>NC_090444.1:1857533433-1857860933 GCF_031143425.1 Pleurodeles waltl
TCTTTGATGTTTTCTTCAAACTAGATTTGAAATTGAATGGTGTTGCAGATCTACAGTACTTCTGAAACATATTCTTTCTCTCTACAGTTTCCATTCCCAGATCCGAGCTGCCTTACCGTACTGCCCGTCTGAGTACTACCACACCTGTTACCCTGGAGAGTGGGTCTTCATCAAGGTACACCAGAGAAAGACTGCCTTCCAGCCCCAGTGTATGGGACCATAACTTGTAATAGTCATTGTTTGCACAGCTAGTGCAAGTGTGCAACACCGGACCGGACCTCTGCTTACCATTGCACTGCGTTGCTTTACTTCAGATTTATGAAGCCACTCAGGGCCACTCAAGGTGGCCTTGCATGGCTTTGTGAATCTCATTTTTGAGTTGTAGCACTCTTGCACCACATTGTGTGGTGCAAGAGCGATGAAATGGGGCTCCTAAATATGGCCCTTAGTTTTGCAATATGAATGTTATTGATTATTTGAACATAGCAGTTTCTTAAGTATTTTTATTGCAAATATGGCGCAAGTTAGGCCAATAGCGTCAAACATTTTGACGCTAATGTGGTGCTTTGGTGGATTAGGCAGGTTGTAGGTTTCAATGCTCCATTTTTCTAGGCCATCTAACGGGGAAATACTCCCCTTGCATACATTATACCTGGTGCAGGCATAATGCGTCACAAGGAGAAAGTGACTCAATGCATGCATTGCGCCACTTTGCAAATATGGTGGGATGAAAATGCCTCCTTAATGCCAAAAAATTATGCTAATGTTGCGCAAGGAGGCACTAGGGACTTGTCAATATGGCCCTTAGTGTTAGCAATCAAGACTGAAATGACTTTAAAGTGCTTGCCTTTTCCTCTATCTGTCACAACATAGATGGCCCTTGTGCACTCCAAGATAGGTCAACTTTTCAGCTGATGTATGACTCTTATGAATTGGTATCAAAGCTTTCCACTTTATGATGAGTCAGTGTGACAGCCATTGCATGCTCTTATGATTGTTTTTTAATTTTGGTAATAATTTGAATTAATTATGTAATAAAATGTACTTATTCTGGTGGAAAGTCAAGGTACGGTGCACATGTTCTTCAAATGAGTCACCTGTCTGTGCACCAAAACAATTATTACTTACTGTTGCTAGAGAAATATTTACAAACCATCAATCACTCTTCCTGCTGACCCTGCACTCACCTGCCTGAGATGTTTAAAGAGATATTCCTTTGACTGGAGGCCCCTCAGCAAAGATGAAGGGTGTGTTGATCTTTTCTAAAATAGGCCCTTCATACCCAAGTCTGCAGGTCCCAACCCAGCGGCTATTGATGATTTATTCCACCCCAGACATCAAGATCCAATCAATTGGAGCATCTTTGTGGACCAAAGTGAGAGACACTTCTCTGCAGACTGTACCTGACTACTTTTCCACCTGTGAACACCACCTTCCTGCTGGCAGATTGTTTCCATGAGCACTGCTCCTGGGAGGAGTATGCTCACTTCATTTGTACCAACTATGCTCATCCGTTCTCGCCCTGTGATTGGACTGGAGCTTGTTATGATGGATCTGTTATCCCAGGTATCAAACGCTCTGCTGAGCATTCACTTTCATGACTAGGAAGAAGCTATGCTATGAAGTGTTCGAGACAAACTTAGTTTTTGCATTTTTTGCCCTAAATATGGTGTAGGGTAAGACTCCCTAGGAAACAATATGGCACTCTACAATACAAGAAGAAATCATAAGTGCCATAGCCATAACTATATACAGTTTGATACAACTAAGTTTAAGCATCATTCAACGCCTTTGCAGAACTAAAGGTACTGCTCAAACTTGTCTGCTTGGTGTTCCTGAAGGTGCTAACAGGTATGTAGAAAAAAAACATTAAAGCTGAAATTATCAGATTAAAAGCTATTGATTTGTGGTAAATTTTGCGTAGACTTCGAAGTTGACATAATTTGCCTGATTTTGGAAATTATGGCCCTCATTTGAACCCTCGCTAAGGTTGAACCGCCAAATGACTGCATTTCAACATCCCCGATGTTGATCTCCAGAGTTTCCACCCGCCGGCCCAGCGGGGATGTGGGCCGTAACATTGCAGCCGGCTCCTAATGGAGCCGACGGCAATGTGGTGGTGCGGCGTGTGCCTGGAGGCCCCTGCACTGCCCATGCCAAGGGCATGAGCAGTACAGGGGCCCCCAGGGGCCCCGTGAGTCCCCTTACCGCCAACCTTGGACAGGCTGGCAGTAAAGGGAGTCAAAATCCCCAGGGCAGCGCTGCTTGCAGCGCTGCCCTGGCGGATTGCGACTGCCGGTCCCAGCGTTGTGACTGCGGCGGTACCGCTGCAGTCAAAATGTGGCATTTCGTACTGCTAGCCTGTTGGTGGTACGAATGCCACTTTAACCCTGGTGGTCGGTGACCGCCAGAGTTGAAATGAGGCCCTATGTGTTACGATATGAAATCCTTATAGTTACAACCTTTCACAGCAAAAATTTACACCAAGGGGCAGATTTTTGGAAAGCAGCGCTGCACTGAGTGCAGCGCCACTTTCTCTGCGCCCCTTAGCACCTCCCTACCCTCACCATGTGTGCACCTAATTTAAGATACGGCGCACCATGGTGCAGGGTAGAGGGCAATAGCATAATTTTTCATGACGCTACTGATGTTCTCTGCAGGAGTAGCGCCAGCAGGCCACCATCCCTATGAGGGCAGCCGTTCCCAATGGGGTCGCAAATTGCAACCTACCTCATGAAAATACCTCATGAAAATTTATGAGGTAGGTCATTTGCGACCCTATTGGGACTCATAAACAGTGTCATTGACACTGTTGCACATCAGGTTTTGCGACTCACAAATTGTGAGTTGCTAAGACTTGTAAAACCTGATATTTGTACATGTTGCCCCTAGTGTACTCATTGTGTAAAACTGCAACTCGTGTCAAAGAATGAGGTAGAAGGGATGGCAAAAGAGAAACCTTCAGAAACCATGAAAAATCAAAACAGTAGACAGAAAAAAACAGGATGGGGTCTCCTCCACAGCAGAAGTGCAGATGGGATGGTTATATTTTGACGGTATGTGGACAAATTAGAAAGTTGTCTCAGTATCAACATACTGATATCGGTTCATGCCATTCTTCCTAGAACTCAGGGGACATTAGATGATTAGAAAACGACTAAGGTAGGGATAAACCTGAGTATTTTAGGTAAGATGAGTATGCAAGACAGAAGGTTGAGAAATGACAATCATGTGGCATTGAGTCTTGACTAAATGAAGAGTAAGATTCTGATTCAAATATTATTATAATAATACTAAGACAAAACTGACATGTTTGGAAAAAATAAAGCATGCAGCAGAAAATGTTATGTTAAGCAGATCTGTAGAGTGCACTATCACCCAGGAGGTTGTCCTGGCACTGAGCAGGCATGAGTCCAGACACACTAGGGACTATTGGGATTACTCAAAAAAACAGGTTGTTTGTTTCTTGTGGAATTCAAGAAGTGAGGAGGAAGCCCATCAATGCAGTGTCAGGTTATGACAAGCTTTAGGAGGGATGTAGGAGAAGGCTTTGTAACCTTCTGAAGAATGAAACATAGGCAGAAGGGCTTCTGGTAAAGGGTAACTTCGCAAAAAAAAAAAGCCATATTCCGGTGACATCTATTAGATGTCTATAACGTTAGCTGAGGTAAGGACTATTGATCTTCAACTTTTGTAAGTGATTCACCTTGTGGAGAGGTGGTAATACGCAAGGGGCGCTAAAGTTGCTTTTTACATTCACCATATTTACAAAGTCTCTCAATGCATGCATTGCACCACTTTGTAAACCCTTGCCTGCGCCAGGCATTATGTATGCAATGGGGGCGTTTAGGGGGGCCTGAAATATCACAAGGAAATCTAGGATATTTCCCTGAGCCATTTTTTCTGGCACTTTTACCGCCTGCTCAGAGCAAGTGTTAAAAGGGGGCATGCCTTTGAATACAACGGGCCCCTATGTAATTTGCAGGAGTAACACCAACATTTTGGTGCTACTCCTGCAGAGTACATCAATAGCATCAGGAATTCTGAGACACTATTGCCCCTACCCTGCACCATGGTGCGTACTAATTTAAATATGGCACACATATGGTGGCAGTATGGAGTTGTTATGGGGTGCAAGGAAAGTGGCGCTGCACTGTGTGTAGCGCCACTTTTCTTAAATCAGTCCCAAGTGTTTTGCTACCTGAGGATGTCAGGACAAAGATGCATGTGAGTGGGCTTTAAGGCAAGCTTGGGCATTGAACAGAACTCAAACCGGGTGGGATAAGGATTCTGCGCCACATGTGATTGCCCTTAGAAGTGAGCTACCGGTATCGGCTCAAGAGCCTTTGAAATCAGATGCAAAGCACAACATAATAGCCATCCTAGTTTGATTACAGTACATCTACACTCCTCTTTTTCATGTGTCACATGCAGACAGTTTACATAAAGTTGTACTGGGTTATAGAACTTTGAACTTGCAAATATTCATTGCAAAACTGTTTTAGACTGATGATGAACTTAGGAACAAATTCAAAATGATTTTGGACATTGCTAATGGTTTCTTTAGCCAAAATCTAGCAATCACAATATTTAATTGCCTTTTTATTTGGTGGTAATCAATATGGTAACACCAGACCTCAAGAGGGCTGTAACGGTATTTACACAAAAAAATATTAGAGATCTTACAAGAGTACTCTGAAGTGTTGCTGTACATCAATAACATATACGTCACTGACAATAATTTAAGTGAGCACCTAAATAGGATAGACAAAATAGAGACTATTACGATTTGCATGGTCATAAGGAAAAATTTCACAAATCAAATATAGCATATCTCAATCTCATCTTCTTAGGATATGATTTATGCAATAAAGGCAAAGGTTTGGAGCCAGGTTTCTTGAAAAAATTTAGCACTTTATGGGTACCAAAACTTTGAGATAAATTACAAGCCCTAAGGGGAGTCTTGTCTTTTGGAAGAGCTTACTTGCCACATTTGGCAAAGCAGAGAAGCTTTTATATGATTTAATAATGGTCAACTTTTCTGAAAATGACTGGATGGGTATACATGCATTTGATTTACGTGGCCTGCATGCAGCCATGTTAGTGACAAAATAACTCCAGACACGGATTTTAAAAAAACATAGTAATTGAGGTAGGCATAGGTAAACCTTATGTAGTTTACAATGAGAGACACAAACCTCTCATAGTTTAGAAATGGTATTTGTACTCAGGTCCAGGGGAATGATTCACTGTGACTGAAAACATTCTGTCAGGTGTGAATATGGCCATTCTGAAGGAGCATTTTCTGGCTCAGGGAAAACAGATTATCAAAGTTTTCCCTGTATTTACATTACAGGCAACTACTTAAGTAGACATCCCTATTATCTGCTGGGTGCAGTAGGCCTCAATTAAACATTATAGTGATATAAAATATAAGTATGATCCCACATTTAAAACCAAAGAATTCCTATAATATCAACACAAATACTACTAATTCCACATAAGGTTCCCATGCATGAGAATAGGAGCATGTTGTACAACGACAGCTCTGCACAACCTGTGGGTGGCACAAAAAATTCCCTGCAGCTTGTGCTGCAGTGCAGGGAATTTTTTAAAATGGTAATTTTGAGGCACCATGATGTTACACTAAACAATTAGGTGATTCTATTATTATATAAATAGTTGAGATTCATTACCTCTTTTTGGCCATTCCTACACTCATGTCAGAATCAGCATTCTGTAAACATGGCTATAATATAATCCCATCCCTTTAACAATTAAACAGGTCTACATCTCCAAAAGGTAGATAATAAAAGATAAACAGCTCTGGGTAAATGTGGTGTCCCTACAGGTCAAGCCACTCTTGGTCCATGTACATCAGGGACATGAAATAATTCATTCCAAAGGGAGTCGTGTAGGTGACTTGGCTGTGAAAGTTGTTGCTATGACTCGATCTCAAAGGAAGATCAATGCAAATGTTATGCAATCTAAGAAAAAGGAAAGACACCAGGAGTTATTAATTCTAATTATTCATATAGCCTCACCAAAAATATGTTTTTATACAAGGGACAGGGAGTAGACTTGTTCTTAGTGGCATAGCAAGGTTAGATCTTGTCAAATTAGCTTAGGAAGGCTTAACTTCTTATGAATGTTATAGCAATGATTTTGGCAGCACTATTTTCCAAAAATGCTTAACATACAAACAGCAATATAATTTGATCAACAAATTAATCCCTCTACTACTAATGTAAAATATGGAGCAGTGTGATAAATGCTCCAATGCCATGAACCCCAACCAGATTGGCCCATTACCAAGTGTTAATCATTACAAATATGTATTAGCTGTGGTCAATTTATTCTCTAGATTTCTGTGGGTTTTAACACAAAAGACTGCCTTTGCCCAAGCAGTCATAAAAGACTTGCAGTGCCTAGTAGCAGTGGGAGCAGTTCATAGCTCTCATTCAGCAACTGGCCTGGGTTTTTCTACAAAGTCAATTGATAATGCTATACCTGCTCAGGGAGTACATCTAATAATCTTGCACCTGTTCTGTCTAGAATTGAATGGAATGATAGAGCACGCCATTGGCCTGCTTAAAGAAACCTTGATTGTTAGACTATTTAATACCGGAGATTTGTGGTACCACAACCTATACAGGCCTCAACAAATGAAATGTCTTGCATGTACAGAAATGCTGCGCACCACACAAAATGTGTTCCAGTGTATCCACATAAGTGCCCTACATTGAGCTTTTTTGAAGAGAATGATCGCCTGATTATATCTCTGTTGCAGAGCATCAAGGACCTGAGAAAGAAATTAGCAAGCAAGAAGGGAAAAGCTGTTGAGGATGGGTGGCTCCCAAAAGTAGGAGCACTATTACAGAAATGTATTCTTTACAAACAGTGATTTGGGCAATTCTACAGACCACTTGTGCCAGTTGGTGAGGTAGAGTGCATTTGCACTATAATTCTGCCACCACTACATTATGAAAAAATGGCAATGTGTTGAGCAATCACCTAAAAAAGCATTACTTGACTGATTTGTTTCAGCAGCCTGTGGCCATTGCCTTCAATGAATGTGCACCAAATGTGACCAGTGTATCCTCTTCCTATTCTGGAGCTACCTTGAGGAGCAATCACCCAAGTGGATATCATTAGTACCATTCCAGGGAATACTGATTTTTCATCTTTACTGCCATAGGTGTACTGAACCAGATGTGGTACATTTTACATCTTCAACAAGTCAGCAACATTAAGTAACATTGTAATTATACCTACACCACTGACATTAAATTGATCTGCGTCCATTTAAGATGCTGCACCTTTGCAAGCAGTCTTTACAGCAGGGACACGCTCACATGTGCCCTCATTCATTGTCTGTAGTCATGTGTCTGTATCTGCAGCTCTGTTCCAAGCCCTACCCTCAGACTTTGAAACCACAGACACCCACTGTTAGACTAAGCAGATGCTGTTTTCTGCAGTTTCCTCCACAGACTGACATTATTATTGTCTGGATGCCATAGAGGTATCCCTTTGGCATGTATTCATTAGAGATCATCTGGACCTTACTTAAATGAGGGTCAGCCATGTGTCCCAAAAGCATATAGTGCAGAAGTTGGTTTTGCTCATTTAGTAGACTAGAGACAGAAACATGCATGTGATTTCTACTTTGTTTGTACATTATTTCTGCAATCATTAAAAAATGCAAGCACATTGAAGGATGATTGATATGGACAGCATAACAAACAATAGTGTGCTAGCACACATGTGCTTCATAGTAATGGCTACCACAAGACTATCATAATTGTTTGAAACATATCTATTTGCTAAAAGGTAACTCCTTAATTTCTATGAAGGATTGATCTCACATGTTTCCATCCAATTAAATGCTTTTTACATGTACCCCTGTATCAATTGTTTTTTCTAACAGTTTCATTTTGCATCAATTGAATATGAAGGTATGATTTTCACCCTTCAATTTTGAGCTTTTAAAATAAATAATTGCATATAATTTGAATGTGAAATAATCCCCTTGGTTGCATTTAGTATTTTAGTATATCTCTGGCCAAGCTCTCAGCTTGACTACTGAGTTGTTCTTTTTGTGAATAATTGAGTTAGACATTGTAAATACCTAAATTTCACAAAGTGCCCGGGTCTCGCATAAACCGGATTTGCCTGTTCCTGCCTTATAATCTCACTGCAAGGCAGCAAACTATCTACAAAAAAGAGACATTTTACAGTCATCTCTCGATTCAGCTGGTGCTGTCTGATATGTAATTCTCCCTTTGCTCCTTGAGCCTGGCTGTGACTCTATGATCACACAGACCTCAAGGTCTGGAGGACGAACTCATCTGGGCTCAGTACCAATGAGCCTCAATGATTTCTACTTCCTACAGCCTTATTAACCTATTCCATGTGGTTCCACTCCTCAGTTTGAAATAGAGTATCCCTAGATTCTTATATGACTAGATTCCTACTTTAGCAAACGCTTCCGGTAATTTCTTAGTGAGGGGGCAAGAGCCCTCAATTATGAAATGTTTCTCGAGCTCCATATATGTTGTTACTTCTTCTCAAATTTAAGACTAATTTAGGACTAATTTATACAGCACCAAAATAGACAGAAATATGAGTTTTATGAAAACATAACCACTGATGATTTGGCCTCTTTTGTGCTCAATCTTGTTTTTATATAAGTTAGCAGGGAGACTTGACTATTGCTTGGATGTGCATAACCTACTTCACACCAGATCCTGAAAGTGTTTCAAGCTACAAAAGATGTGAGGTTTCCTCTAATCTTGAATCTCCACAGGAATCTGGAATATGGAATGTGAGTTGATTGGGCTGAAATAAACCAGTATTGGAATAATCAATTGAGTGCAAGTGTATCATCAGTAGCATCACACCAGATCTTGAAAGTGTTTCAAGCTACAAAAGATGTGAGGTTTCCTCTAATCTTGAATCTCCACAGAAATCTGGAATATGGAATGTGAGTTGATTGGGCTGAAATAAACCAGTATTGGAATAATCAATTGAGTGCAAGTGTATCATCAGTAGCATGCTGTGATTTTACTAGTGACTCCATCAGCCACACTTTAGAATGCAGAAACCTGCTCTCTACTTTCCAATCCTCCTAAAAAAGACTGGAATACCCTGAGCAGGCTCAGCTGTGCATAACTCATGTTGAAGTGCAGACAAAATACAGGTATTATCAGTAAGTGGTCTACCACATGGAGAAAAATGTAAACACATTATGGAAAGACTGGATAAATGATACTTTACCTATCAGAAAGGTAACCAATCAAAACAGCTCCCACTGTGACCCCAATGAAGAAAAAGGCGGCTGAGGCCTGAGTGAGCCATTTCATGTCACACACGAGGTCCCACTGAAAGAGAAAGGAGCCTATGTTAGAGATGGGTTTCTCTTCTCCAATTGCTTCTCTCTTAAGCTACTACATATACATTAGATAGGTACAGGAGTCCTCTCCATGTGTTCAGGGAGTGCAGCAGGTGCAGTGTATCTCAGCATCTTGCCTTTGGACTGGGTATCTATGTGTAGGAAAGTACCATCTTGCCTGGCATTTTACCCCCATATTTCACTGTTTATATGTTGTTTTAGTCTATGTGTCACTGGGACCCTGCCAGGCAGGGCCCCAGTGCTCATAAGTATGTGCCCTGTATGTGTTCCCTGTGTGATGACTAACTGTCTCACTGAGGATCTGCTAACCAGAACCTCAGTGGTTATGCTCTCTCTGCTTTCCAAATTTGTCACTAACAGGCTAGTGACCAATTTCACCAATTCACATTGGCATACTGGTACACCCATATAATTCCCTAGTATATGGTACTGAGGTACCCAGGGTATTGGGGTTCCAGGAGATCCCTATGGGCTGCAGCATTTCTTTTGCCACCCATAGGGAGCTCTGACAATTCTTACACAGGCCTGCCAGTGCAGCCTGAGTGAAATAACGTCCACGTTATTTCACAGCCATTTACCACTGCACTTAAGTAACTTATAAGTCACCTATATGTCTAACCTTCACCTGGTGAAGGTTGGGTGCAAAGTTACTTAGTGTGAGGGCACCCTGGCACTAGCCAAGGTGCCCCCACATCGTTCAGGGCGAATTCCCCGGACTTTGTGAGTGCGGGGACACCATTACACGTGTGCACTGTACATAGGTCACTACCTATGTACAGCGTCACAATGGTAACTCCGAACATGGCCATGTAACATGTGTAAGATCATGGAATTGTCCCCCCAATGCCATTCTGGCATTGGGGGGACAATTCCATGATCCCCCCGGTCTCTAGCACAGAACCCAGGTACTGCCAAACTGCATTTCCGGGGTCTCCACTGCAGCTGCTGCTGCTGCCAACCCCTCAGACAGGTTTCTGCCCTCCTGGGGTCCAGGCAGCCCTGGCCCAGGAAGGCAGAACAAAGGACTTCCTCTGAGAGAGGATGTAACACCCTCCCCCTTTGGAAATAGGTGTGAAGGCTGGGGAGGAATAGCCTCCCCCAGCCTCTGGAAATGCTTTGATGGGCACAGATGGTGCCCATCTCTGCATAAGCCAGTCTACACCGGTTCAGGGACCCCCCAGCCCTGCTCTGGTGCGAAACTGACAAAGGAAAGGGGAGTGACCACTCCCCTGACCTGCACCTCCCAGGGGAGGTGCCCAGAGCTCCTCCAGTGTGTCCCAGACCTCTGCCATCTTGGAAACAGAGGTGTCTGTGGCACATGGCACACTGGACTGCTCTGAGTGGCCAGTGCCAGCAGGTGATGTCAGAGGCTCCTTCTGATAGGCTCTTACCTCTCTTGGTAGCCAATCTTCCTTCCTAGGTAGCCAAACCTCCTTTTCTGGCTATTTAGGGTCTCTGCTTTGGGGATCTCACCAGAGAACGAATGCAAGAGCTCATCAGAGTTCCTCTGCATCTCCCTCTTCACCTTCTGCCAAAGAATCGACCGCTGACTGCTCAGGACGCCTGCAAAACCACAACAAAGTAGCACGACGACTACTAGCAACCTTGTATCGCTTTATCCTGCCGGCTTTCTCGACTGTTTCCAGGTGGTGCATGCTCTGGGGGTAGCCTGCCTCCTTCTTGCACCAGGAGCTCTGAAGAAATCTCCCGTGGGTCGACGGAATCTTCCCCCTGCAACCGCAGGCAACAAAAGACTGCATCACCGGTCCTCTGGGTCCCCTCTCAGCACGACGAGCGTGGTCCCTGGAACTCAGCAACTCTGTCCAAGTGACTCCTACAGTCCAGTGACTCTTCAGTCCAAGTTTGGTGGAGGTAAGTCCTTGCCTCCCCACGCTAGACTGCATTGCTGGGTACCACGTGATTTGCAGCTGCTCTGGCTCCTGTGCACTCTTCCAGGATTTCCTTCGTGCACAGCCAAGCCTGGGTCCGACACTCTAACCTGCAGTGCACAACCTTCTGAGTTGTCCTCCGGCATCGTGGGACTCCCTTTTCTGACTTCGGGTGGACTCCGGTTCACTCCTCTTCTAAGTGCCTGTTCCGGTACTTCTGCGGGTGCTGCCTGCTTCTGTGAGGGCTCCCTGACTTGCTGGGCGCCCCCTCTGTCTCCTCATCCAAGTGGCGACATCCTGGTCCCTCCTGGGCCACAGCAGCATCCAAAAACCCTAACCGCGACCCTTGCAGCTAGCATGGCTTGTTTGCGGTCTTTCTGCATGGGAACACATCTGCAAGCTTCTTCATGACGTCGGACATCCATCCTCCAAAGGGGAAGTTCCTAGTCCTCTTCGTTCTTGCAAAACACCAAGCTTCTTCCATCCGGTGGCAGCTTCCTTGCACCCTCAGCTGGCATTTCCTGGGCTCCTGCCCACTCTCGACACTGTCGCGACTCTTGGACTTGGTCCCCTTGTCTTACAGGTACTCAGGTCCGGAAATCCACTGTTGTTGCATTGCTGGTGTTCGTTTTCCTTGCAGAATCCCCCTATCACGACTTCTGTGCTCTCTGGGGGTTGTAGGTGCACTTTACACCTACCTTTCAGGGACTTGGGGTGGGCTATTTTTCTAACCCTCACTGTTTTCTTACAGTCCCAGCGACCCTCTACAAGCTCACATAGGTTTGGGGCCCATTTGTGGTTCGCATTCCACTTTTGGAGTATATGGTTTGTGTTGCCCCATACCTATGTGCTCCTATTGCAATCTATTGTAACTTTACACTGCTTGCATTACTTCCTTTTGCTATTACCTGCATAATTTTGGTTTGTGTACATATATCTTGTGTATATTTCTCATCCTCATACTGAGGGTACTCACTGAGATACTTTTGGCATATTGTCAAAAAAATAAAGTACCTTTATTTTTAGTATATCTGTGTATTGTGTTTTCTTATGATCTTGTGCATATGACACCAGTGGTATAGTAGGAGCTTTACATGTCTCCTAGTTCAGCCTAAGCTGCTTTGCCATAGCTACCTTCTATCAGCCTAAGCTGCTAGAAACACCTCTTCTACACTAATAAGGGATAACTGTGCCTGGCACAAGGTGTAAGTACCTCTGGTGCCCACTACAAGCCAGGCCAGCCTCCTACATTGGCTGGGCAGCGGTGAGATAGGTACTTGTAACTACTTACCACTTTGTCATGGTGTACTTTTCATAAGAGAATAATATACAAAACAAGTTCAGTGTATGCACACCTAACCAAAAAGTTTTGCTTTTCTCCTCTTACACTTTCTACTAAGTGCTAAAAAGTACTCTAAAACTTCTAAAAAGTTTCTAAAAGTTTGAAAAAGTTTTTTTTTCTGTTCTTTAAAAAGTTCTGAAACGTTTTCTTTCTTCTCACTGTCTCTAAACCTTCTTTTATCATGTCTGCTGTAGAGTCTGCTCTAAAATGGTCAATACTACCTATGACAATTTAAATTTCAAGAGCCTAAGGAGTCTCTGCTTAGATAGAGGTTTAGTGATAGGAAAGAACCCTACTAGAGAATTTCTGTATAACATGCTCATTGTGAATGATGAGTCCCTAGCTGGCACTTCAAATGAGAAGTTAGTAGATAGCTCCCATTCTGACTCAGGGGAACCCCTTGAGGGAGGTGGGGAGGGTTCTATTCCAACTCTGCCCCTCAGCAGACCACATAGCAATGCTGGTAGTAATAGGAGCTCCCATCATAGTAGGGATGTTTTTGTTCCAGGTTGTTAGAGTCCAAGCTGTTAGGGACAGATCTCCCTCTGTTGTTTCCAATTTGTCCTCAGTGTCCAAGCATTCCCAACCCACCCACCCTGAAGACAACATGTTAGAAAGGGAACTCAAAAAGTTGAGAGTGGAAGAGACCAGACTGAAGCTTAAACAGCAACAGCTGGCTCTAGACAGGGAATCTCTAGACCTGGAGAAGGAGAGACAGAGATTGGGGTTTGGACCCCATGGTGGCAGCAGCAGTATTCCTGATAGTAATCCTGTTAAAGAGCATGATTCCAGAAATCTGCATAAGATAGTTCCCCCTTACAAGGAGGGGAATGACATCAACAAGTGGTTTGCTGCACTTGAGAGGGCCTGTATGGTACAGGGGGTCCCTCAAAGGCAGTGGGCTGCTATATTGTGGTTGTCTTTCAATGGAAAGGGTAGGGATAGGCTCCTTACTGTTAGAGAAAGTCATGCTAACAATTTTGCAGTTTTGAAGGATGCACTCTTGGATGGATTTGGCTTAACCACTGAACAATACAGGATTAAGTTCAGAGACACCAGAAAAGAGTCCTCACAAAACTGGATAGACTTTGTTGACTGTTCAGTGAAGGCCTTGGAGGGGTTATTACATGGCAGTAAAGTTTCTGACTATGAAAGCCTGTATAATCTTATTCTGAGAGAGCATATTCTGAATAACTGTGTGTCTGACTTGTTACACCAATATCAAGTGGACTCAGATCTGACCTCTCCCCAAGAATTGGGAAAGAAGGCAGACAAATGGGTCAGAACAAGAGTGAACAGAAAAGTTCATACAGGGGGTGACAAGGATGGCAAGAAGAAGGATGGTAAGTCTTCTGACAAGGGTGGGGACAAAAGTAAAACTGAGTCTTCATCAGGCCCACAAAAATCCTCTGGTGGGGGTGGTGAGTCCAAATCCTCTTCAAATCAAGTTAAAAAGCCTTGGTGTTATTTGTGTAAAGTCAAAGGCCATTGGACAACTGATGCCAGTTGTCCAAAGAAAAACACCAAACCTCCCACTACCACAACCCCTACTGCAAACTCTAGTGCCCCTAGTAATAGCAGTGGTGGTGGGAGCAAACCTACCTACTAATAGCCAATCCAAGGGAGTAGCTGGGCTCACTTTTAGCAATTTAGTTGGGGTTGGTCTTGTTAGGGAGACCACAGAGGCTGTGTTAGTCTCTGAAGGTGCCATTGATTTGGCCACCTTGGTTGCTTGTCCCCTTAATATGGATAAGTACAAGCAACTTCCCCTAATAAATGGTGTTGAGGTTCAGGCCTACAGGGACACAGGTGCCAGTGTTACCATGGTAATAGAGAAACTGATACACCCACAACAACACCTACTTGGTCACCAGTACCAAGTGACAGACGCTCATAACAACACTCTTAGCCACCCCATGGCTGTTGTGAATCTCAACTGGGGGGGGGAGGGCGGGGGGGTTACTGGTCCCAAGAAAGTTGTGGTTGCTTCAGATTTACCTGTAGACTGTCTCCTAGGAAATGATTTAGAGACATCAGTTTGGGCAGAAGTGGAGTTGGAGGCTCATGCAGCAATGCTGGGCATTCCTGGGCATATTTTTACTTTGACAAGGGCTCAGGCCAAAAAGTAAAAAGGACAGGTTGACTTGGATCCTGGAACAATGGACCAAGTGCTCCCTAAAGCTAGGGGTAGCAAGGGTAAATCCCTACCCACTATCCCTCCCCCTACAGATTATTCTCCTTCTGAGGAAGAAGAATTTCCTCCCTGTGCAGAACCTTCACCAGATGAGCTGGCAGAAGACACTGCTGAGATTTTGGGGGGAGGGGGCCTGCCAGGGAAGAGCTGAGTGTGGCACAGCAATCCTGTCCCACATTAGAGGGTCTCAGACAGCAAGCTGTCAAGCAGCAAAATGGGGATGTCGGTGAGTCACATAGAGTTTACTGGGAGGACAACCTCTTGTACACAGAGGCAAGAGCAGCCAGGAGATTGGTCATTCCCCTGCAGTACAGAGAGTTCCTCCTAACTCTGGCACATGACATTCCTTTGGCTGGGCATTTGGGCCAGATCAAAACATGGGAAAGGCTTGTCCCCCTGTTTCACTGGCCTAGGATGTCAGAGGACACAAAAGATTTTTGTAAGTCTTGTGTGACCTGCCAAACCAGTGGCAAGACTGGTGGCACACCAAAGGCTCCCCTTATTCCACTACCTGTGGTTGGGGTCCCCTTTGAAAGGGTAGGGGTTGACATAGTTGGCCCCCTTGACCCTCCTACTGCTTCAGGCAATAGGTTTATTTTGGTGGTTGTGGACCATGCCACAAGATATCCTGAAGCAATTCCTCTAAGGACCACTACAGCACCAGCAGTGGCAAAAGCCCTCCTGGGAATCTTTTCCAGGGTGGGTTTCCCAAAAGAGGTTGTATCAGACAGGGGTAGCAACTTTATGTCTGCATACTTGAAGGCTATGTGGAAGGAATGTGGTGTAACCTACAAATTCACCACACCTTATCATCCACAGACTAATGGACTGGTAGAGAGGTTTAATAAAACTCTCAAAGGAATGATAATGGGACTCCCTGAAAAACTCAGGAGGAGATGGGATGTCCTGTTACCTTGCCTCCTTTTTGCTTACAGGGAGGTACCCCAGAAAGGAGTGGGCTTCAGCCCCATTGAACTCCTATTTGGGCACCCTGTAAGAGGTCCACTAACACTTGTGAAGGAGGTTTGGGAACAACCTTTAAAAGCTCCCAAACAGGACATAGTGGACTATGTACTTGGCCTAAGATCCAGAATGGCTGAGTACAGGAAAAAGGCCAGTAAAAACCTTCAGGGCAGCCAAGAGCTCCAGAAGCAATGGCATGACCAGAAGGCTGTTCTGATTCAGTACCAACCAGGACAGAAGGTGTGGGTATTGGAGCCTGTGGCCCCAAGAGCACTCCTAGACAAATGGAGTGGACCCCATCTAATTGTTGAAAAGAAGGGCGAGGTCACCTACTTGGTTGACCTGGGCACTGCCAGGAGTCCCCTTAGGGTGATTCATGTCAACCGCCTAAAACCCTACTATGACAGGGCTGATCTCACCCTGCTCATGGCAACAGATGAAGGACAGGAAAAAGAGAGTGACCCTCTCCCTGATCTCTTCTCCTCCACTGAAGATGATGCTTTAGTGGAGGGAGTAGTTTTAGCAGATTGTCTGACTGCAGAACAGAAAGACAACTGCATAATTCTCCTTGGACAATTTTCTGAACTCTTTTCAACCGTGCCAGGCACCACATCTTGGTGTGAACACACAATTGATACTGGAGACAGCATGCCTGTCAAAAGTAAAATCTATAGGCAGCCTGACCATGTCAGGGACTGCATAAAGTAAGAAGTTCAGAAAATGCTTGATCTAGGAGTGGTTGAACCTTCTGAAAGCCCATGGGCGAGCCCTGTGGTGCTGGTACCAAAGCCTCACTCAAAAGATGGAAAAAGGGAGATGAGGTTTTGTGTAGATTACAGAGGTCTCAACCAGGTAACAAAAACTGATGCTCACCTTATACCCAGGGCAGATGAGCTCATAGATACACTGGCATCTGCCAAGTATCTAAGCACCTTTGATTTGACTGCATGGCATTGGCAGATCAAATTGGCTGAGGATGCTAAACCTAAAACTGCATTTTCAACTATAGGAGGGCACTACCAATTTACAGTGATGCCCTTTGGTTTGAAAAATGCACCTGCCACTATTCAGAGGTTGGTGAACACAGTCCTGCAAGGGTTGGAGGCTTTTAGTGCAGCATATCTAGACAATATAGCTGTCTTTAGCTCCACCTGCTCCACCTTTGGAAAGTTTTGGAGGCCCTGCAAAAGGCAGGCCTCACTATCAAGGCCTCAAAGTGCCGGATAGGGCAGGGAAAGGTGGTTTATCTGGGACACCTGGTAGGTGGAGAACAGATTGCACCACTTCAGGGGAAAATCCAAACAATCATGGATTGGGTTCCCCCTACAACTCAGACCCAGGTGAGAGCCTTCCTAGGCCTCACTGGGTATTACAGGAGATTCATTAAAAACTATGGCTCCATTGCAGACCCACTTAATGATCTCACTAGCAAGAAGATGCCTAAAAAGGTATTGTGGACAGCTAGCTGTCAGAAAGCTTTTGAGGAGCTCAACCAGGCCATGTGCACTGCACCTGTCCTAAAAAGCCCATGTTACTCCAAGAAATTCATTGTTCAAACTGATGCATCTGAATTAGGGGTAGGGGCAGTTTTATCACAACTTAATTCTGAGGGCCAGGATCAACCAGTTGCTTTTATCAGCAGAAGGTTGACCCCTAGAAAAAAGCATTGGTCTGCCATTGAGAGGGAGGCCTTTGCTGTGGTCTGGGCACTGAAAAAGTTGAGGCCATACCTGTTTGGCACTCACTTTATTGTTCAGACAGACCACAAACCTCTACTTTGGCTAAAACAAATGAAAGGTGAAAACCCTAAATTGTTGAGGTGGTCCATATCTCTACAGGGGATGGACTATACAGTGGAACATAGACCTGGGAGTACCCACTTCAATGCAGATGGACTCTCCAGATATTTCCACTTAGACAATGAAGGCTCATCAGGTCATGGCTAGTCTTATTGTCCTTCGTTTGGCGGGGGGTTGTGTAGGAAAGTACCATCCTGCCTGGCATGTTACCCCCATATTTCACTGTATATATATTGTTTTAGTCTATGTGTCACTGGGACCCTGCCAGGCAGGGCCCCAGTGCTCATAAGTATGTGCCCTGTATGTGTTCCCTGTGTGATGACTAATTGTCTCACTGAGGCTCTGCTAACCAGAACCTCAGTGGTTATGCTCTCTCTGCTTTCCAAATTTGTCACTAACAGGCTAGTGACCAATTTCACCAATTCACATTGGCATACTGGTACACCCATATAATTCCCTAGTATATGGTACTGAGGTACCCAGGGTATTGGGGTTCCAGGAGATCCCTATAGGCTGCATCATTTCTTTTGCCACCCATAGGGAGCTTTGACAATTCTTACACAGGCCTGCCAGTGCAGCCTGAGTGAAATAACGTCCACGTTATTTCACAGCCATTTACCACTGCACTTAAGTAACTTATAAGTCACCTATATGTCTAACCTTCACCTGGTGAAGGTTGGGTGCAAAGTTACTTAGTGTGAGGGCACCCTGGCACTAGCCAAGGTGCCCCCACATCGTTCAGGGCAAATTCCCCAGACCTTGTGAGTGCGGGGACACCATTACACGTGTGCACTGTACATAGGTCACTACCTATGTACAGCGTCACAATGGTAACTCCGAACATGGCCATGTAACATGTCTAAGATCATGGAATTGTCCCCCCAATGCCATTCTGGCATTGGGGGGACAATTCCACGATCCCCCGGGTCTCTAGCACAGAACCCGGGTACTGCCAAACTGCCTTTCTGGGATCTCCACTGCAGCTGCTGCTGCTGCCAACCCCTCAGACAGGTTTCTGCCCTCATGGGGTCCAGGCAGCCCTGGCCCAGGAAGGTAGAACAAAGGACTTCCTCTGAGAGAGGGTGTAACACCCTCCCCCTTTGGAAATAGGTGTGAAGGCTGGGGAGGAGTAGCCTCCCCCAGCCTCTTGAAATGCTTTGATGGGCACAGATGGTGCCCATCTCTGCATAAGCCAGTCTACACCGGTTCAGGGACCCCCCAGCCCTGTTCTGGCGTGAAACTGGACAAAGGAAAGGGGAGTGACCACTCCCCTGACCTGCACCTCCCAGGGGAGGTGCCCAGAGCTCCTCCAGTGTGTCCCAGACCTCTGCCATCTTGGAAACAGAGGTGTCTGTGGCACACTGGACTGCTCTGAGTGGCCAGTGCCAGCAGGTGACGTCAGAGGCTCCTTCTGATAGGCTCTTACCTCTCTTGGTAGCCAATCCTCCTTCCTAGGTAGCCAAACCTCCTTTTCTGGCTATTTAGGGTGTCTGCTTTGGGGATCTCACCAGAGAACGAATGCAAGAGCTCACCAGAGTTCCTCTGCATCTCCCTCTTCACCTTCTGCCAAAGGTTCGACCACTGACTGCTCAGGACGCCTGCAAATCCGCAACAAAGTAGCAAGACGACTACTAGCAACCTTGTATCGCTTCATCCTGCCGGCTTTCTCGACTGTTTCCAGGTGTTGCATGCTCTGGGGTAGCCTGCCTCCTTCTTGCACCAGGAGCTCTGAAGAAATCTCCCGTGGGTCGACGGAAACTTCCCCCTGCAACCGCAGGCAACAAAAGACTGCATCACCGGTCCTCTGGGTCCCCTCTCAGCACGACAAGCGTGGTCCCTGGAACTCAGCAACTCTGTCCAAGTGACTTCCACAGTCCAGTGACTCTTCAGTCGAAGTTTGGTGGAGGTAAGTCCTTGCCTCCCCACGCTAGACTGCATTGCTGGGTACCGCGTAATTTGCAGCTGCTCCGGCTCCTGTGCACTCTTCCAGGATTTCCTTCATGCACAGCCAAGCCTGGGTCCCCAACACTCTAACCTGCAGTGCACAACTTTCTGAGTTGTCCTCCGGCATCGTGGGACTCCCTTTTGGGACTTCGGGTGGACTCCAGTTTACTTTTCTTCTAAGTGCCTGTTCAGGTACTTCTGCGGGAGCTGCCTGCTTCTGTGAGGGCTCCCTGACTTGCTGGTTGCCCCCTCTGTCTCCTCATCCAAGTGGCGACATCCTGGTCCCTCTTGGGCCACAGCAGCATCCAAAAACCGTAACCGCGACCCTTGCAGCTAGCAAGGCTTGTTTGCGGTCTTTCTGCGTGGGAACACCTCTGCAAGCTTCTTCATGATGTCAGACATCCATCCTCTAAAGGGGAAGTTCCTAGTCCTCTTCGTTCTTGCAAAACACCAAGCTTCTTCCATCCAGTGGCAGCTTCCTTGCACCCTCAGCTGGCATTTCCTGGGATCCTGCCCACTCTCGACACTGTCGCGACTCTTGGACTTGGTCCCCTTGTCTTACAGGTACTCAGGTCCGGAAATCCACTGTTGTTGCATTGCTGGTGTTCGTTTTCCTTGCAGAATCCCCCTATTACGACTTCTGTGCTCTCTGGGGGTTGTAGGTGCACTTTACACCTACCTTTCAGGGTCTTGGGGTGGGTTATTTTTCTAACCCTCACTGTTTTCTTACAGTCCCAGCGACCCTGTACAAGCTCACATAGGTTTGGGGTCCATTTGTGGTTCGCATTCCACTTTTGGAGTATATGGTTTATGTTGCCCCTATACCTACGTGCTCCTATTGCAATCTATTGTAACTTTACACTGCTTGCATTAATTCCTTTTGCTATTACCTGCATAATTTTGGTTTGTGTACATATATCTTGTATATATTTCTCATCCTCATACTGAGGGTACTCACTGAGATACTTTTGGCATATTGTCATAAAAATAAAGTACCTTTATTTTTAGTATATCTGTGTATTGTGTTTTCTTATGATATTGTGCATATGACACCAGTGGTATAGTAGGAGCTTTACATGTCTCCTAGTTCATCCTAAGCTGCTTTGCCATAGCTACCTTCTATCAGCCTAAGCTGCTAGAAACACCTCTTCTACACTAATAAGGGATAGCTGGACCTGGCACAAGGTGTAAGTATCTCTGGTACCCACTACAAGCCCGGCCAGCCTCCTACACTATGATTACATAATACAGGGTCTCACACACTAAAGCAGAAGAGCTCTTCACTTGGACTATGGATTGAGTTTACAAACACTGTTATTGACAGTGATATCTGCCAAATGCCTTTTCTATGGCATTCTTCTCAATCAGAACTTAGCCCTGGATGACAGTGGGATTATTTTGTTCTGACAATACAACTAATGTGTATGAGCCTAGGTCTATAGTGCAATACTTGTCCAATTCACAGCCTAAAGAGGTGAGGATCTACAGGAATATGGTATGTGGGATTCCTAATCCTCACATCACTCACATATATGCAGACATTGCGACTATAGTGTTACCTATCTCTATTATGAATTCTCTACCTACATGTACAGACTTTAATATTCAAAAAGTGTGATTTTTCTTGCTGATGGACAGATCTTTTTTAAACTTTCATTCTGCTACTCAAACAAGGTGCAATGGCTGGTAATACCTGCCCCTTTCTCCATGTCCCAAGGAATTTTGTGGACCATGGAGTAGATGCCTGTTACACCTTACAGCCTTAGGGTGGTCATCCTCCAACGTTTTGCCTGCCTCCCTCCATTTTTTCTGACCCTCTTTGTATTGGTTTTAGGACTCTGCTAACCAGTGCTAACGTGTGTGTGCTCTCTCCCTAAAAACATGGTAACATTGGTTCCTGCTCAATTGGCATATTTAATTTACCTGGAAGCCCCTAATAAAGTGCACTACATGTGCCCAGGGCCTGTAAATTAAATGCTACTAGTGGGCCTGCAACTCTGATTGCGTCATCCACATAAGTAGCCCCTTAACCATGTTTCAGGCCTGCCATTGCAAGGCCTGTGCGTGCAGTTTCACTGTCACTTCGACTTGGCATTTAAAATTACTTGCCAAGCCTTATACTCCCCTTTTTCCTCATTTAAGTCACCCTTAAGGTAGGTCCTGGGTAACCCATAGGGCAGGGGGCTATGTAGTTAAAATGCAGGATATGTACTTATGTGTTTTACATGTCCTGGTAGTGACATAGTTGTTTTCCACTACTGTGAGGCCTGCTCCTTTCATAGACTAGCATTAGAACTGTCCTCATATACTCTTCTCCTAAGTGGTAGATTCTGATCTGGAAGGAGTAGCCATGTCTTGTTTGGTATTGCCAGACTCTGCCTTCCCCAAAAGTGCTTTCCAAGGGCTTAGATTGAGTTTGCCTCCTGTTCTGAAGTCTCAGGGCCAACAAAGACTTCACCTACTACCTTCTAGCTAGCTACCGACATCAGCTACTCCAGCACTGACTTCAGCTACTCCAGCACCACCACCCAACACTGCACCGCTGCCTGCTTTGTGGTCCTCACTACACACAACAACCGCGACCTGCACCACAAGTCTGATGTCGCCTCAATGCTGCTGACATCACACAGTGTGATCGCAACACTGCGAAGTCGACTCATCACGTCTTAACCGACTGGATTCATCAACCCCACCGAGTCAAAAGGAACTGATGCCTCGCCATCGACCCCGCACCAGCTCCTCCTGCAACTGGATGGAACTGATGCCTCGCCTCTCGTGCCTCACAGTACGGAACCCACGCCTCACCTCCCCAGACGCCGTAAGGAGCTGACGCCGCAGTGGCTCCAGTGAAACATCATCTCCATGACTCCGTGCAACGTCTTTGTTTATTTGTTTTCAAAGGTACTGTGCCTGGGGGTCTGTGCGACTCTGTGACCGCGCCCTCTGGCATCGGGTTATTGGAAACAACTCCGTAAATGATGTTGGGATAGCCCCAGTTGGTGCTTTTGAGTTTCTAAATGCTTTAGTAGGATTTAATCTTTAAACATTTATAACTTTGCTTGTGTACATTGGATTTTCCTAATTTTATCCTATTTTATTCAGATAAATATTATATTAAGTCAGGCTTAACTTAGAAGGCAATGTGTAAAGTATTTGTGCAATAAATCATACAATAACACAGTGAAAACACTACAAAAATACACCACACAGGTTTAGAAAAATAAATAATATTTATCTGAATAAAATAAGGTAAAAACAACAAAGATCCAATAAACACAAGTTGAAATATCACTTTTAAAAGATTTAAAAGAGTCTCAATCCTTAGAAATCAATAGTTGTTTATTTGTAACACACAGTAACTGGGATGTATAAAAAATAATGATGCACGGGGCCTGCAGAGGCGAGGATGCATGGAAAAATAAGGTGTTGCATCGGATTTTCTGGTGCTGCAGAGATGAGGCGCGTTTCCATGCTGCAAGGGTTTGTGTCATTTTTCTGGCTCGCAGTCTTGGTTCCTCACTGTGATGCGAGGATATTTTCACACCCAGGGACAGTGGATGGAAAATCCTTGATGCGCTGGTAGAAGGAGCAGGTGCTGTGTCGATCCGATAGGTGATGCGTTGAATTTTCAGTCGCGAGGCAGGCGCTGAGGCAAATTTCTCGTCGAGAAGTTGGTGCTGCATCGTTCCATTTGGTGGTGATGCAGCACTTTCCCAGCCGCTATGCATGCTTTTTGTCAATTTCTGCAGGTGTTACAACGATTTTCAATGCACAAGTCCAGACCACTCAGAGATTTCCAGGCAGTGCAGGTAGGCAATGCCCACCCTTCTTGGGGAGAAGTTCCTGCAGGTCAGTGAAGGAAGCAGTCCAGCTGTGGAGTCTGGGTGATGTAGGAAGTTCCTTGGAGTCACCCATGAGCTATCCCACATCAGATGCCGGAATTGCAGAGGGGTCAAGGGTCAGCAGAACCACCAGCAAGCATTGGCAAATGCAAAAAGAAGCTGCAGGAAAGTTTGCAGGATTTTGGAGACAAGCAAGACCCAAGAGACTCGACCCTTGGAGGAGAGTCAGGACTGGACTGGCAAGTATAAGAGCCAGGAGGAATCATTGGAGCCCCCATGAGGACCCACTGGCAGAAGCCACAGGGAGGCCTAAGCAGCACAACAAAGAAGCAGTCCCATGCCGCAGGAGTTGCAGGTTGGATGCTGTTCTTGGAGTTGCAGAGTGTTGGAGGCTGGAGCTCGAAGATCCCCTGGAGAAAGAGTCAACAAGCTTTGGCAACAGAAACAGATGCGGTGCACAGAGGTTCCATCCCAGTGGCCACAGCAAAGGCCCACCACCTCCCAAGTTGAACAGAAGACAAGTTGGACCTGGAGGGGATGAACCACCACCTGTGTTGCAGAGCCATCTTAATATCCATGGGACAGCAGGATACATCAGCCGGTCGTTGTTGTAGAGGGGCCTGTGGATGCAGGGGAGTGACACCTTCATTCCAAGGGAGATTCCTTCTTGCTGAAAGATGCACAGACACATGTGCTGCAGAATTCTTGCAGAGCTGGAGAAACAATTTTGCAGTTGGAGACCTCCCAACTAGATACGGTCTTCTTTCACTTCCTAAGGCAGACCAGCAGCGGTTCTGGAGTCCAGGTTGCAGAAGTCTTGCAGAGAGTTCCTTTGTAGAGTCTTACTCAACTAATCTAGGGACCCACCCTCAGGGGAGCCCTTAAGCAACCCTAAAAGGGGGTGGGACACTGTCTGTGGTGACCCACCTATCAGAGGGGGTCAGGGACGTCACCCACCTGGTCTAACCGGATGCTCCCAGGGGCCTCTGCACATCTTATTTCCAAGATAGCAGAATCAAGTAGCCACCTGGCAGAGCTCTGAGCACCTCCTGAGAGGAGGAGCTAGATAGGAGCTTGGTCATTCCCCTGTCCTTTATGTGGGTTTGCACCAGAGAGGGAACTGGGGGTTCCTGCACTGGTTCCAACTGGTTTATGCAAGGAGGGCACAAAATGGCACGTTCAAAGCAGTCTGGTAGAGCTGAGAGTCTACCCCACCCCAACCCAGTGACACCCATTTCAAAGAGAGAGGTGGTCACACCTCTTCCCTACAAGAAATCCTTTGTTCTGCCTTCCCCTGCTCAAGTTAGGGTCATCGGCAGTAGGGCAGAACAGTGTCTAGGGTCGGCAGCAGCGTGGGCTGGTATTCAGACCCTTCAAGGCTGTACTGGCAGATCTACGGGATTCTCTAAGGAACCCCGAGAGTACATGGTATCATGCAACTAACACTAGAATCAGTGTATTTGCATGAATCCAACATGTTTGATTCCAAACATGCCTAGGTTCGGTGAAGCCATTATGTAGTTGGACTGATTGTGTTGACCAGTGTCCACTACATACCTTAAAATTCCTTCCCTGCACTTATAAAGTCCAGGGAATGGACTCTGGGGTTTGTAGTGGCACCTCTGCTCATGCAGGGGTGCCCTCACACTCAGGACCATGCACCTTGCCCTTGGGCTGAAGGGCCTACTATAGGGGTGACTTAAAGTGTCCAAGTGCAGTGACTGCAATTTAAGGCAAACCTCATATATAAAGTGAAAGGTGCATGCACTGTTTCACAAAGGCTTCAATGGCAGGCCTGCAGGCACATGGGAGATCCCTGGTGTACCAATGCCCTGGTTCCCAAAATACCATGTCCTAGAGACTTACGTGGGTGCACCAGTATGCCAATTTTGGGGTGTAAAATTTACCATACAACCAAATTTAGAGGAGAGAGCACTGGCACTGGGGCCCTGGTTAGCAGGATCCCAGTGTACTACGGTTTAAACATAATGGCACCAGGCAAAAAGTGGGATTAACGATGCTAGAAAGATGCTACTTTCTTACAGCTGGCCGGATAGTGCTGGTGAAGATGCTGGTACTTCAACACCAATTGTTCTTATTTCAATACTGCATCTACCCTATACAACAAGCAGTTTTCAAAAACCTTAATTCCATACTACTCAGCCTTATCTGGGCCAAGACACTCATTGGAGTATGCATGGGCACAACACTGTGCCCAAACAAAATGGGAGATAGTGTACAATCCAGCTGTGCAACTACAATTTGTGGCTGAGTGTTACAACATAGAGCACGGACGGCAGCCTACTGGTAGGACTGCCAATCAGAGAGATGATTATGGTCAGACTGTATGATAGGAGGCAGTTACTGGCAGATGTGCCCCATAAGAGCACATCACGTTTGGATCATGGCGCATGTACCTAAATGGGGCAATAGTTTTCAATACTTACAAGACCAGCTGAAAATACATGAGTTTCGAACATTAGGCACAGGGATGAGCATGTCCAGGTGGGGATGTAACACAGCAGCACATCTATACAACTTGGGGCATCTCATTATACTAGAGCAGGCAACAGAGAAGTTCCAACTGGGAATGGGACTTTATCTTCACTTGTTTCCAATACAAAGTACATAGGCAATATGAGGCACAGTCATTGACACCCCCAGCAGATGCCACACACTTGACACACTATTACAAGCATATCCATGGTAGATGGGTTATAACACAAATTTACACAGAAGAAAGGGCGGATATAAACAAACCCACACTGAAAGTTAGGGCAAAATGGAAGGTGGACTGCGAAATGGACCCTAGAGGCAAGCAACGAGAAGAAGCCCTGAGGCTCACACGCACTCCCACTAGCAATGCAAGGGTCCACTTAATACACTTAACTTCCTCCACAGAACATATATCACACCTGCCACGTTACACAAAATAAATCCCACTAAACCATGAAAGTGCCGTAAGTGCAAATAATTGGATGTAAAATATCTACATATGACAAGGGTCTGCCTGAGGTTGCAGGACTACTAGACACAGGTTGTAGATCGATACACAGCAGGAATACAAACAGAATTACAGCTGAACCCACAGACATGCCTATTTGGCATCCCCTCATGGTGCATTAAAAACAATGTGAACAAAAAATTAGAGAGATTCATCCTTCTTTTGGCTAAAAGGAGGATGCATTAGACGAGTTGCAAATCCCCAACAATAGATAACCGGTATAGAGATGTATGTAAATGGTGCAGTGCAGAGGAAAGCTGAATGACATACACTAGATGAGATGACAAGTTGTCAAACAACAAAGTGTGCTATTGCCTTAGATAGGCAGACACAAGCAGTCAAGCTCTACTGCTAGACTTGGTTCTGGGGGAAAGATTTAGCCCTAACAGGCTTGATGGTTAATTCTGATATTACCACCTTGCTAAAACATACTGGTTGTGAATTTTGTATTAAGAGCTTCAGCAGGTTCCACAACATTTCTTTGGTGAGAGTAGTCCCTTAGTCTTACCATTAGAAACACTCTTAAAGAATATGCATCATTAATTGAAGTGGATGGTAGCCCTCTTCAGGTAGAAATGGCACTATTCCTGACAAGGTCTAGTAATATATGGGCATTAGAGCCTACCTAAGGGATGCCTAACCAGTATTTAAAAGGAAGTTTTAGGCCTGGCAAAAAGGTTTATTTTGTCAGGTTGAAGTTGCAGTTCCAAAAGTGAACACTCAGGCTGCAGGGGAAGGCCAGAAGTCATGCATTGCCTCGTCACTTTAGTGGTGGCAAAATGGAGGCTCCCATTCACTAGTGACATTTAACGTGCAGGTCCTGGGTTCACAGCTTGAAAATGGCAATCATAGAATATCAAATTGCACATGTTTTTAGGAAAAGAGGACATACACTAGGGTGCTGGATGACAGAGACCCAGTGTTCAGGTCTATACACCAACAATAAAATCAAAAACACAAAAAGGGCATTTTCTTACAGACTCACACCTCAGTTGTTGTATAATGAGCAAGATGGAAACCATGGGACCAGAACACATGCTTTTTAATTAAACCTGGATTCCCTTGTGACTAATTGAATGTTTCACTCCTTTTTATTACAGGGATAGGAACCAAACACTGGTAGTAAGCATGTGATAAGAAAACAGAAGAGTAACCCAACCATTATTGGATTTAACGCAAGGGGGAGAAAACGCCTGGTCTTACAGCCCACTTACAAAACTGTGGTGTAGTGAGAATGCTATGACCTTGAAAGAAGGAGTCCTGCAGCGAGGTGCTGCTACTACTGTTTCCCTAAATGGCTTGATCATAATTATGTTCTTCCTATGCCTTTTTCCCCTTAATTGGCATTATGGGCTAGAGGGTGGGGGAGTAACTTACGGATCGATCCAAGTTGGAACCAGGTGCCTTGCTCTTGCTCAGCTCAAGTTTCTTTTAAATCATCGAGCCCAGCAAGAGCTGAGCCTTCACATGGCGTCTGTCTGTTGTATGTTCTCTATCCTCATTTGTCAAGAATTAAAGACAAAACATTTGCTTTTGATACAAAACGAGAGATAAAGAAGAGGATATTGTAAGAAAGTGGGCTATTGGTTGAGGGGTAGTAGAGTCCCACTCAAATAATAAAGACAATCCTTGTCAGGGTGAACCACAAAAGTCACTATATAAATTCGTGCTTGGATCAAAAACATTACGCATAAAGCAGAGGCAATGTGTGAAGTATTTATGCAGCCCACAAACAGCAACACAGTGAAAACACAGCAATAGAAAAATCCTAAACCAATAAATACTGCAACACAACAAAATGTCAATATATTGATCCAGAGTTATGAACTTTTAAAGTTTCAGACGAAAATAACACCAAAAAGCACAAATTGCCACTCAAATGTCATCTGCTAGCATTGGATCGAGTGAAAGTCACATGTTCAGATCAACCGATACATGATCAGATTCGTTCCTTTAAAGAATTTTCCTTCTCAAAGTCTGAGTCTGCCCTGTGAGCCTCAGATAGAGCTTCACGTTGGTGAGGTTCACAAGGAGATTGTTGTTGGGTAAGGAGCAGGTCACAAATGGAGCTTCATCTTTGTGGGAGAGGCAGCAATCGTTGCTTAAGTAAGGTACCCCCTCACAGTCATGAAGAGCCTCAAACTTCTGGATTTTAACATGTAGCACAGTTTGGAAGCAGGAAGAGTACACTCTGATATCAGATCCCAGGACATGGTAGGGCAATTCTTGGGGATCAGGACTCTAGCAGATGCCAGTAGCATGGCTTAGGCAGTTCTAGCTGGTGCTGGTCAACTGGGAAGTTGCAAGGAGGGCCTCTGGAAGTTTCTGGTGTCCCTGTAGCTCAAACAGTAGGTCAGACATGTGGCCCTTTTTAGTCATTTTTGGGAATTCTGCTTTCAAGGCAAGCAGGTCCAGTCTACCTTCTACAGAAAGAATGGCAGTCCTTATTCTGAATCTTCCATAGGTCCAGGAGTGTTCTGATGAGATAGTGTTAGGGTGCCACTCCTATTCCCAGTGCCAGCCTCTACACGGGTGTCCTTCCCTTTGTCTTCCCCAGGCTTGTTCTGGTCAGTTCTGTCCCTTCGGCTGGGTTTTGTTCCAGACTGTCCAGGGTAACAAAGCCCTCAGGCTACCCTTTGAAGCTCAAGAAGAGCTGAGTAAAACCCTGAGGCCAGCCTACTCAGAAGAGAAACAACCTGCCCCACACCCAAGGCCCTTTTGTTCCCTTCCTGCAAGTCATACACAACAAGAGAGTCATTACAGTCACGTGACCCCGGACATTGACAGAAAAAAACGTTTGGTTTAGGCAGAAAAATGGCAGCTTTCTAAAAGCATAACATCAAAGATACCCCCAACAAAATAGATTTAGAACAATCTTACAATATATCTCAAATGCATTCTGGGTACATGAAAAACATTCACTCATTATAACTTCACATTACTTAGTCTCCCCTCTGTATCCTAGAGAACCTTCTAAGATTTAAAAACCCCTAGTTTAAAAGCAATCTTTAAATCATACAAACACTGGGTTACATGTGGGCTCATTCCATTATTTTTATATTCCAACTTTATCTGGTGGAACATGCAGCAGTAGACAATAATCAGATCACATACATCATATAATAAAACATTCAAATAACAACCAGTGTCACAAAAGCAAACACAAATACGTTTAAAGTGTTTGTTTACATCAAATATATCACACACAAATAAACACTGAAAAATGTCCAACAGATAATGATGTTTGTATCAATGCATATTTTAAGGCGACAAGGTCCATAGTCTCTTGGGTGTTGGGGCAGAAAAGTCTCACATAAGTCCCTTTTGGAGGTGCAGTAATTATGCATTTCTCTAAATTGACTTTCAACCAGTTTTGGACGGTTTGCCCATAGCCATACCGTGACATAATTGGATCTTCTCAGTAGAGGCCTCTTCTTGATGAAGGTCTTCTTCAGGGCAAGAAGAGTTTAATATGGGACACACTCATTGTATTTTCTTTCAATCACAGTGATTTGGGTGAAGTCTGGAGTGAAAGGGACCCTCTTGTGGTTGTACCTTAACGAAAGTGTCCCTCTGGCAGCCCCTTGTTGCCCTACTGTTCCAGGAAGATTCCACGAGCTCTGACCTGGTATCAAATCAAGGGCTTCCAATTATTTTAGAGTTCCAGCCTTTCTTTTTTAAAGTTCTATATGTTCTTGTGCCAAGAGTTTAAGTTTGGATTAATAGTTCAGGGTGATTCTGGACTCATTGGTCTAGGGGAAGTCAATCCACTTGCTCTCTGTAATCCTTGAGTTAATTGAAACTGTGCTGGTAATCCAAACTCCTGGGGCTAGGATTAGTGTTGGTGGGAACAATGATTTTGCAGAGACGGTGTGCCATTTTGGCTAGAACTTCCAACATTGTAACAGAAGAACTGGGTTGGAATCACAGTCTACATGAATTTTGTATTTTGTGTTTGAGTCCTAAAAAAAGCCTCAGAAAGGTCTTCATAGTAACCATTAATTTGCATTTATTAATTGAGCAGCTTCTATTCTGTGACAGTGGCATGACAGCAGGCCTGTGCGTTGGGATGCCTGGACCCTGCACTGGGATGCCAGGACCCTTATTTTGGGATGCTAGGACACTGCACTGGGGTGCCAGGACCCTTACATTGGGATGCCAGATCCCTTACGTTGGGATGCCAGGTCCCTGCACTGGAATGACAGGACCCTGATTTTGGGATGCAGGACCCTGCACTGGGATGCTCGGACCCTTACTTTTGGATGCCAGGACCCTTACATTGGGATGCAAGGACCCTTACTTTGGGATGCCAGAACCTTGCAATGGGATGCCAGTACCCTAACGCTGGAATGTCAAGACCCTTACATTGGGATGCCAGGACCCTGCAATGGGTTTCCAGGACCCTGCACTGGGATGCCAGGACCCTTACGTTGGCAATGCCATGGCCCTTACGCTGGGATGCCAGGACCCTTAAGTTGGGATCCCAACACCCTGCCCTGGAATGAAAGGGCACTTATTTTGGGATGGCAGGACCCTGCACTGGGATGCCAGGACCCTTACATTGGGATGACAGGACCCTTATGTTGGGATGCCAGGGCCCTGCAGTGGGATGCCAGGACCCTTACATTTGGATGCCAGGGCCCTTACGTTGGGATGCCAGGCCCCAGCAATGGGATGCCAGGACCCTTACATTTGGATGCCAGGGCCCTTACGTTGGGATGCCAGGACCCTTACGTTGGGATGCCAGGACCCTGCAATGGGATGCCAGGACCCTTACGTTGGGGTGCCAGGACCCTTACATTGGGATTCCAGGGCCCTGCAATGGGATGCCAGGACCCTGCACTGGGATGCCAGGACCCTTACGTTAGGATGCCAGGGCCCTTACGGTGGGATGCCAGGACCCTTACATTGAGATGCCAGGACCCTGCACTGGGATGCCAGGACCCTTATGTTGGGATGCCAGGGCCCTTACCGTGGAATGCCAGGACCCTTACGTTGAGATGCCAGGACCCTGCACTGGGATGCCATGACCCTTACGTTGGGATGCCAGGACCCTTAAGTTGAGATGCCAGGACCCTTATGTTGGGATGCCAGGGCCCTGCAGTGGGATGCCAGGACCCTTACATTTGGATGCCAGGGCCCTTACGTTGGGATGCCAGGCCCCAGCAATGGGATGCCAGGACCCTTACATTTGGATGCCAGGGCCCTTACGTTGGGATGCCAGGACCCTTACGTTGGGATGCCAGGACCCTGCAATGGGATGCCAGGACCCTTACGTTGGGGTGCCAGGACCCTTACATTGGGATTCCAGGGCCCTGCAATGGGATGCCAGGACCCTGCACTGGGATGCCAGGACCCTTACGTTAGGATGCCAGGGCCCTTACGGTGGGATGCCAGGACCCTTACATTGAGATGCCAGGACCCTGCACTGGGATGCCAGGACCCTTACGTTGGGATGCCAGGGCCCTTACGGTGGAATGCCAGGACCCTTACGTTGAGATGCCAGGACCCTGCACTGGGATGCCACGACCCTTACGTTGGGATGCCAGGGCCCTTACGTTGGGATGCCAGGCCCCAGCAATGGGATGCCAGGACCCTTACATTTGGATGCCAGGGCCCTTACGTTGGGATGCCAGGACCCTTACGTTGGGATGCCAGGACCCTGCAATGGGATGCCAGGACCCTTACATTTGGATGCCATGGCCCTTATGTTGTGATGCCAGGACCCTTACGTTGAGATGCCAGGACCCTGCACTGGGATGCCAGGACCCTTACGTTGGGATGCCAGGACCCTTAAGTTGAGATGCCAGGACCCTTACGTTGGGATGCCAGGCCCCTGCAATGGGATGCCAGGACCCTTACATTTGGATGCCAGGGCCCTTACGTTGGGATGCCAGGACCCTTACGTTGGGATGCCAGGACCCTGCAATGGGATGCCAGGACCCTTACATTTGGATGCCAGGGCCCTTATGTTGTGATGCCAGGACCCTTACGTTGAGATGCCAGGACCCTGCACTGGGATGCCAGGACCCTTACGTTGGGATGCCAGGACCCTTAAGTTGAGATGCCAGGACCCTTACGTTGGGATGCCAGGCCCCTGCAATGGGATGCCAGGACCCTTACATTTGGATGCCAGGGCCCTTACGTTGGGATGCCAGGACCCTTACGTTGGGATGCCAGGACCCTGCAATGGGATGCCAGGACCCTTACATTTGGATGCCAGGGCCCTTACATTGGGATGACAGGACCCTTATGTTGGGATGCCAGGGCCCTGCAGTGGGATGCCAGGACCCTTACATTTGGATGCCAGGGCCCTTACGTTGGGATGCCAGGCCCCAGCAATGGGATGCCAGGACCCTTACATTTGGATGCCAGGGCCCTTACGTTGGGATGCCAGGACCCTTACGTTGGGATGCCAGGACCCTGCAATGGGATGCCAGGACCCTTACGTTGGGGTGCCAGGACCCTTACATTGGGATTCCAGGGCCCTGCAATGGGATGCCAGGACCCTGCACTGGGATGCCAGGACCCTTACGTTAGGATGCCAGGGCCCTTACGGTGGGATGCCAGGACCCTTACATTGAGATGCCAGGACCCTGCACTGGGATGCCAGGACCCTTACGTTAGGATGCCAGGGCCCTTACGGTGGGATGCCAGGACCCTTTCATTGAGATGCCAGGACCCTGCACTGGGATGCCAGGACCCTTACGTTGGGATGCCAGGACCCTTAAGTTGAGATGCCAGGACCCTTATGTTGGGATGCCAGGGCCCTGCAGTGGGATGCCAGGACCCTTACATTTGGATGCCAGGGCCCTTACGTTGGGATGCCAGGCCCCAGCAATGGGATGCCAGGACCCTCACATTTGGATGCCAGGGCCCTTACGTTGGGATGCCAGGACCCTTACGTTGGGATGCCAGGACCCTGCAATGGGATGCCAGGACCCTTACGTTGGGGTGCCAGGACCCTTACGTTGGGATGCCAGGACCCTGCAATGGGATGCCACGACCCTTACGTTGGGATGCCAGGACCCTTAAGTTGAGATGCCAGGACCCTTACGTTGGGATGCCAGGCCCCTGCAATGGGATGCCAGGACCCTTACATTGGGATGCCAGGGCCCTTACGTTGGGATGCCAGGACCCTGCAATGGGATGCCAGGACCCTGCACTGGGATGCCACGACCCTTACGTTGGGATGCCAGGACCCTTAAGTTGAGATGCCAGGACCCTTACGTTGGGATGCCAGGCCCCTGCAATGGGATGCCAGGACCCTTACATTTGGATGCCAGGGCCCTTACGTTGGGATGCCAGGACCCTTACGTTGGGATGCCAGGACCCTTACATTTGGATGCCAGGGCCCTTACGTTGGGATGCCAGGGCCCTTACGTTGGGATGCCAGGACCCTTACGTTGGGATGCCAGGACCCTTACATTGGGATGCCAGGGCCCTTACGTTGGGATGCCAGGACCCTTACGTTGGGATGCCAGGACCCTTACGTTGGGATGCCAGGCCCCTGCAATGGGATGCCAGGACCCTTACATTTGGATGCCAGGGCCCTTATGTTGTGATGCCAGGACCCTTACGTTGGGATGCCAGGACCCTTAAGTTGAGATGCCAGGACCCTTACGTTGGGATGCCAGGCCCCTGCAATGGGATGCCAGGACCCTTACATTTGGATGCCAGGGCCCTTACGTTGGGATGCCAGGACCCTTACGTTGGGATGCCCAGTGAGTCTGTATCGAACTTGATGGCTCTGGCTGAAGCGCTGGGATCACACTGTAACATGAGGGTATCCAGAACAGTAAACCCAGGAGAGGCTGGTTCTATATGAAAGATTTGGATTGTAAACATCTAACCCAAACTGCACTATGCCAATACAATCTCCCTCCTCTTCCGGTAAGATTGAGAGGCGGGGCTGGAGGCAGTGTTAATCTCTGAGAACATTTTGTGAAAAATTTTGCCAAGCTGTGCATTTGCAACATCCTATGACTCTGAGCAAATCACTTACACTCTCCATCTCTAAACAAGATGAATGTGCTTTTGTTGAATGTAACTGGTGCACAGCACTGCCCTTGGGCCGAGGCCACGCTCACAAATGATTGACTAGAAGCAGCTACAGCTGGGGCACAACTCAGGATGTGGTGTGAACAACACTTACTGTAGTGGATTGGGCCTGCATTTATCCGCAGTATGGGCATCTGCTCCTGTTAAATGATTGTTTCACAGGTTAATGTTTAAAAATGTTTCCTTTTAAATAATTTTCAAATAATCTACCGTACTAAGGGGAAACACTGCCTTTAAATGTGAAGGCAACCTGATCATATTCTAGCATGGTGTTAGCTGAATGATTTACCTTCCAATTATTTTCAAGGTTGGGTTTGTGCCCGGTCTCTTGACCAGGCTCTGCCCTCCCTGTTAATTCCTTGGCTCACCCATCTATTTTCCGGGTTGCTCCTCATGCTTCATTGCTATATTGTAGGGCCAGTGAATGGCAAAAAATACAAAGCAGCAGCTCAGATCACAGCAGCTGCTGATGTGCTAAAAGGCTTTTAATTTTAATGGAATGGAAATTGGAAGATGGGCAGAAACACAAATAAGGGTGCCACCCTTCCCAAGTCTTAGAGTGTGCATATGTTGCTGTTAAAACTTGGAGAGTTAGGGGATGAGTGGTTCTTTTAGGCTGTTATCCTGTGGGTGCTGATCTTAGAAAGACACACTCTTTTTAGCCCAGTCACCATGAAACTACAAGTGTGTGTCATTCAGTGCTGGAATTAGGAACAAAGCACTCCGGGAACCCATAAACTGGTGGTTAGTGTGTGACAACTGAAAGGGAGGAGCTGTTATGAGGAACTGAGTCATGAAAGCCAGAGTCTGGCTGTCAACTCATACACTTAGGGGCTTACTTAAGAGCCCCTAGCACCATTCTAATGCAATATTTGTGTCATTTTTTTACGCTAATGTGACGGAAGGCCAAAAACACAGCGCTATATTACAAAGTGGCTCAATGCATAAATTGCGCCACTTTGTAACCCTTTGTGCTACATTATGCCTGCGCCAGGCATAATGTATACAAAGGGGACGTTCCCCCATTAGGAGGGCCAAAAGAATGGTGCGAACCCATCATTTTTTTGGGCACTTTTAACGCCTGCTCAGAGCAGACATTAAAAGGAGGCTTTCATCGGTCACAAGGATCTCTGGGTGCTTAGCAGGATTAGCGTCAGAATTTTTTTTACTAATTCTGCAAAACGCCAGACTAGCGTAGAAAATGTGGACATTAGTCTCCTAACTACAGCCATGGTGCGCTGTATTTTGAATACGGTGCACACATGATGATTTTGGAAGGCTGTGTGCAGTGCCACTTTTCTCAAATATGCCCCTTGTTATTTAAAAACTCTGCTGCAAAGAATTTTGCAACACGTCTTAAATGTCAGTAAATCTCTTCTGGCTTAGTTGGTCACACATGTTGCATTTTCAAATATCTTTTGGGGTTCAGGCGCATTTTGCGGAGACCTTTGCTTGACCTTCAAATTTCATGGCGATTATAACTACAGTAAGAAAGCTCTTGGTGAACGCAGTTGCTGAAGAGATCTGTGTTTTATCCAGTTACAGTTTTGGCTCATATTGTTGCATTGATGGTTAATGTGTGTCATGCAAAGCACATTGTGTAACATGTATATCACAGATTTTTATTTTATGTAGAAAGGTGTTTGCTTTCAACACAGAGGGGCAAATTTAGAAGCCTCTTACACCACCTTAGAGCTGTTACACATCATTTTTTTTAGGCAAAGGGAGTGCTAACGTGACTTTTCTGCCACACCATATTTACAAAGTGGCACAATACTTTACGACCCCCTGCACCACATTAGGTCCAGTTATCCCTTGTTAGTGAATGTAGTAGTGTTCTAGCAGCTTAGGCTGATAGAGGTAGCTATAGCAGAGCAGCTTAGGCTGAAATAGGAGACATTTAAAGCTCCTGCAATACCACTTATAGTTACACAGTACTTATACACAAGTAAAGACAATACTCAGTGTTACCAAAAATAAAGGTAGTGTATTTGGGTGACACAAGGCCAAAAATATCTTAGATGCAATACTCCTTCTGGATGTAAGTACTATACACATACACTAGACACCGAAATAAGGTAAGTAATTTGACATAGGATCGTGCAAACAATAGGAAATGCTATAGAATGCAATGGGAGAAAATAGGTCTAGGGGAAATACAAACCATCTACTAAGAAAGTGGAATGCAAATCACAAATTCCCCCTAGACAAGTGTAGTGAGTAGAGAATCGCTGGGAGAGTAAGAATACAGCAAAGGTAAGTAAATTACCCCACCTCAGAGCCCAGGAAAGTAGGAGTAAAGTACTGCAAGTTTCCTTAGGACACACTACAAGTCATGATTGGAGTTATTGCAAGAACCACTCAAGACTGCAAACAACAAATGGTGGATTCCTGGACCTGAAGACCTGCAAAGGAAGGAGACCAAGTCCAGAAGTCAGAAGAAGGTCCAGGAAGGACAGGAGCCCCTGCCAACCTCGAAGAGGTTGCAAAAGAAGAGTCTCCAGTTGAACGAAGACTGCAGAAATGAATCCATTGAAGATGTCAGCGGGTTCCTGCATGATGCCATGGATGTCCCACGAAGAGATGCTGGATGCAGGTGAGTTTTGGTGCTGGATTCGTCCAACAAGCCCTGATTCTGGCAAAGTTGCATTTTGCGTCAAAGAGGCGCAGTCTGGACCCAGGATAGACCTGAGGGCCTCAGCTCTGCGTGAGGAGGAAGAGGGGGCTCTCAGCACTTCAGAGAGACCTCAGTTGACCAGACACCACCCACGGGAGTCCCAAGACACATGGACAAATGAGGTGCAAAATGCAGTTGGTGCAGTACTACAAAGGAAGATCCCACGCTGCCGGAGGATCACTCAATGAGTTGAGCATCACAGGATAGAGTGCTGGGGACCTGGGCCAGGCTGTGTACGAAGGAATTTTGCAAATAGTGCACAGAGGCCTCAGGAGGTGAAGAAGATGTGGTGCACAGGGGTACTGTCGTACTTGGGGAAGGCAAGCTCTTACCTTCTCCAAATTGGGACAGCAGGACCTCAGGACAGTCTGTGTCAAAGGGGTCCACCACCTGTGTTTCAAGGAGGACACTCGTTGCCAGGAGAGGAGTCCAAGAGAAACAGTTGTTGACGTAGAAGTGCCTGCAAAAGCAGAGAACTCCGTCACTCCACAGGAGATTTCTTTGGTCCTTCTGGTGCAGGGTGAAGACAGGGAGTCTCCAGAGCTTGAACACTGTGTAAACTGTTGCAGTTGCTGGCTTGAGCTGAATTTGCAGAGGAAAAGTAGCCCTTCTGGATACTTTGTTGCTGTTACAGCGGTTCTTGGAGCAGTCTGCGTCGATCCGAGGTCATAGGATGAAGTAGTAGCTGTAGGAGGCTGGCCTGGCTTGTAGTGGGTACCAAGGGGTACTTACACTCTGTACCAGGTCCAGTTATCCCTTATTAGTGTAGAAGAGGTGTTTCTAGCAGCTTAGGCTGATAGAAGGTAGCTATAGCAGAGCAGCTTAGGCTGAACTAGGAGACATGAAAAGCTCCTACTATACCACTGGTGTCATATGCACAATATCATAGGAAAACACAATACACAGATATACCAAAAATGAAGGTACTTTATTTTTATGACAATATTCCAAAAGTATCTCGGTGAGTACCCTCAGTATGAGGATGAGAAATATACACAAGATATATGTACACAACCCAAAATTATGCAGCTAATAGCAAAAGGAAGTAATGCAAGCAATGTAAAGTTACACTAGTTTGCAATAGGAGCACATAGGTATAGGGGCAACACAAACCATATGCTCCAAAAGTGGAATGCGAACCACGAATGGACCCCAAACCTATGTGAGCTTATAGAGGGTCGCTGGGACTGTAAGAAAACAGTGAGGGTTAGAAAAATAGCCCACCCCAAGACCCTGAGAAGTAGGTGTAAAGTGCACCTATATTTCCCAGAGAGCACAGAAGTCGTGATAGGGGAATTCTGCAAGGAAGACCAACACCAGCAATGCAACCAAAGTGGATTTCTGGACGAGAGTACCTGTGGAACAAGGGGACAAAGTCCAAGAGTCGCAACAAAGTCGAGAGTGGGCAGATGCCCAGGAAATGCCAGCTGAGGGTGCAAAGAAGCTGCCACTGGATGGTAGAAGCTGTGGATTCTGCAAGAACGAAGAGGACTAGGAACTTCCCCTTTGGAGGATGGATGTCTCCCATTGTGAAGAAGCTTACAGAGGTGTTCCCAGGCAGAAAGACCACAAACAAGCCTTGCTAGCTGCAAGGGTCGCAGTTAGGGTTTTTGGATGCTGCTGTGGCCCAGGAGTGACCAGGATGTCGCCACTTGGATGAGGAGACAGAGGGGGAGCCCAGCAAGTCGGGGAGCCCTCACAGAAGCAGGCAGCACCCGCAGAAGTACCGGAACAGGCACTTGGAAGAGGAGTGAAACGGAGCTCACCCAAAGACACAAAAGGGAGTCCCACGACGCCGGAGGACAACTCAGAAGGTTGTGCACTGCAGGTTAAAGTGTCGGGGACCCAGGCTTGGCTGTGCACGAAGGAAATCCTGGAAGAGTGCACAGGAGCCGGAGCAGCTGCAAATCACGCAGTACCCAGCAATGCAGTCTAGCGGGGGGAGGCAAGGACTTACCTCCACCAAACATGGACTGAAGAGTCACTGGACTGTGGGAGTCACTTGTACAGAGTTGCTGAGTTCCAGGGACCACGCTCGTCATGCTGAGAGGGGACCCAGAGGACCGGTGATGCAGTCTTTTGTTGCCTGCGGTTGCAGGGGGGGGGATTCCGTCGTCCCACGGGAGATTTCTTCAGAGCTCCTGGTGCAAGAAGGAGGCAGGCTACCCCCAGAGCATGCATCACCAGGAAACAGGCGAGAAAGCGGCAGGATCAGCGATACAAGGTTGCAGTAGTCATCTTTGCTACTTTGTTGCGGTTTTGCAGGCGTCCTGAGCAGTCAGCGGTCGATCATTTTGCAGAAGGTGAAGAGAGAGATGCAGAGGAACTCTGATGAGCTCTTGCATTTGTTATCTAAAGAATTAGAGACTCTAAATAGCCTGAAAAGGAGGTTTGGCTACCTAGGAAGGAGGATAGGCTAGCAACACAGGTAAGAGCCTATCAGAAGGAGTCTATGACGTCACCTGCTGGCACTGGCCACTCAGAGCAGTCCAGTGTGCCAGCAGCACCACTGTTTCCAAGATGGCAGAGGTCTGGAGCACACTGGAGGAGCTCTGGGCACCTCCCCTGGGAGGTGCAGGTCAGAGGAGTGGTCACTCCCCTTTCCTTTGTCCAGTTTCGTGCCAGAGCAGGGCTGGGGGATCCCTGAACCGGTGTAGACTGGCTTATGCAGAGATGGGCACCATCTGTGCCCATCAAAGCATTTACAGAGGCTGGGGGAGGCTACTCCTCCCCAGCCCTGACACCTTTTTCCAAAGGGGGAGGGTGTAACACCCTCTCTCTGAGGAAGTCCTTTGTTCTGCCTTCCTTGGCCAAGCCTGGCTGGACCCCAGGAGGGCAGAAACCTGTCTGAGGGGTTGGCAGCAGCAGCAGCTGCAGTGAAACCCCGATAAAGGTAGTTTGGCAGTACCCGGGTCTGTGCTAGAGACTCGGGGGATCATGGAATTGTCTCCCCAATGCCAGAATGGCATTGAGGTGACAATTCCATGATCTTAGACATGTTACATGGCCATGTTCGGAGTTACCATTGTGACGCTATACATAGGTAGTGACCTATGTATAGTGCACGCGTGTAATGGTGACCCCGCACTCACAAAGTACGGGGAATTTGCCCTGAACAATGTGGGGGTACCTTGGCTAGTGCCAGGGTGCCCGCACACTAAGTAACTTAGCACCCAACCTTCACCAGGTGAAGGTTAGACATATAGGTGACTTATAAGTTACTTAAGTGCAGTGGTAAATGGCTGTGAAATAACGTGACGTTATTTCATTCAGGCTGCAGTGGCAGGCCTGTGTAAGAATTGTCAGAGCTCCCTACGGGTGGCAAAAGAAATGCTGCAGCCCATAGGGATCTCCTGGAACCCCAATACCCTGGGTACCTCAGTACCATATACTAGGGAAATATAATGGTGTTCCAGTATGCCAATGTGAATTGGTAAAATTGGTCACTAGCCTGTTAGTGACAATTTGGAAAGCAGAGAGAGCATAACCACTGAGGTTCTGGTTAGCATAGCCTCAGTGAGACAGTTAGTCATCACACAGGGAACACATACAGGGCACACTTATGAGCACTGGGGCCCTGGCTTGCAGGGTCCCAGTGACACATACACTAAAACATGATATATACAGTGAAATATGGGGGTAACATGCCAGGCAAGATGGTGCTTTCCTAAACTAGGTTACCAGATTTTTTAAGTGTTATTTAAATTTTTAAAGTGATTTGACAATCATTTTTATACACCTTTGGGCCCATATTGATACTTTCTTTGCGCCGCATTTACGTCACTTTTTGACACAAAAGCAGCACAAACTTACAAAATACAATTTTACTTTGTAAGTTTGCACTGCTTTTGCATCAAAAAATGATGCAAATGCGGCACAAAAAAAGTATAAATATGGCCTTAGTTCATCAGCTGTCATCTAAACTTTCTTTTCAATTTAATTGCATTAACTATATCATTTGTACGGTATCACTATGTTACTTTCATGTATTTGTTTATTCTCTCATTTGTACAGAACCAAAGTATTTTATATGCAGGTATTTGATATTTTCCCCTATGTGAACGCCTAACCACAAAGAGAGATCATGGAACCTTGCTGTGTTTCCTAGGTGACTGTGTGTATGATGTCACCTGGCTCAAGGTAATGAAGTCAGTTACTCAGACTGCAGGCAGGCTATACTCTGGTGAATAAAAAAAGAAACCTTCTCTACTATGTTGAGAGGCAGTGCTTTTACTACACAAAGTAGTCAAGACTGACCCACTGTAATACAGTTTTAACTAATAGTGCATGCTTACAAAGTATTAACTAATACCTTACATCTCCAGAATATTGGCCTTTATTGCACTCCTCTAAAGTACAAGCAAACAGCATACTCTTCTATTCTATTAGTTACTAATGCACATCTCTAGTGTATTAATTTCTAGGAAAGACCTCTTACATGTTAAGTGCTCATACACATCTCCAGGGTATTAACTACTCATGCACTTCTATGATTATTCACTGATATCATGCACCTCCCGAGTCACATCTAGTAGCTGGCAGGAACAGGATATTAACTACTAGAACATTCCCCAAGAACACTACTTAGTAAACAGGAAATGTTTTGCTTCTAGCGTACACGCCTAGAATATTAGCTATTACCACTTTCTTATTAACTAGTAATTCTTAGTGCACAACTGCAGAATATTGAGGACTTGCCCACTTCTTCAGTGCACTCTATTACCAAGTATTAACTACTCAAGCATTTCTGCTGAGTGTTAATTACCAGTATAGTCATCCACTCTATCATCTACTAGAACACAGTTCCACATTATCTAACCATGTGTTCTTTCAGATCACTATGTACTTGCTTGCGAATATCTACTTTTTCAGTATTAGACAGTTAGTAAATTTACTTGAAACCAAATATCACTTATTGAACATATCAAATCAACAATTGCCACTGGAAGCATAATGTCAGTAGCTGTAGGTGAGAAAGGTGTTTTCTTCTGCCTGGCTTGTCAAAGGTAAGGGTGATGCCCTTCAGTAACAACTTTGTTCCACAAGGTATTTATGTGTATGGAATGCGGTGTACCCAGGATGAAGTTTCAGACTGGAGGAAAAAGCACCAGCCACAAAACCTCCAGAAGATAAAATGATGATGTCCAGGGTGAAGGTCCAAGGAGAAGGTGCAGGATGGGAAGAGGTGCAGGAAAAGAGCCAGAACTAAAAGTACCACCTCAACTCAAAATTAAAAGCAAGTGGGCAATTAGCCTAATGTGAACAGTAAAACAGTCCAATTGCATTGCAGCACAGTCATGTGTCTTCTAACTGGGCTTTTTAGAGGAAAAAACAGCAACAATGACACAGTACTACACTAAGGAACAAATCAGTCCAACTGCTTCAATTGAGTATTGGAAGAAAAGTGAATTCTGGGTCTGCAATGAGAAAGAGATTCCATCGAACTAACCAAGTGTTATTGACTAATCTTCAGGGGCTGAGTAAGTGGTGCCGTGCTGCATGGAAAACACCATCACTGCCACGACCCACAGAAACCAAGACACCTCAGTGGTAAGAAGTGTAAAAAAAGTAAAAATGTGCAAGAAAGCAGGCTGTTGTATTTCAAGCACCCAGGATTTAGAACAACATCTCTGTATCAATCAGAAGTGTCCAAAGACTGCTCCAATGTATGAAAGAGGTGAAGACCCACCTCCTTAAAGAGCACAACATCACAAATCAGTACAAGTGCACAAACCAGGTACCCCTCCAATCACTCATTGACTTTATGCTTGTCTTTGTCCCTCTTAATGGATTGCTGACTTTTGGCTGGGCTAAAGCAATAGAAATACCACATACATACATAGATTGCTACATACATACATACATACAGTCATACATACATCCTTACATACATTCATACATACATTGATACATACATGAAAACGTACATACATACATACTTGGAAACATACATACATTGATACATACATACACACATACATACAAACATACATACTTTGATACATACATGCATACATACAGTCATACATACATTGATACATACATGCAAACATACATGCATTGATACATACATCCATGCATGGATTGATACATGCATGCATTGATACATATATACATGCAAACATACATACATTCATACAGTCATACATACATGCATTGATACATACATACATACATACATTGATACATACAAACATACATACAGCCTTGTCATCCAGGGAGGAGAAAACTGGAATCTACCCGTCCCTGCACTGGAAACATTGTTTCTTGTGTCTCTTACATCGCTGGTGGCCGTACTGAGGTAGGTCGCCTTTAATCCATGGGTATAATAAAGGCCCTTTGTCTTCCTTTATGTCCACAGACAGAGTCAGCCATAGCTTCCTCCTGGCCCAAGGACCCACCACTTAATCTCAGACTCTTCACAGTACAATAGTGATGTTTGACTTTCAGAGGTTATCAAGCAGCCTTTGTCTTATCTTTGACCCTCCCTTTGGGAGCTCATTGATTTAGAACCCATTCCTTGGCTCGCAGACTAGCTTATCGGGTGTAAGTTTTTCTCAGTGGAAAACTGTCTCACTCTTTGGGTTTTAGTCCTTCTTTGAAACATAGGTCCTGATTTAAAACTTTTTAGCCCCGCATTTGTGCCTTTTTTTTTAAGCAAAAGCGGCACAAACGTACAAAATACAATTATATTTTGTAAGTTTGCATCGCTTTTGCGGTGCTAAAAAAGTATAAATCAGGCCCATAGACTCTTGCTTTGGTTGTGAACCCCTGTCCAAGGAGTGTAGCTCTTGCATGTAAGGGTCACTTCTCAATTCAACGTCTCAGGCTCACTCCATGGAACATATTCTCACTCATTGTCAATTTCACTCTATGCACCACAGTCTCACTCACTTGCAATCTAATCTTAATGGCTGACTTTTCAGGTTTGCATTTCATTCTTAGAAGCATAATCTCATGTTTTGATTATAATTCTGATTCAATAATTTGGCATGACTTTCACTCATCAGAGCGTACTGTCACTCACTTCCTCTTTTACACACTTCTTGGAGTACAATCTCTCCAGTTGGCTGTGTCATTCCCTCCTTGTAACACTTAATTTTAGTCAATGAGGCCTCTATTAACTTGTCAAGTGTTATTTGATTGATTTCAGTTCTAAATCATAGTGCATTGACACATTGCTCATGATGGTTACTTTACTAGGCTTTCACACACAGCATGATTATACACTAGACATCTAATCACGTCTTACCTCTGTAGCTATTGTAGAGATGAACTGGGAGTGGTCGTAGTCCCATCCATGCTGGCAAGCCTGCAGTGCAGAAGCATTGGGTGGTCCCAGGGAGGAGTCCTTAAGTGTTCTCCAGGTGTAGTTCTCCAGGAGTTGCCACTGGGGCTCTCTGTACATCTTGCAGGAGCTGAAAGTCCCATCAGGCTCCCTCGGGATGCTGATGAGGAGCAGCTCCTCCTCTGTGAGATTACCTAGTGCCTCCTTGTTCTGGAGGGCACATCGGTGGTGAGGCACCACTGATAGAAAGTTGTGCAGCAAAAAGTGTGTAGACAGAGTTGCCCGGTGAATAAATAAGAGAAACAAAATAAGGATCTGGAACCTTCCAAAGCCTCCAGCATCTAGTAGGAGATCCTCAAGCTTCATCCTGAACTGGAATCTCACTGTGGGACAGAGAAAGAAGCAGCTGAATATTCAGGGAACCAGCAATCCACTGTGAGCAGAGGATGAGAGATGTGGTAGGTCAACGTCATTCATGATAAGAACAAGTGAAACATTGTGTTGAATGGATAGAGGAGTGACAGGTAGCACGCATAAAAGAGCCACAGAAGATGCCTGGGGCCTGTAGTTGACCAGAGAAGGAGAAGACCGGGTAGAATAACTTATTGCAGGCACAAGGAGGCTTGTAGATGGTTTGAATAATGTAGCAGAGCAAACAGTGAGGAAAGGTGCTGGTAGAGTGGCATGTAGTGGCAAGAGACACGATGGGAATGTTACAGCTCCTCCCAAAGAAGCCTGAAGAAACAGCTTTTTGATTTGGAAGATTAACTATTAGCAAGGGATGTGAACAGCTGACAGGTCTATGAGTAGGAATGTACACTGGAAGGAGAACTGCCAAGGGAATGTCTACAAGCTTCACAAAGAAGAGTGGAAAGAGTAAGCTGCCAATAGATAGAGGCTGTAAGAAGCTGAGCAAGGTGCATGGTAGTAGGGGTGGCCTTACATCAGCTACAGCAACTAACGCCATTGGCAACCCATATGATTTGTGCCCTAATTTTGTTTTAATTTTAAACGTTCCAGATAAATCTGTGTGCCGTGGTACTCTGATGTAATGTTGTGGCTTGGTGTTAGATCCTGTTTTCTGAACGGGCAACACAAGAGCTAGGATATTGTATACAGTGTTCCTTGGCTGAATAGAAAGTACTGATTACAAGTTGTGCAAATGCTAACTAAACAAGCAACTCGTACCGCATATCCCTATAAGAATATCATGCAAGAAATGTCTGTACAATGTCATTGTTAAAAGCCACACAAAATGCATAAAATATGAAATATAAAATGAATCTGAAAACAGGGGGAACTAACACAGGTCCGAAAAGTCCTCATGGCAATGCTTGTGGTAAAAGAAGAAAATATTAAGATAGTATAGAGATGGTTATACATCTTGCCCAGCTTTTGCATTGCTGATGGCTAAAACATAATCCCTCTCTTCCCTCGTACTACAAACTCCCTGAAACAAATGATTATTATTTAATAAATGTCTAAACTTTCACAAACCCGACGAGGTTAGTAAGTCATCAGTGTGCGTAAGTCATTACATGTGGATAGCACTTGAATCATATGAAGACAGTCTCCATTATACCATATGAAGATAGCCCTCATTATACTATATGGAGATAGCCCCACCATACCATATGAAGGCAACCCCCACAATACCATATGAAGACAGCCCCCATCATATCAAACCATATAAAGACAGCTCCCACCACTATATGAAGATAGCCCCCACTATACCATATGAAGATAACCTATACTATACCTCATGAAGATTGCCCCAACCATATGAAGGCAGCCCCCACCATTCTATATGAAGGCAATCCTCACTAAATCCTATGAAACATCCCCCAACATATCCTATGAAGACAGCTCCCACCTTACCAACGTGAAGACAACCCTGACCATAAAATTTGGAGACAACTCCCACCATACCGTATGAAGAAAACCCCCACTATACCATACAAAGATAGCCCCTACTATACCATATGAAGATAGCCCCTACCATACCATGTGAAGGCAGCCCCCACCAAACCATATAAAGACATCCCCTAACATACCCTATGAAGGCAGCTCACACCATATCATATGAAGGCAGCCCCACCATACAATATGAAAACAGCCAACACTTTGCCATATGAAGACAGCCATGCAGCTGTCTTTCAGGCTCACCTTCCCATTCTTGGGCTGTCTTTGTCTTTCTTTCTCTCAGCCTCAGTACATCCTTCTCTCTTTGTGAGTCTTGTTTCCTCCTATTCTCGTTCTCTCTCTCACTCTACCTCTGTCCACATCTCCCTTCATGGTATTTATCTCTTCCTGGTTTACTGTCTTCAATCTATGTCCTACTTCTTTGGTCCCTTCCGTTACTCTTTCTATCTCAGATATACATCTCTCTTTCTCGTTCTTCATTCTAGAAAGCCGTTTGTGTGCTCTTAATCCCCTCTTGCTTCTTTCCTCTCTCCCTGCATCTTCTCCTGCCATCTGTGACCCTCTGTCAATCAGTTTCTCCTCATCTCTCTCAATCTCTCTTCCATCTCTGACTTGCCTTTATTTTTCAGTGTTTCCATATCCTATTCACCGCATCCTTCCCCCGTTCTGCTGTCATTCCATCTTGTTACCATTATATGTCTCTGCCTAACTCTGTCCTACATCGTCATCTGTCTGCCTTCTCATTCCCTTCGTCCAGTTTTTATATTTCACATGCCTTTATTTGAAAATTTCCCTTTGATCCTCAAGTCTTGATCACTCTACCCTTGTCTCTCTCTATCCCTGCTACTCATTCTGTGACTCTCTCACTATGTCACCATACCTCCCCTGTCTTGCTTATTCTCTGTACAAGTTCCCAAGGAAGTCCAACACTCATCTTGAACGTTTAAGGCTTTCTCTGTATGAAGCCCCTGGCTGTGACATGATAACAGGAAATTGCAATTCCAGGAGAAGGGTCTACAAAATTAGGGTAGAGCTTAGAGCCCCTCCTCTTGGTCTCACACTCAGTTCAAGAATAACCTACCCTTTCACTCCATTGGCCTGCTGATCAGGAAGTCCTGCCCACATGTTCCCTTCTCTCTTTATCCCCTTCAGAGATCTTTTATGTCACCACCTGGACATTATTTGATGGGTTCTGATATAAAAGCTGCACTAGGCATGGCTATATTTAGACAACCTTTCTAAATTTTTCAACATTATTAAGAATTATGGTGTTTGGTAGAAGACTCATAGCTGACACGTTTGGAATTCATGCCTGAGAAGCTCACATCAGCGTCTTTACCAATGGCCAGATTCAGCTTCAGTCATATGATTTCAATCACTACATGTTCAACATCATTTTTTCACAAACTGTAAGATCTCATGACTGATACAGCTAAACATCAAATCCTTTCTATATCTTCCTCGCTAATCTCCTCCTACTTTCTCACCAATACTGCCAGTGCCACTTCCCAATTGAAAGCTATAATGTGGAATACTGTTCTTACAAAGCATTCTCCTGATGATAGTTTAGGCAAGGAAGTCTTATCACTACCCATAATTCAGATATTCAGCAACCTACAGATACACCCAAGAGGCAACAGGTGCCTGATTTTGAGCTTGACAGATTGGAACTCTGCCCGTCAGGGGTGCAAAATATATTACCACCACCATCCTGACAGATTACCATCTGTAGAAAAGTACCCTCTTCTTGGCATGTTACCCCCAATTTCTGCCTCATGTCAGTGTGTTTAATTGTGTGACCAGGATCCTGCTAACCAGGTCCACAGTGCTTATGATCTCTCGCCTCTCAAATTTGTCATTGCATACTGGTAACCCAGTATTTCATCCCAAATTGGCATACTGGTCACCCCTTCTAAGTTCCTAGTATATGGTACTTAGGAACCCAGGGCATTGGGGTTCCAGGGGATCCCTAGGGGCTGCAGCATTACTTTTGCCACCCATAGGGAGCCCATGCAAAGGCTTCTGCAGGACTGCCTTTGCATCCTGCGTGAAATGGTGCATGCACACTTTCACAACCATTTTCATTGCACCAGGTCACTTATAAGTCATCTATATTTCAAGCCTTCCAACCCTGAAGGCTGGGTGCAAAGTACCTGTGTGAGGGCACCCCTGGAATAGCAGAGGTGCCCCCACATCATCCAGGACCATTTTCCCAGACTTTGTGAGTGCAGGGATGACATTTTACACATGCACTGGACACAGGTCAATACCTATGTCCAGCTGCACAATGGTAACTCCGAATATGGCCATATAAGGTGTCTAACATCTGGGAATTGTACCCCAATACTGAATCTAGTATTGGTTGCACATCTCCCTGCACTCTGGGGGCTCCACAGTGGACCCCAAGTACCGCAAAACCAGCCTCTTGAGGTTTTCCAGGCAGCCCCAGCAGCTGCCACCTCACAGACAGGTTTGTGCCCTCCTGTTGCTCAAGTAGCTCGAGGCTAGACAGGCAGAACAAAACATTTTCTTTAGGAGAAGGGTGTTACAGGCATGGGAGGGGTAGCCTCCCAGAGCCTCTGGAAACGCTTTGAAGTGCACAGATGGTGCCCTCCTTGCATAATCTAGTCTACATCGGTTCAGGGAACCCTCGAGCCCCTGCTCTGGTGCAAAACTGGACAAGGGAAAGGTGAGTGGTCACTCCACTGTCCATTACCACCTGAGGGTGGTGCCCAGAGCTCCTCCAGAGTGTCCCTGGGTCTTGTCATCTTGGATTCCAAGATGGGGGCATTCTGAGAGCATCAGAGTAACTAGTGTCAGCAGGTGACATCAGAGCCCTCTCCTGATAGGTGCTTACCTGTGTAGCTGACCAGTCCCCCTTTCAGGGCTATTTAGGGTCTCTCCTCTGGGTGTCTCCTCAGATTCGGATTGCAAGACTCCAGCAGAAATCCTCTACATTCTTTACTTCACCTTCTACCTTCAATACTGCATTTGGACCCTCCAGCAACTCTACAAACTGCAACAAAGAAGCCAAGAAAACTTCTGCTTAATTGTATCTTCAGCTCCTGCCAGCAACTGCAACTGTTTCCAGGTCGTGCATCCTCAGAAGGCAGCCAGTCTTTAGCCTGCACCAGAAGAACGAAGGACCCTCCCTTGAAGTGAAGGAGTCACTTCCCTGCTTCAGCAGGCACCACTCTGCAGTGACGACCAGTGGCGTGGGTTCCCTCTCCTGACGAAGTGCGTGGATCCAGCAAAACAGGTGGTGGACTGAAGTGGTCCCGACAGTCCTAAAGTCCAGCTGTCCAACTTTGGTTGAGGTAAGAACTTGCCTCCCCGTGCAAGACAGTACCCTCATTCACTGCATGTTTTGCAGTTGCCACGGCTTGTGTGCCACCTTCCAAGACGTTCTTCATGCACAGCTCCAGCTCCCAGCACTCCTTCCTGCGACGCACAGCTTCCTGAGTGGTTCTCTCGTGGCATGGGATCCCTTTGTGTAGTACTGTCTGGGCCTCCATTTGCACCTTCTTTGTCCCCGTGCTGTGGGATTCCTGTGTGTGCTTCCTGGTCTTCTGAGGGCTCTCTGAGTTGCTGAAAGCCCTCTCTGGCTGCCCTTCCTGGATAAAGACCACCAGGTCCCTCCTGGTCCCGGGAAGCGCCATTTGTCGCTAATCGGGTGCTTTGCGTGTGCCAAAGCTTGTTGGTGGAATCCAGCAATGCAAACCAGACTGCAATCATCCATCCAGCATGGGATATCATCTGCACCAACCAGAAACCTGCCTCCATCTTCTTGGGTGCAGTACTGAATTTTCTTATTTCCCTGTGGTTCTTCTTTTGCACCTTCATCCGGGTTAGCGGGGGCTCATTTTCTCCGTGGACTCTTCAGTGCTTCTTGGACTTGGTCCCCTTCTTCCACAGGACTTCAGGTCCAGGAATCAATCATTGGTGTCTTGCAATCTCTTCTATTTCTTGCATAATCTTCTATCATGTATTCTCGTGTGTTCTTGGAAACTTACTGTGATTTACTCCTGCTTTCCTGGGCTTTGGGGTGGGTGCTATTACTTATCTATGGGGTTTTCTTATACTCTCAGGTTAGATGCTCCCTTATTCACCATATCCTCGATATCAAATATTGAAAACATTCTTGACCTGCACAATAACTAACAATGAATAATTGATGACGTACATAATCTCGAAATCAACATCCAAAGCTTAAAACAATTCCAGATGCTGCCATTCACATGTCAATGATCAGTGACATTCTCAGCTGCCCTCAGGTACATCTCACAAAGTAGGCTGTCTCCCTGAGTCCCTCTTACATGCCCACCACTCTTACTGACCTCAAGGAATTCTCTATTCTGTCCCCTATTTTCAGACCCATGGACTGTAAGACTCCTGTACTCTCGCCACTCTGACCCTCTCTCTTATTCCATCCCTATGATTTCTAGACCATCCCCATAAATACTGCATCTGAAATCAGTTTATACCAATTTAATTTAATTTAAAGTTTAATTACTGTTACAATGCCCGGATGGCATGGATGATTGACAAACAAGATGGCTGCATTTCCCTGAGTTCTGTGCAGACTGCCTCATTGCTCATTTAGGCTCCTTTTGCCTAGGGCTTTTACTGCTCCTACACAATGGATTATTGTGACATGTCCCTGAGGTATGAATTGTCAATGCTTTAGTGCCATCATTTCTTCATTTATTCCAATTTTGATCGCTGGGCCCCAATTTGTTTTCTTGGCAGAAAGATCTCATATTTCTCCTCTATGTCCTGTGAAACAACTCTTGAGCGACTTCATTCTTTATCACTTGATACATACCTACACTCACTTACCTGAAGCTTTCCGCTAATGGTCATTTTCACACTAAAATATTGTCACCAACTGTAATTGTAGCTGTCCTTATTATTTTGGTCACCATTTTTTGTGATTAGTGAAGTGCTGTGGTTTTCCTTCTCATTCTCTTGTGGGTAGTTATTGTGAAAACTAATTGGCAGGAATATCCTTCACTCATGCTAATATCCCTTTTTATCCACGACTTTCAAATCCATGTGCAACCACATTCAAAAGAGTAAGCCCATTGCTATACACAAAGGGGCATATTTATACTCTGTTTGCGCCGAATGTGTGTCACAAATGTTGGTGCACATTTGGCGCAAACCTTGCCCCATATTTAAACTTTGATCCCCAATCCCGCGAACGCCAAAATTCCGCCGTGTGCGTCATTTTCTGGATGCGGGAAACCGCCTTGCGTTAATGACATGCACGGTAGGCGTTCACGTCCAAAAAAATGACTTTAAGGCCTGTGCGCCTTATTTATACTCCTGCGTAATTTTGACGCACAGGAGGGAGCGAGCATTAAAAAACGGCACACAGCCTGATGTGCGCCGTTTTTTAACGCCTGGGTGAGGGCAGGCGTTAAGGGTCCGGTGGGCTCACTTCCATGGTCTCAGACCATGGAAGCAGTGCAGAGGTGCCCTTCCGTGCCCCCAGGGACACCCCCTGCCACCCTCGCCCACCCCAAGAGGACACCCATAGATGGGGGGACCCATCCCAGGTAAGTTGAGGTAAGTATTATTTTTTAATTTTTTAAAGTGGCATAGGTGGGCCTAATTTGGGCCCCCCTACATGCCACTGTGCCCAATGGCCATGCCCAGGGGACAGAAGTTCCCTGGGCATGGCCATTGGGCAAGGGGGCATGACTCCTGTCTTTGCTAAGACAGGAGTCATTTCAATGGGGGTTGTGTGTCAAGAAATGGCGCAAGTCCGGTTTCAGCCATGATTTTTGGCTCAAACCTGACTTGCACCATTTCTTGACGCACAACCCCCATTTTCCCCTACGCCGGCGCTGTCTGGTATGAGTCATTTTATTTCCTCTGACCAGGCTCCCGCATAGCGCGTAGGAATGGTGTTAGCTGGTGGTACATTTTTTAACGCAAACCAGCGCCGGCGCTGTTTTGCATCAAAAAGTATAAATATGGGCCTAAGGGGGTCATTCTGACCCCGGCCGGCAGTGGAAGCCGCCGGCCTGGCTGGAACCGCCAGAATACCGCTGCGCGGTCAAAAGACTACGCGGGTATTCTGGGTTTCCCGCTGGGCTGGCGGGCGACCGCCAGAAGGCCGCCCGCCAGCCCAGTGGGAAACACCCTTCCATGAGGATGCCGGCTCCGAATGGAGCCGGCGGAGTGGAAGGGGTGCGATGGGTGCAGTTGCACCTGTCGCGATTTTCAGTGTCTGCATGGCAGACACTGAAAATCTTGGTGGGGCCCTGTTACGGGGGCCCCTGCAGTGCCCATGCCATTGGCATGGGCACTGCAGGGGCCCCCAGGGGCCCCAAGACACCCCATACCGCCATCCTGTGCCTGGCGGCCAAAACCGCCAGGAACAGGATGGCGGTCGGAATCCCCATGGCGGCGCAGCAAGCTGCGCCGCCATGGAGGATTCCCCAGGGCAGAGGAAAACCGGCGGTACACCGCCGGTTTTCCGTTTCTGACCGCGGCTGTACCGCCGCGGTCAGAATGCCCAAGGGAGCACCGCCAGCCTGTTGGCGGTGCTCTCGCGGTCGTTGGCCCTGGCGGATTTTACTGCCAGGGTCAGAATGACCCCCTAAGTGTACTTCCAAAGTTTTTAGAGCTTAAAAGCGATCCATAATATTAATAAATATCTCTGGCTCAAAGCAGGAGTAAGTCCAGCACTGGTACTTCAACACCCTTCTTTAGAAAATAATAGAAATATGAACATTAAAAAAAAACATGGGAAATTATGTTAAATTCAATTACATTATTTAAAATAGGAAAATATATAAATAAGTATAATTTAATGTTAACTAAACCAAAACTAAAACATATCTTTTATTTAAATATGATATATTTTAACATTTTTTTTAATTTATTGCAGATGTGTCTTGGGAAATGATCAGTCCCCTCCTCCACAACCTCATCAAAGTGGTTCTGGGAACCAACTCTCCCTCCCACTAGGATATTCCCCAAGTGTCAATTTACAATTAAATATCAAATCCTCATCATGGGCCCTTTCTAGTTAATTACACTCCTGAACCATCTCCAACTGTCTTTCTGGAGATGGGATGATGTCTTCAGCAAAAAGGCCTAAGTCATTGTTTCTGCCACAAGAGCAGTGTTCACACCTTATCGAGGGAAAAGCACTGATTAGCAGCTATTGGCAGACGAATGGTAACTAGCCGATTTGAGCTCTAGGCACACAAAGTCTAACTTTTTAAAAGCTACTTTTCCTGATTTTTTATCAAACATTCAACTTCACAATTTAATTTGATTTTTAATAAATACTAGCATTAGAGGTTGACGGAATTCAATACCTTATGGCGAACCAAAGTTATTGAAAATTGTATTCTAATTTAACATTATCTTTTTTTCGCAGGAACAGCTATAGCCTAATATAGTGAAAATAGCTTTTGTGTGCTAGTCGCTGTAGGAACATGCATACGTTAATTTATTTCATAGTCCACTTTTACATTTCAGGAACCTTACCTTGGTAAGTGGTAACTTGTCTAAAGTTTAAAGTATGATTCTTTCTTTTAAAAAAGGATGGTTTAAAAGCTGCAGATGTTAATCTATAAATGTAGGCCTGAAGCAATGTGTTTGCTTGCCAGCCGTGTAGATAGCACAATATGTTCTACAGTCACCAGGTGGACTTTCACTTTACGTTCCATTGGTGCATTTTTGCGCACCATATTCTATGGCATTACTGGATAGATAAATATGCCAATTGGGGATCAGCCAACTGTTCCTTGTTTTAGGAATGAGATCACATTCTCTGGGGAATGGATAGTGGTTTCCAAGGTTTGCAGATTTTAAAAAAAACAACAGTTAGCCAAATAAGGAAGAAAGCCATACAAAAAGAGGGATTCTGCCACTCCTGGCACCAATAAATGGCTTGGTGTGCTAAACCCATCCTTTTCACGGCTTTCAGGGACAGGAATGTGAAAGAACAGTTTTTACCACATTGTTTGCAATTTTCTAAGCAATAGTCAACCAGGTTTGAAACTGCTGAGTGAATATTTAGGCAAAACACCCAAAATTCTGAATTCAGCAAGGGGTCATTTGATTAGACCCATTTTAAAAAAGAAACAAACCCTTGAAATAAAAAAAAGAAACATTGACAATGAGTAGGAGAAATAGTAATGGGTGACAATCTTTTCAATTTATAATACATTGCCTGACGGCTGATTTACAAAAGTAGTCTACTGTTATGCCCATTAGACTCTTCTGGTCACAGAAATATTATAGAGCCTGTTGGTTGTCCAAAACATGTGATATTCAGAGCCATCAACTGAGTTGCAGCTTATAATGTTTTTTTATATTGTAACAACCATGCATTAACTTTTATGGTAAAATGTAATAAAAGAAAAATGGGTATAAAGAATCCCATGCATTTTTTAAAAGTGCCTAGGATAATGCGTTTAGGAATAGTGGTCGTTTGTACAGCTATAAATTTGGGGTCTTTCATGATATCATGTGATTCAAATGTGTGTTTATATTTACACACCTACTTTAATTTCCAAGCCACAAATGTAGATAAGTTATATTGGTAACAACAAACGTTCTATTATTCTGTTTTTCCATACTTCTCAGAATAAAAACTGTACCCCATTTTGTTGTGGCTCATTGCCTGTGTCAGAAAAGGACCCAAAACACAACAACAAAACATTAAGAACTTTCTACTTAAATTAAATCATTCTTGCAGTTTCGGTAGCTGTGGTATTTGTGCCCAGGCTAGTTTGCAACAGAGGGAATCTCCCAATCACAGAAAATTCTGGAGTACAGAGTGCTGTTAAGTGAGTGGAAATATGTACTGCAAACATCAAACTTGATTTAATATCACACAATTTCCTTACAATTTTGCGAGCAAAAATTTTAGAATTCTCAGAGACCCACAAAATGCCTACCAGTCAGCATTCCCACACTTCTAATGAAACTGGTAACCCAACTATGTGGGTGGGCATATCACCTGTGTGAGCGCATCTGACCTTATTGGTTTATTGCAATATGTTGATAAGGGGATGCGTATATGAGGTTGATGAACCTTTGGACTCGTTTAAGAGGTTCACACCCTCTAGTTTGTGCATATCATGAAAATTAAAAAAACAATCAATGAAAATGCTTAGAGACAGTAAATTTAACTCAACATGACCCTTTTGGCCATGAATAACCACATCTTTACTGTTGGAAAATGGGTTATTGGTAAGGGCAGGTAGGTACCTACACCTAGCAACAAGCCACCAACCTCCACTTAGGTACAGTTAGGTCTCAATAAATTAATCCCAGCTCAACCCTTGGTAGCTTGGCAACGAGCGTCAAGGCTTAACTTAGGAGACAGTGTGTAAAGCGTTCAAATATCACAAAACAGTAATTAAATAAAACACAGGAAACAGTTTAAAAATCCAAAACCAATTTATAAAAATAGTTTATATTTTTATCTTTAAAATGACACAAAAACGAATAAAATCGGATAAAGGGAACCGGAGATATGATTTTTTAAATAATTATTATTTTTCTAGCGCTTAGAAACAAAAAGCGCCAATCGGGTCATCTGGTTGCACCTCGACCGGGGCAAAGTCAAAGTTTCAGGCCGACCGCGATGGAGCCCTGCTCGGCTACAGGTCGCGGGAGGGCTCGGTTAAAAAGTTACCTTCTGACTTAGTCTTTATTTTGAAGATTTTCTTCAGCGGGACCGACCTGCCAGTCGAATCCGACCTCCTGGAGCCCTTGTCCGGATACGCGATGCTGGATTCCTCGGTGGAGATTTTTACCTTCGGACTTAGTCGTTTTTTTTAGATGAAAATCCTTCGACCGGTGTAAACCTGGATCTTGATCCGACGTCCATGGAGCCCTTCTCGGATACGATGGCTAGGAGGTCCCGGTCAACTTTTTACCTTCGGATTTAGTCTCTTTTTCGGAGATTTTTCTTTACCGGGACGAACCACCAAGTCAGGCCGGGTCGCAGTTGAGGCAAGCCGGCTAGAATTTCTGCGGCGGGTCGGTCCCTCTCTGGAGCTTTTTTACAAAAATTCTCAAATCTTCTCCAAACTTCCGGGGCTTCACCCAGATGTTCTTTTAAGGTTCTTTTGGGGTCCACACCTCACCCCAAGGGTCCAGAAGTTCTGAGATGGTCCTTGGGGGGTGCGGACTTCAACTCCCAGAATGCACCTGGCGCAAACTCCTTTTTGGCCACTGGACAGTGGTCAGCTGGTCGCTTTCTTCAGGAGTTGGTGCAGGGGACTCGGGTTAGCAATTTTTCACCTGTAGCAAACAGGGAGTCCCTTCTTGAACCAGTTGAAGCCAGGCAAAGTCCTTCTTGTGGTGAAGCCCAAGTGTGCAGCTGGTGCAGTCCTTCTGAGTGCAGGTTCCAGGTGCAGGCCAGGGGTCCAGCAGGGCAGTCCTTCTTCTCCTTTAGCTCTTTCTTGTTGAAATCTGGTGGGGATCTGAGGTGTGGGGGCAGGTCTGCTAGTTTTATCCTTGCTCCTGGGTGAAAAGCAGGGGGGTCCTGGTTCTCCAATCAGGTATAGGGTTGTCCCCCTGTGATGACTACTTCCTGGGAAGTGTGGCAAAAATCCATCCCAAAAGGCAACATTCTCTAAAAATCCAACATGGCTGAATCTGATTTTTGGAGGTTACATCTGGCTGAGCCCACCCACTGATGTGGCTAAAAATCATAAACACACCCCTCTCCTGCCCTCTCCTAATTTAATCAAGGGGGCACCTAGTTGTCTGGGGTTGCAGGATGTGGGGGTGTTGCTGGTTGCTCCAAATGTCCTTCTCTGCCTTTGAAGACCAGTTTGGCAGCCCTCCCCCTTCCTGCCTCACCATCTGCTGAGGGGAGATTCTCTCCCACAAGCACATTCCTTTGTGTGAAGCCAGGCCACTTCACACCTCATCAAGGCAGCTTTGACTAAGCTGCTGCAGGCTGACCAATCAGAGCACAGCAGCAAAAACAATGCAGGGCTGAAATTGGCAACTTTTCAGGTAAAGTTTAAAACTCTTTACCTGAACAATTTATATTAAATCCCACAACTGGAAGTTGTGGGATTTATTACAACAATTAATTTGATACCAAATTCTTGGTATGCAACATTTAAGGAGACTTTAAAATTTAAAATAAATTCTCCCCATTCTAGCCTATGAAGGCCATTTACTTCAATGAGGGAAAAACCAATTTGGCTGTTTTTACCTCACCAGGGTTTATAAATCTATTTTTATAAAGTCCCTGCTTATAGTTACATGGCACCCAGCCCTAGGGGCACATAGGGCACACCTTAGGGGTGACTTATATGTAAAAATAAGGTAGTTTAAGACTTTGGAAGTACTTTTAATTCCAAAGTTGAATTTGCATATAACTTTAATTTAAAAGCAGCCAGCAAGGCAGGCCTGCCTTTAAAATGACACTGGGCACCTCAGCAGTGCACCTAGGTGTGCACCACCTATGCTGTGGTCCCTAAACCTACATGCCCTACCATATACTAGGGACTTATAGGTAGGTTAACTTAGCCAATTATAATTAGCCTAATTTGCATATCCATTTTACACAGAGCACAGGCCCTGGGAATGGTTAGCAGTACCCAGGGCACCATCAGAGTCAGGAAAACACCAGCATAAAGTGGAAAATGGGGGCAAAAAGTTAGGGGGCCTCTGCAATCAGCCCTGTTTTCTCACATTTACCATCAATTAGAAAGTTTATTTCTCTAGATTAGCAATGCTAGTATCATCTAAATTAGTCTTAAAACCACATGATATAAGTACAAAAACAACACTGGTTGACCGAATCTTCTAAAGAATCTTAACTTGATTAGAGCATTTACAGTCAGTCCTTCTAAGATCAGATTACAAATCAATAATAAGAGTAATTGCGCAAAAGAAATAACATACATTTGCGATATTCAGCAATTGAGTTACATCAATCAGTTTTTTAGTAGGATGTAAATAAATCTCTCTAACCTCAGATTAGCATCAGCCTGTTGGGCTTCATGCTTACTTTTAGTCAACATAAATTTAGAAAACAGATCTATCAAAAGGCAGCAGTTGGTACCTAGAAACAAAAGACAAATCAATAGCAGAGACATTTGCAGGTTATAATACCTTTCCTTACAAGGATCAGCAATCGGTAATTAATCCTCATCAGGCAGGCATCAGTTCAGACAGCATCAGCAACAGGACGTGAAAAGGGGTAATGGTTCAGGATTGGAGACTCTAAGCTCTCCAAACCATTTGGCTAAAATAGGCAATAAAAGCACATCAAACTCTAGGCTTCGAGTGCAAGAGTGAACATAAGCATTTACCCATGGAGCTCTAAGATAGCAATAGAGTAGACTCTCAGCATAGAAGTATTGAAGTGACCCAAAGAAGAGCTCGTGAGAGTGGCCACCAAGAAAGAGTAAGAACCACACACAGGTTCTCAGTGCAGTGCAGTTAAATTTAAGTTGTATCACATTATCATTGGTCAGAAAATCATGCGGTTGACATTTTATCCAATAAACCTATAATTCTACATCAGAGATATAACTAGACCGTCTCTACTAGTTGATGATTCGTTCCTCTCCATTTACACACGTTAGTTGACTTGTTAAGATGCAGCATTTAATTTTCTTCTGTTTCTTTCTGTCAGCACATCCATTGTTAGTTCCTGGGAACATTATTCACACGTCTCAAGTAAATATATTGTAACAAGTTTAATACATTCATTCTTCTATACACATTACCTAATACACAGTTGCTCTGGAAAGAACGTTTGCTAGTTTATGAGATCTGGTCAACATTCAAATATGCAACAATAAATCTATCTACTATTCGGCAAGCGTGAGATCATATTTTTATTTTGACATTAAATTTTTTCATATAAACGACAGTGCACCACTGAGACGTAGGCCTTGTTAGCTTCAGGCCTACAGTTAATTTTGGCTCATATATAGCATTCAATCGTAAGTATGACATATTACTGCATTTTATTATTAATATAAACTCTAAATAAACATTAATATCTTTCAATACAACAAATTTATATTAAGTGGCAGCCATTCAAGTGGGCACATTTTATGAATTACATGTTATTTCTATGTAAAGTCATTTTCTAAGTGTATTCAGAATATAAAATACATACAATATTTATTAGTAAAATATCAGCGCTCACAATCCTTCCTCTGATGACTAAATATGTAATCACACACATTTTTACCCCACATATTTCAAAATTTGGTTTCTTTAACATTTTTATTATTACTTTTTCTCCTTGTATTTTCTCTAAACAAATTTTCCATTTCAATTGCTTCCCTCCTCTGATCTTTTTTCAATCTTTTCATTTTAATCACATTATAAACTTTTCGTATTCCCCATATTACAATTAGGCAAATCACAACTGCTAAAATTACTTGTATTATGTTCATTAATATCCCTTTTCCCAGGTTGCCAAGCCAATTCCCCACAGAAGCAATGCCTTTGCCAACATTTTCCCACATACTTGGTTCAGGTAGTTCTTTTAAATCAGTTTTATCTTTGGTTAGATTATTAATAAGACCTCTAATTTCTCTACTATTATTTGTGATATATGAGCAACAGTGTTGCAGACTCAGCAATATACATACTCCGTCCTCTTTTGCTATACAGTTTATCAGTTCTCTTCATGTGCCAAAATATTGACCTGGAATATCATAATCAAAACAAAAAGACAAAACGTATTCTGCCACTCACTTGTAGATACATACACCCATTCAGGACCTGAGTACCTTCGATTTTCCTTTTGCTAAAAGGTTGGCTGACTTAAGGCGGTTCTGAAGAGTCATAGCTCTTAACGCAGCCATCCCAGTATCCACTAGAATAATAGCTCCTGAAAAATCTGTCTGCATGTTATCCACAATCGTAGAAAACTTTCAAATTTTTATTGAATTCATACCAATGCCTATTGAAGGAATTATTGCTCCAAATAGGTTTGCAACAATGCCAGAAACTGATTTTCACTTTTGTCTTTTATGATGTAATTCAGTCATTTTAGGTAATTTGTTCAAGTCTTTAGAACGGTACATTTTTGGGAAAATGATCCCTAGGTAATACGTGCCATACCATCCTCTAGGAAGACAGTAATATGCATTTGGTCCACAGGTGTAATGAACACCTGGAACTGCGGGATCCAGACCATTCAACATAAATGTCCATTTATACTGAAACAGAAATACATGACTGCATTCACTCCTTCCCACAAACACCTTATCAACCCTAGATTCAGGTCTATATACTCAAAGCTTTCCTACATGTTGTATGTCTAAAGCTAATTTCCCTTCTGTTGTTGTGTCGCTAAATGCATTATCATTTCCTGGTGTGCTTATGACTAACCCTTTTTCTATTTGTGTTTTTAATGCTCTTCTTCTAGCATCTTTGTGATCTAAAAAACTCTTTTCTACAGATGTAAGCAAACGTGTCAAATCATTCTTATGCGTGAAAGCAGTTCCAAATGTTAATGTAGGTTCAAAGAAATCTTGTATTATTACTATGTTATTGTCCTTTGCTATTTAATTCAGGTCTCTAATTATTATAGAAATAAATGAAAACACAACATTAAAATTAGAATAGAAGAAATTCTTGTTAGTAAAAGACTATAACTTATGCCATAGGTTAAAGTCAGACTATGATATGTTACTCCTTCCTTGACTATGGCAGGAATATGAGTACAAACATAACACTCTTCCACATCCATTGTATCAATGTCTCACGCCGTAAGCAATATAAAACATTAGAAGAAAGTTCTACCTGTGTGTCATCTACATGCAGATATTTCTCATCTAACCTAAACTTATCTATATATGAGATTACAGTAGTTGTTTCTATAACTGTTGTATGGTTGGCTTAATTCTTGTCAAGAACAGTGACTCCTACAATCAATATCAGGCACATTATCATGCATACAATTGCCAAACCAATACCCATGTATTTACAACATCTATTTTTTCTACCTTGCTTGTTATGGTTACTCATGGTCTGTAAAGGATAAGAAAGTAGAAGCAATGTAAAAACTATAGCTCTGCAGGAAAAATTAAAACAAAAACAAAAATCTTCAATCTTCTGTAGCAATTATTTACAACTTTCAATCTTCCATTCAGAACCCTTGTCCAAATTCAGTAACTTTGTCAAAATCAGCTTAGCAGCTTGTAACAATCAGGTTATCAAAAATGTCTCTTCTGGATAAATGCAACAGTCTCCTTTCATTGTACTTTTTCTTAGTTTACAGGTTTTCGACAATACAGTTTATCAGTTCTCTTCACGTGCCAAAATATTGACCTGGAATATCTTGATCAAAACAAAAAGACAAAAATTATTTCTGGCACTCACTTGTAGATACATACACCCATTCAGGACCTGAGTACCTTTGATTTGCCATTCTTTTCATTTTCAGTTTTTGATGTCCACCTAGTTCTCCTTCACTTAATTCTTCTTTCCTGGTGGTATCAACTTCTTTTTTGATTGTTGTCACCTTAATTGCATTCTTTACTTTTGATTGAGGTTCTAGCTACTTATCTCCTTTCAACGGACCTCTATTCCTGCTCTTTTCATTGCTGGACTTACAAGTTTTTCTTGGCCTGTGGTATCCTCTTTTGACAAACTTGCAGCTGGTTCAGGAGGAGTCAAATCTATTTGGCTTTGATCCACCTCAATTCCTTCCCCACTGGGGTCTGTTGTTTGTTCTGTTTGTCTTTCAAAACCGTCTGCTTCTGGGAGAGCCCACCTTTGATCAGACTCTCCTGCTACCTCAATTGAGGTTGGTTCATTGTCACTCTCCTGTATTGCTTCCACCTCATCTCTCCCAGGAGTGTTTACGTTGGATGTGATCTGCTCAGGTATAGTGTCCAGTTCACTTTTTCTACTCTCCAAGTATGGAGTTTGTCTATGCATTGTTGGTATTCTCAACAACTCTGCTTCCTCATCCGAAGGATTTGGTACTTTCCAAGTGTGGTTGTCATGAATCCAGTGCAGAAAACCAGCACACTTTAAAGCTCTTGTCGTGATCAGCACTATCTGGTAGGGGCCCTTCCACAGACGCTCCAAACACGACTTCCTCATGTCTTTTCTGACCACAAACCACTCTCCTACTTTCAAGCTGTGTCCTTGATCTGGAGATGGTTGCAGTATGTAGCTTCCACCTGATAAGAGAAAGAGTGAACCACATCAGCCAGGCCTTTGCCATAGTCCAACACCATGTTATCTGTAATGTTCACAAGAGCATTGGCAGGGACCGCTGGCAACCTCATTGCTCTGTCCATGAGGATCTCGTGTGGTGACAGTCCCGTTTTCTTGTCAGGCGTACTTCTCATTGACATTAAAACTAACAGTCGTGCGTCAGGCCATTTCAGATTCGTGGACACATATTTTTTTGCCATTCTTGACTTCAAAGTACCATTAATTTATTCCACAAGTCTTGATGCTTGTGGGCGGTAACTATAGTGCAATATCTGCTCAATGTTTAGTGCTGAACATAGCAATTTGATTACTTCATTGTTGAAGTGACTTCCTCTATCTGATTCTAAAGAGACTGAAAACCAAAACCATGCTATCAGTTCCCTAAGCAGTAACTTTGCTACTGTAAGGCTGTCATTTCTTCGTGTAGGGTAAGCCTCGATCCAATGGCTAAAGATGCACACATTCACCAGCACATACCTCAGACCTCCACATACACGCATCTCAATGAAATTCATCTAAGTTCTACTAAATGGATCTCCGGCTTCTCCAATGTGGACCATATTGACTACTGTTCTTTTTGCCACGTTCATCTGCTGGCAGACAACACATCCACGGCAAATTGCTTTGGCAACCTGTCTAAATTTTGGGTTGAACCAATGCTGTTTAAAGGTTCAAACCATTGCGTTTCTCCTAATATGTGCTTGACCATGATAATATCTTGCCATTTGAGTCAGTAGACTACTCAGCAAAACCACCCTTCCTTCTTCTGACATCCAAATATCGTCTTCCCTCTGTATGCATTTCATCCTAACCCACTCCCTCTTTTCTTCCTTTGACACATTGGTGTTCATTATGACAATGTTGGTGACTGTTAAAGTGGTGGTAATACCGCCAACAGGCTGGTGGTAATTACCACCAAATTATGACCATGGCAGTGATAACTCCCATAGACAGCCAATGTATCACACCAACCGCCGGGTTGTTAACACCACTGACCACGGCGGCAGCCATCAACAGCCAGGCGGAAGACAAGGTTTCGCCCACCATACTATGACATAGCAAACCGCCACGATTTCCAGGGTAGTACCAACGCCGTCAAACGCCTGGGGGAAACAGAACACATAAGAGGAAAGACTCACCATCAGAGACACAGAGAAGATCAACGCCACCATGGAACTGGAACTTCAAGTCTTTCCAATGCTCTTCTATGCCATGCTCCAACTGGAACACCAACACCAACGAAGACGATGACAGTAAGTACAGCCACCTAGCAGACAAGAGAGGGAGGGAGGAAAAGGAGAGTGACACACACAACACACACCATTCACATACACACCACACACACAACCAGCTGCAGAGGAAAACCAATGTCACAGGACCCACGTCATAATAATGCAAGGACAACATATAGGTATAACTGAAATTGTAATTTGATTTGATGCCAACAGCCACATTATTGTCCATGTGATAAAATAAATTGGAGTAAATGTTCAGAAAGGGACAATGGGCAGTCCAAAGTGCAAAAGGCCCACGTGGCCACAGGGCACAGTCCAAGCCCCAACTTATTCCCTGCAATATCCGCACTACACTGTGCAGGGGCATCATGTTGGAAATGGGCAGGAACCTCAGGGGGAAGGGGGTGAGGGGCACCTAAGCTGAAGTGGGGAACTTGCCCAGTGGTTCTGGAGGGGGCTCCATGCTCATTTTCCTTTGCTGGGGAATGCAAGGTCACAGTCTCTGAGTTGGGGAACTTGCCCACTGGTTCTGGAGGGGGCTCCTTGTACAACAGTCCCTGGAGGGTGGGCTACATGCCCTCTGCTGGAGGTGGGGGCTGCTATGTTCCAGCTGGAGGAGAGGGTTGATGTGTCCCAGCTGGAGGTGAAGGCTGCTGTATCCCAGATGGAGGTGAGGGCTCCTTGCCCACTGCTGTTGTAGGTGTAACCCTGCCAGCCTCTGCTAGAGGTGAGGGCTCCTTGCCCATTGCTATAGGAGGTATTACCCTGCCAGCCTCTGCTGAAGGTGAGGGTTCCTTGCACACTGCTGTTGGAGGGGGCCTCTTGCCTCTCTTAGTTGGTGGAGTGGGAACCTTCCCTTTCCTGGGTGGTGGAGTGGGATCCTTCCCCTTGTTGGGTGGTGGAGTAGGATCCTTCCCTCTCTTGGGTGGTGGAGTGGGATCCTTCCCTTTCTTGGGTAGTGGAGAGTGATCCTACCCTTTCTTGGGTGGTGGAGTGGGATCCTTTCCTTTCTTGCCTCCAAGACTAGGAGGTGCCTCCACTGTCCCTGTGGACTAATTGGCTGAGGTGCTGGGCTGGGTCATTGGGACCTTGGTCTTACAGGCAGGACAGGGGGATGGAGGGGGAGGGAAGAGGTCAAGTTGGGCAAGGAAAAGCTTCTTAGGGATGGTGGGGGATGAGGGAGGAGGGATGGGACTGGAGGTTGAGAGAGTGGTTGTTGGAGGTGTACATCTGCTTGACTTGGGTGCAGGTGTATGGGCAGTGTGCTGATGTGAGGTGGATGGCTTTTGGGAGTGGGAGTGCATGCGTTGCATGCGTTTGTGTCTCTTATGAGGGGGCAGACATGGTGGGAGAGGACACAAGGGACGCATGGATGGATGTTGTGGACGTGTCTGCAAGTGAGGTGTGTGTGCTACTTGATGTGGTGAGGGTGTGGTGGCTGTTGATGCAGTGCATGCAGGTGTGACTGCGGATGTGACCGTGAGGGAGGAGGAGGAGGGGAAGACAGTGGAGGCAGTGGATGTTGTTGTGTGTGCAACTGTCTGTTGTTTGTGTTAGTGATTGTGGCCTGACGTGTGCTGTCTGTGTTTGTCTGTGCCACTCTTGTCTGATGTTTTGTGTGCATGCTTGTCAGTATGTGTGCATGGGATGGGTTGGGGTTGAGGAGACTAGGACTGGAAAGTGGTAGTTGGAGGGGGCATGGTAGGAACAGGGACAATGGCTGCCATCAGAGAGGAGGCCAGAGCCTAAAACAATCTCTGTTGGGCCGCCAATCCACTGTGGATACCCTCTAGGAATGCACTGCATTGCTGCACCTGGGATGCCAGCTCCTGGATGGCATTCACAGTGGTTGACTGTCCTACAGAGATGTATCTCAGGAGGTCAATAACCTCCTCACTGAGGGCAGCAGGGCTGACTGGGGCAGAGCCTGAGGTGCCTGGGGTGAAGGAGATGCCCACCCTCCTGGGTGAGCAGGCACGGGCAACTCGGTGAGGCTCTACTGGGAGGACAGTGCTGGTACAGGGGTTGGGGCTGTACCTGTAGCTGAGGTGGTCCCAGAGGTGTCCGCCACAACCAGCGAGTTTCCATCGGAGGAGGAATCAGAGTCAGTGTTGTCACCTCCTGTCTCTGCCGTGGTGCTCCCTTCGCCCTCCAGCCCACTGGTTCCTTCTGCGTCGGTGGACTCTCTCTCCTGGCTCCTGTGGGATGCATCTCCCTCTTTCACCGCGCCCCTGCTCCTTCGCCAGATGATGCTAATGCATACATGGACAGAATGACAGAAGAAAAAAGGGTAGAGAGAGTAAGGGAGCACTGGGACAATTACAGCACCAACATCACAGATGGTTACACACAGGGATCAGGATTGAGCACCATGCGTCACATTGCCATTCCATTGGTTAGGTACCATAGCAAGATGAGAGCCAAACACAGCCAACTGCACCCCTCCTGGGACCCACTAAGCCCTGTCTGACATGGAATGCAACCTAGATAGGTTACCAGATTTTGCAGTACACCCATTATCCTTGAGCTGGATCATGCTGCAATGTCTGACCTGGCATTAAGGGGCACCCACTAACTGACACCTACCATCAGGATCCCATACCACATACCGATTATAGTTGCAACATCCACTGTACTCACCCCCTTGTTGTCAGAATCACCAGATCCTCGGGGTCTGTGCACGTTCCCAACACGTCCACCACAAGACAGCTCCAATACTCTGATTAGAATGTCACAGAGTCTAAGAGAGTCCAAGTGGGGAAAAGTGGATTAGGTAGGGAACAGCTGGGAAGGAGACCTGTAGGAAGCAAAAGGTTAAAACACACAATATCAAGATTATACCATATTAATCATTACTAGGCTATGACTCTAAGCTTTGTCATATTGGAAACATGGACAACTTAAGCATGAACTTAAATAACCAGGCCTCAAGACGTCTGGATACCTGTGAGGGAATCAAGAAAGATTAGTATCATTTTCCAATGAACCACTCAATGAAATGTTACACATGGATTAGAAAAAATCAGAACCTTCTAGCATTACACTTTCAAATTCAAGAATAGTCTTTGCATGAGGACCAGGAAATAATCTGAAAGGTTTCTATAACACTATATGAATTGTACTAGGGGAACTTATTATGCACATATAATATAACATCTAGAATTCTAACATTTTAGATTTTCTTAAAATGCAGGAACATGAATTTCGCACATTGCAGATTTCCACAAAGGTTTATAAATGCCATGAAATTATAGTGCACAATGAATAACATGAGTTAGGCATGAATAATGAATTGCGTGTCTTGCCGATTCGAAGGTCATCAAGTAAATGGCATGAAGTGGTAACACACAATGAATATCATGAATTAAACGCAAGAGATGAATTGCGCGTCTTGCCTATTCGAAGGCCACCAAGTGAATACCAAGAAATGGTAGCACACATTGAATATCATGAATTTAACACAAGTAATGAATCACGCGTCTTGCTGATTCGTAGGCCACCATGTGAATGCCATGAAATGGTAGCGCACAATGAATATCATGAATTAGACAAAATAAATGAATCGCGTTTCTTGCCGATTCGTAGGCCACCATGTGAATGCCATGAAATGGTAACGCACCATGAATATCATAAATTAAGCACAGAAAATGAATTGCGCGTCTTGCCAATTCGAATGCCACCATATGAATGCCAGGAAATGGTAACATACAAAGAATAACATGAATTAAGCACAGAAAATGAATCGTGCGTCTTGCCGATTCGAATGCAACCTTGTAAATGCCCTAAAATGGTTGCGCACAATGAAAATCAAGATTTGTACTCGATTAAAGAATTGCACGTCTTGCCGATTCAAATGCAACCTTGTAAATGCCATTAAATGGTTGCGCACAATGAATATCAAGATTTGTATACGAAGAAAGAATGGCGCGTCTAGCCGATTCAAATGCCAGCATGTAAATGTCATTAAACATCAAGCGCACTTTCACACGAACAAGAGCAAAATATATTTATCAAGCTACTTAGGCCCAAGAACTCGAAATCCTTCCAGAATGGAATCGGGGGCCCAGCCCGACCTCCGTCTTACCGCCCTGATCAAGAATCACCCAGCAAAGTGAAAGGGCGAGGTCTGGAAGATCAAAGTAGGCCTCCGGAACAGGAGCTCAGGAAGTTGCTGCTGCTCTGCACTGGGACGTCTGAATAGTGAGCACATGTAGCTGGGCTGGCTCCCTTATATAGAGTCTTGGCCCAGCCCACAACCATACCCAGGCATGCGGCAGAGAAAGCTTCTAGAAGACCCTGGAAAGGGGCCCACACCCTGACACACTCTGAAAGCCTGCAGCAATACATTGTAAATGAACAGTATTTATATGCACCTTGAACATAAGTCTTCAGGATTAAACTCTGCAATGCAAAAGGTTAAACAACAGCATATCCGCACAATGCATAAGTTACGTTATCTTGAGGGTGCTGTATTTTTGCATTCTAGTCGCCCGTAGAGCGCGCACTGCCCTGATGTTGACACTTGTGGCTGCTGTGATGCCCTCAAGCGCCCATCCAGTTCTGGGTAGGCCACCGCCAGCCTGCGAGCCATCAGGTGGGTCAGGTTCCAACGGGCACGCTGCCCTCGTTGGGAGGCCATCCCCAGCAGGGCCTCTGCAGGCTTCCGGGCCCAGCATCTCAGGTCCTACCACCTTTTCCTACAGTGGGTGCTCCGCCTGTGGTAGACCTCCCAGGGTCCGCACGTCCTTGGCGATGGCACGCCACAATCCCTTCTTCTCATGGTTGCTGACCTGCTGAGGTAATACAAACAGGAGGACACTATTTACACATACAATACAGCCTGTCACACATATGGCCCACAAATCCCATTTCCATCTCCGTTGGCACACACATCATCCGGTGCCCACCATGTACACTACCACCAAACATACCACCCCCCAAATGACACGATGCTTGCACACACATCTCCATGCAACCTTGTCACATGCATCGTGCCCATGGTGTACTCACCTGTTGGTCTGCAGGCCCATTCAGCTGTCCATACTGGGGAAGGACCCCATCCACCAAGCACTCCAACTCCTTCGAAGTGAGGGCAAAGGCCTTTACCCAGTCACACCGGCCTTGGCAGTATCCAGACACAGGTCACCGCAGCAAACACAGTGTAGGTGTTGTCCTGTGGAAAGTCAGGAATCAAGTGAAGTCATGGATAGAAAATGGCAGTCATTTATTCCCCATTGCCACTGTACTCAATAGAGCCCCATATTAGCCAATGAGAAATAACACGGCGGTGCAAGACCGCCTTCCGCCATGACACCCAATGTCAGTGGAGTTACCTCACTTCCACCTGTCCCTACATACAGGACAGGCGTTCGCCATTTTATGGTGGTGACCAATATTCAAATAATCAAGAACTCCGTCATTACTATGATTTGCACATACATTGCCATTCCCATTGTACAAACACATTAATGCTCAATGTACACTGAGGTGGCGGTTCCCATGTTCAAATTGTGACACCCTACTCACTCTTGTGTCCCTTAGATACCTACCACTGCGGATGAATAGGAGGAGGAGACAAGACCCCTGTATGCTCATTTGGAGCCTGATCTGATATCAGCTATCCTTCATCCCACTGGGATCCCCCCTCTTTTGCAAGTTCTATCTGTGCTCCGTTTCCCGGCACATGGTTCTTTCCAAGTGACAGTGGGCTTAGAAGCAAGAATGTCACAGCCAGTGTTCTCAATCATGCTGTCAAGGGTTTTATCTGTCTTGGTCAGGCACATGAGCAGCTACATTGCTTTTCCCAGGTGAAAGTTTTGGCCACTATGAAGGCAGGATTCTATGCAATGGGACATATACCTAATATTATTGGGGCGATTGATGGAACACACATAGCGTTTGTCCCCCCGCTACAATGAACAGGTGTTCAGGAATCAGTAGAGTTTTTACTCACTCAATGTGCAAATGGTGTGCCTGGCTGACAAATACATCTCCCACGTCACTGTTAAATATCCTGGGCCGGTGCATGACGCCTTCGCACTGAGGAATAGCAGCATCCCAAATGTGATGGCACAACTACAGAGGCACAGGGTGTGGCTAATAGGTGAGTCCCCACCCAATGATGTCAGTGTATGCCTTCAGGACTTAACCCCATACCACTGTGTAAGGCTAATGTTTGTCCCTCAATACTTGCAAGTGACTCAGGCTACCCAAACCTATTGTGGCTCCTGGCCACTGTGAGGAAGGCCAGGACAGGGACTGAGAATCAGTATAATGATGCACATGGGTGAACCAGAAATATTATTGAAAGGTCCTTCGGTCTCTTGAAGGCCAGGTTCGGATGTCTCCATCTGACAGGTAGATCCCTGTGATACTTACCCGAGAAGGTCTGCCAGATAGTAGTGGCATGCTGCATGTTACACAACCTGGCCCTCAGACGACATGTGCCTTATCTGCAAGAGGAGGAGATTGGAAATGCCTCTGTGGCAACAGTGGAACCTGAGGACAGTGAGGATGGGGAGCCAGAAGATGAGGATGTGGACAACAGAACATCACTTATAGTTCAATACTTCCAATGGCACACAGGTTAGACAGTGTAACTGACCATTCCTCTGACTAATTATGTTTTCTGTGTGGTTGTAGCAAGATGGCATTCACTTCCTTTGCATCTCAACTGACTGTCACCTATGCCTTCTAATTTTGCAGATGTCTGTGTTATAACAACTGTGTACTGATGTGATGATTACAGACAGCTACAAGTCTTCATTTGTGTGCTATCACAGAGTTCAGATCATTTGCACTAGATGTGACTATTCCCATAATCGCACATTTTCATAACAAAAAACTCCATCACTCATGTTGTGTTCAAGGGTGTTTATTGTAGTGCAAATTATAGATGGTAAGGTGCAATGGAATGGGGTGATGGTAGAGGTAAGTCCATGGTATTGGTCCAGTCTGTTTGTAGCACAGGTCCAGTGTCCAAGGGGCTAGAGGAAGGGGAGCAAAAGCAGTTCAGAGTGGACAAGGTGACAGAGTGGGACACACAGGGGGCATTCAGGAGAGTCTCATTTGCTGGCGGTGGTCTTGGTCTTGGCAAATATCTCTGGCTTCTGTCTGGGCGCAGGGAACATTTGCGGGGTGGTTCACCTTCTGCAGGGGGTGGGGTGCCAGTGGCATGTGGGTCCTGTGGCAGGGCCTTCTGTTCACTAGCTGCAGCAGAAGTGGAGAGCTGGTCAGTAGACTTGCTAGTGGTAGGGGCCCGCTGGTGTGCTGTTCATTCCCTCATGATGTTGGCTGTTGGACCTGGACCTTTTTGCAGTGTCATCCCTAAACCTTTTGCCTCCTTCCTCTTATTTTTTCTGAGCTGTTTGTGTTGGCTTTTGAACTCTGAGCCCTTTACCACTGCTAACCAGTGGAAAGGTGCATATGCTCTCTGTGTAAATTGTACTGTTGATTGGTTTATCCATGATTGGCATATTTGATTTACTGGTAAGTCCCTAGTAAAGTGCACTAGAGGTGCCCAGGTCCTGTAAATCAAATGCTACTAGTGGGCCTGCAGCACTGGTTGTGCCACCCACATAAGTAGCCCGGTAATCATGTCTCAGACCTGCCACTGCAGTGTCTGTGTGTGCAGTTTTAAACTGTAAATTGAAATCAGCAAGTGTACCCACTTGCCAGGCCTAACGCTTCCCTTTTCCTACATATAAGACACCCCTAAGATAGGCCCTAGGTAGCCCCATGGCCAGGGTGCAATGTAAGGTTAAGGTAGGACATATAATAATGTGTCTTATATGTCCTGACACTGAAATACTGCCAAATTCGGTGTTCACTATTGCAAGGCCTATATCTCTCATAGATTAACCTGGGGGCTGCCTTTAAACATGATTAAAGCGTAGATTTCCTTTGGGAGAAGATAGACATGTGGAGTTTGGGACCTCTGAATTTACAATTTAAAAATACATATTTTAGTAAAGTTGGTTTTGAGATTGTGTGTTTGAAAATGCCACTTTTCGAAAGTGGGCATTTTCTTGCTTGAACCATTTTTGTGACTCTGCCTGTTTGTGGATTCCCTGTCTGGGTTAGTTTGACAGTTGGGCTGTTTGCACCTCTCTCCAGGCAGTGATACAAAAGGGGCTGGGGTGTAGCCGTCATATTCCAATGAGCCATCTGTGCTAGGAGGGAGGGGAGGAGTGGTCACTCACACCTGAAAGGGCTGTGCCTGCCCTCACACAATGCAGACTCCAACCCCCTGGTGTGTGTCTGAGGCCTTGCCTGGGCAAGGCAGGATTTCACAAACAAGTGAGACCAAAATGGGTATAAGAAGAACACCCAAAACCACAGACTTTAGACACTTCTTGGGGTAGACATTCTACCTCACAGACACTTCTGGACAAGAAACCTGCTGGTGAAGAATCCCTGAACCAGACCTGCCAAGAAGAACTGCCTGGCTGCCCAAAGGACTCACTGGGACTGCTTTTCTGACAAGGACTGCTGCCTTGCTGTTGCCCTGCTGCCTTGCAGCCCCCTGGCTGTGCTGAGAAGTGCTCTCCAAGGGCTTGGATAGAGCCTGCCTCCTGTTCCCTGAAGTCTCAGGACCAAAAAGACTTTACTTCTGCAACTGGACTCCTTGTGCGGCGACACTTCGAAAACTGCTAAAAAACAACGCACAGCCTGCCCCACGGTGAGAAATTCACCGCACGCCGAACCGGAACGATGCAGTGCGACTTCGCAATGAGAAGATTGACGTGGCACCAGCGTTGCAACCTGAAATTTGACACACGGCCCACCGGAATGACGCACAGCCGACCCGGGACTGCACAGCCCGACTTCCAGAGAGGAATCGGCGCAGCGCCTGACGTGCGGGAGAAATTTCCATGTAACATCAACTGGATCGACGCAGCGCTTGTAACTTCGCTCCACAAGCCCAGGATTTCACGCACAGACCCCGGGGTGCCAGAAAACCCTACAACCCAAAGCGGAACCAAGTCCATGCGCCGGAAATCGACGCAAAGCCTTCCCCTGCGTGGAAAATAAAGATGCAAGTCTGTGTGCAAAGAGGCAAAACCAATGCACACCTCCCCATTTTCCAAATATCGCCTTCTCTGAGGTCCCTTGCGAAGATTTTGAATGTTAACCAGGTACTTTGTGCTTGCAAGCGACCTTTATTGTTTTTAAGAGACACTTACTTGTTTTTAAAAGACTTAAGACACTTTATATCACTTTTACAGTGATATCTCAACATCTACTTATTGCATTTGAATCTTTTTGACCTGCATCTTATCAGATAAATATTCTATATTTTTCTAAACACTGTGTTGTATTTTTGTGGTGCCATATGGTGGTATTGTATGATTTATTGCACAAATACTTTACACATTGCCTTCTAAGTTAAGCCTGACTGCTCAGTTGCAAGCTACCAGAGGGTGGGCACAGGATAATTTGGATTGTGTGTGACTTACCCTGACTAGAGTGAGGGTCCTTGCTTGGACAGGGGGTAACCTGACTGCCAACCAGGGACCCCATTTCTAACATTGGCCATATCTCCTAGCACCCCTGCTATGGAGACCATGGTGGTGTTGAGGGCCTGGAAATCTTCCCTGATCTCCTGATGGTGTACCTCCTGCAGCCACTTGTTCTCCTGCATGTTGGTAAGGATGTGGCCTGCCTTGTCCTGGGACTGTTGGTAAGCCCCCAGGACATTAGTGAGTGCAACCTGGACAGTTGATTCCCTGGGCCTGTACCTCCCCCTGGCGCACAACTGTCCTCCCAGTGTCCCTGTTCTCCAGTGCCTGTGTCCCCTGAACGGAGTGCCCACTGCCACTGACCCCAGGTCTCTGATTGTCTTGGGGGTGAGGTGTGGACAGGGGTCCCTGTACAGGTGGGCACATTGCTGATTGACGTGTTCTGGGGACAGAGGTGTGGGAACGTTGGGTGGGTACTGTGGTGTTAGATACTGATAGGGAGGCTCTGTGGTGGACTGTGAGTGGGCTGGGGTGGCCGACGGATCAGTGGTCCATGATGGGCTAGGGAGTTCATCCAGATCCTGAAGTCCAGAGTTACTGTCATTACTGGGGGCATCTTATGTTGGGGGACTGGATAGTCGTGGCACCTCCTCGCCAATGGGGATGTAAGTGATGTATTATGCTTCATGTCTGTGACATATTGTACCTAGCTTCCCCTACATCATTGCTGTACCCTGCCACCTTTGTTTGTGTATGGTAATGTATTATGGGATTATTAGTTCTCCATGCTGTGCATGCTTTGGTGATGGGTGTAAATGTAGGGCTGGGAGTCCTGCACATGCAGTGGTATGGTATGCAGGGCTTGGCATTGGGGCTAGTCACATGTGTAGGTGTACTGTGTGGGATGGAGTGGAGTGATGGGAGTCAGGGTGAGGGGGTGAGATGGCATGCAGGTATGGGGGGTAATAAGTAGTAAATATTGACTCACCAGTGTCAAGTCCTCCAGCTACTCCAGTGAGTCCCTCAGGATGCAGGATTGCCAAGACTTGCTCCTCCCATGCTGTGAGCTGTGGGGGAGGAGGTGGGGGCCCACTGCCAGTCTTCTTGATGGTGAGCTGGTACCTTGCTGCCACGGAACTTACCTTCCCCCGTAGGTCGTTCCACCTCTTCCTGATGTTGCTCCTTGTTCTTGGATGCTGTCCCACAGAGTTCATCCTGTCCATGATCCTCCGCCAAAGCTCCATCTTCCTGGAAATGGATATTTGCTATACCTGTGCTCCCAACAGCCGTGGCTCTACCCTGACTATTTCCTCCACCATGACCCGCAACTCCTCATCGGTGAAACCGGGGTACCTTAATGGAGACGTGTGTTGTGTGGTGTGTGTTGTGCAGAGAGTATTGAGTAATGTGGTGGGGTGTGGGATGTGGGGCGCATGACGGATGAATGAGTGTGTGTATAGTTGTCTCTGTAATTTTCGTGTCTGTCTCATGGCAATTTTTGGTGTTCGTAAAGGGTTGTGGGTAATGAGAGTGTGTGTTTTATAGTGCTGTGGGTGGGTGTGTGTGATGTGTGTATGAATGTCAGATGTGTGATTTTCATTATATTTGGGTGGCCATTCTGAGGGGGCCGGTGTGTACCGGCAATGGTTTACCACCATTGAATGTCCGCCGTGGTGATCTGTGGGTCATAATGTGGTGGGTGTTATTTTGTTGGTGTAACGGTATGGGTGTTCGTACCAACACTTTAATACTGACATTTGGGCTGGCAGATATGTTTTTGGGGCAGTATTCTGTCGGTTGGGTGTGTGTGTCTCATAATATGGTGAATGGATGTTCGCCACCACAACGGTATGTTGGCGGCGGTCCCTGCACCCGTAAATGGGATTTACCCCTAATGTCATGATGAGGGCCATTGTCTTGTAAAGCTTTTAATTCTTCCAGGGTATTAATAACATGCAAGGCATACCTTGAAAGTAATTCATTGTCTTCAGGTAACAATTCCCAATTGTCTTTGAATGATATGCAGTTCAATGCGCAAAACCTTGCGACTTGATCCACGTATCAGTTTCCCATTGAAACTAAATCTTGTGATTTCTGGTGAGCACTGTATTTAACCACAGCAATCTTTTCAGGCAATTGAATAGCTTGTAACAATTTGAAAATTCTCTCACCATTTCTCACTGGTGAACCAGAAGAGGTCAGAAAATCTCTCTGTGACCATAATTGGCCAAAGTCATGAACTATTCCAAATCCATACTGGCTGTCTGTAAAAATTGTGACTTTTAGCTATGCTAAAACATGACATGCTCTAGTAAGAGCTACCAGCTCTGCTACTTGAGCAGAATATACTTCTTGAAGCCAGGACCCTTCCAGTATTCCAGGAAAAGTACACATGGCATGTCCTGCTCTCAGTACCCATGTTATCTCTCAGGCCAGAGCCATCAACAAAGATAATTTGACCTTTTTCTTCCAAACAACTATCTCTAATGTCAGGTATTGGTTTGGTGCACAAATCAGTTACTTCTAGACAGTCATGTTCAATGTCATCAATTTTGTCAATTTCATCATTCTCATTCGGGAGTAACATTGCTGGGTTAAGCACTGTACATCTTTTGATCGACACATTTGGGAATCTCAAGATAATAGACTTGTAGTTTGTTAATTGAGCACTCGTTAGGTGTGGGGTCTTGGATCTAGAGAGCAAAACTTCAATTGAGTGAGGGACCAGTACCATAAGGGGATGTCCCATCACAATGTTCTCACTCTGAGTGAGACTGTTCAACTGCTGCAATGGACCTTAAACAACCTGGTAAGGCTTCTGCAACTGGGTCCAAGGTAGCTGAAAAATATGCTACCGGGAGATTTACACCACCATGTGTTTGAGTCAAGACAGACAAGGAACATGCATCACATTCATAACAAAACAACATGAAGGGTTTAGTATAATCAGGCATACCTAAAGATGGTGCTTGACACAGACTCTCTCTCAGTTCTGTAAAGGCTTTCATACAGGTTTGGTCTAACACTAGAGGGTCAGTAACCTCCTTGTGAGTCAGCTTTTGCAGGGGTTTTGAAATGACAGAAACATTTGGAAGCCATTGGCAGCAGTAGCTCACCATTCCCAAAACACAATAACTACTCTCTGAGTAGCTGGGGGATACATCCGCAATATAGCTGCAACCCTTTCTCTGGATATTTTCTGAATTCCTTTCTCAGTTAGGTGACCCAAGTATTTCACTTCTCTCTGACAGTATTGCAATTTTGCTGGGGACACTTTGTGACCATTGTTCCCTAAATGATTCAGTAAGGCAATTGTATTGTGTTTGCATTCTTCCTTTGTTTTCATCGATGTACTGTACCAATGTTGACGGGCAAGGTATTTCCAATGACTCTGGATTCTTTTTCAAGATCTGGTTGAAAATGGAAGGTGACTCTGAAAACTCCTGTGGAATCCTACACCAACAATAGACTTGATTTAAGAATTTGAAACAGAAGAGAAATTGGCTATCTTCTTGAAAAGTAACAGAAAAGAATGCTTGCGACAGGTCCACTACAGAGAACCATTCAGAATCACATCAAATTTGGAACATGATCACTGCTGGATTGGGTACCACTGGGTAACATTTGACCACTATGTGATTTATTTTTTTCAAATATTGAACAATTTGAACTTTCCCCCATGGCTTTCGCAAGCCCATTATTGGTGAATTACATGGACTTCTCAGCATTTCTTTCACAACTCCCTTGTCTAAGAATTCTTCAATTATCGGTGCTACACTTTAGATTGTTTTCTTTGTCATGTGATATTGTGGAACTTGAGGAAAAACTGCATTAGGCTTAACTGCAACTTTAACTGGTTCAACTCCTTTTAACAGACCAATGTCTTTTCCTAAAAAGTCCCACACCGTCATTATAACAGATCCCTTTAAATCGGAAGGAAGATCTTTCACAGTGAAAATAGGAAAGAATTTAATTAAAGGGTATTCCTCAGTTACTGTTTTATCATTTGCCTTTATAAGTAAATCATCTTCATCATCACTGTTTGTCTTAATTTCTAACCCATAATTTGAGCAAGTAACCAAATATTTTGTTTTGCACAGCAAATCCCTTCCTAACAGGGACACAGGAACTTGAGTCACAAACCATAAATTTGTGCAATCCCCTAAAATTGCCAATTTTGACGGGGACTGGTTTGTAATTGCGTTAGTCAAATATTGATTTTCAACTCCTACAATTTTGACTGTTTTGCCTGAAAGGGGCATGCAAGGAACTTTTGCAGTTCTCACTGTAGAGCTTGTGGTTCCAGTGTCGACCAAAAATGAGACCTTATGACCGTTCACCTTACCTTTAATGTAGGGACCTTTCTGATCCACTTCTAGTGATGCAGTGATGCAGCCAGCATGCATTCTTCCTCATCGGAACTTTCACTCACCCAATCATCGTTTATTCCATTTTCACTGTGCAGGGGAAATTGGTGTACCGTATTATTATTACTCTGGTTAAACATTTGACCTGTGACCGTCTGAGGAAGCATCACCTGCTGCTACTCCATTGGGGCTTGAGGCCTTTGAATTTGTTGTCTAGGCACCATTTGCACTTGGAGTTGCATCAGCTGTGTCAGGGGTATTCATAATCGAGGCAACTGCACCTGCTGCATGGGCTGAAAACTAAACCTTGCATTTGATTTACACAATTCTAAAAATTTGGATTTGGACCTCTCATTCTCATTCCTCTCATGTTTTAGAAGGAATTGACATCCCTCAATTGCTGAACAACACTTCCCTGATTTATCATCGGGCATTCCCGTTTCCAATGCCCGAGGCCTCCGCAAGCGTGACATTGTAACATTCCTTTCATTCTGTGTGCTCCACCTTGCACCACTACTGTATTCAAAGCAGGACCACGATTTACACTTTCCATTCCTCCACGTCCTCTACCTCTGCCTTGACTTTGAAACAACAGGTTTCCCTGTTGTGGCTGCAGTGAAACCCCCCCTGAATCCCTATCTGTGCTGCTTTAATCTGCATCACCATTGCTTTTTCTTTCAACTTACTCTGCTTCAATTCAATTTCGTCACTACAGTGTTTCGCGTACTGTAACGCTTCATCAATCAGCTTTGCTTGCCAGCAAATCAAATAACTCTTAGTCATCTGACTAATTTCAGGCTTCAGTCTTTTGACAAATCTAAACACAAAATGAATCATGTCTTTCGGCTCAATTGTTTCTGTACCACTGTAATGCTTGAACTCCTGCAACAATCTTTCATAGTATGTGTGTATGGACTCTTTCGCTTCATTGACTGTCCTATCTATGTGCTGCCAATCAATGTTCTTGTGCGAAATCCTTGTTTTGAAAAATTCAATCACCTTATAAAAATATTTCATTACTTCAGGAGATGGTGCACCTGTCGCTGGATCTCTCTGTTTCCCTTGTCGGCAAATCTACACTCCTCTTGCATTCTACCCATAAATCCGCCGGGACTACTATTTCTAACAGTGTTTTTAAGTCTTCCCATAGCCATTTTGCAAGTTTCATAAAGCTGTCTGTCAGCTGGTGCCATTCTACAGGCTTCTCCATCAATCTGGGGAAATCATTTGTAAATGGCAGAATGTCACTTCTGCTCCAAGGGATGTGAACAAAGTTCCCTCCTGGAATTTCTCTCATTGGTAATATTTTTACTGCTTCTTCAGCCCGCGACATGTTCATGGAGGAATATCAGAATCCCTCTTTCTTTTTTCTCCTTTCTTCACCCATCTGCCTTTCCATTTATCTAATGCTCTCCATATCTGAATGCTCTGAAGTAATTAACTGAGGTGTGTTTTCATTCCTGCTGTTCTCATGTTTTCAAAATCTTTTTCATCAAATTCTAACCTGTAGTTCCCCTTCAAATGTTTAGTTTTATCAAGGTCTATGTCTTAATTGTGTGCTACCTCCACCAATTTATGATGTACAATTCCTGCTCCTTTGGTGACTATAGGACACAAATATATCAGTTTGTCTTCTGTGTATGATTTAAGTCTATTCACTCCCATTGTCCCTTCAATCAGTTCCTTGACTTCCATTACGAGTCTAGTATAGTTTAAGTAATTCCCTCCATTAGAAACACCTTGTGGGCTACTCAACTTTTCCAGCCATTCAGTCAGTTGTTGGGCTGTCAAACCATGTAGTGAAATGCTGTTAGGCTGTATACCTGGCAATTGTTGTGCAGTTAGCTTTGGAGTTTGAGGTGTCATTAACTTCAAATTGGGATTTATGTAAGACCCAGTTTCAGTATTTGGAGGAGCTCTGTAAGGACTTAAATTTAATAATGATCCTGCTTCATCAAGGGTCTGTCTCATGGGAGATACTATTCCTGCATTCCCATCCATTCTTTCTCCCACTAAATTCTGACTCAAGATTCCCTGGCCATTTGTCCTGTTATTTCCCTGGGCAAACAATGGTATGACCGTGCCCATAGTAACAGGTACTGACACCGCATCTGGACTTGGTCTAACATTTGAATCCTGAAGATGCATCATTCCTGTATTCTGACTCATCAGTACAGACATCTCTCTCTGTATTCCAGTCACAGGAGTATATTTTGGATTTGTTTGTGGCGGCATTTGAGGCAATAGGTGCGGAGTTGACTCAGTGTGAACCAATATCAGTTCCTGGTAAACCTGTCCTGTTGGCACCAATACATTTGTTGCAGTATCTACAATAGGCACATCTGGGTAAATTCTGGGAATATTCAGCTGTGGCACCGGATTTTGTGTTGTTGAAGTAGTAGGCATGTTAGGACTACTCTGTATCGGACTCTGTGTCAGGTTAATTTGTGTCAGAGCCATAGGGTTTATGTTTGTGCTGGGAAGGCTCTCTTGTGCTGCATATGGTGGGGGACAGTTCTTCAGCAACTGTAAAATTAACTCATCATCATCTGACTCTTCGTCAGCTGTCAAAGACTCCCCGTCTCTTTTGATTTCTGCTCCCTACCTTCAGAAGGACTTTTCTTTGTCTTCCTGGTAGCTTTCCTCCCTTCTTTCTCATTATCCTGTGTAATTTCAGGAAACAATTTAATTCCCTGTAAAGTCTCAGATCTCCAAAACTTCTGATCGCTGTCCCAACTAGCCTCCGCTAGTGTCTTTTCTGCCTTTTTCATTCTACTTTCAAATTTTAGCTGCTGTTGCTGTCTAGCTACTATCTCCCAGATTGCTAATTCTTCTAACTGTGCTGGTCTGGGGAGGGGCTTCATTTCGTACATCGCCCTCCTTAAGTTTGCTAGAACTCTCAAATTGAATGTTCCATGTGTAGGAAACGCTAAGCTCCCATCTTTCTCTGTCTTTCTCTGTCGCTTTGCACCACTGTTTTAACCAAAGGCATGGTGCAGCACCCCGCTCCTCAAAAACTACATATGCAGGTGTACCTTCTGGTGGATTAACTTCTCCTACTGTTGCTGGAATAGACACATCTCCTCTTAGGGCACTTTTTAAAGCTTTGAAAATTTTCATTTTTGTAAATTTGTGCTATGTAAATCGAACCAGAAAGTGACCTTTAATCCCCAAATCCTCTTCTCCTACCTTCTCAATCAATTGCGCTTGATGGACGCTAGCCAATCCGTGCACGACCCTTCTCACTAACCAACCTATCCCAGCGCAGCTCCAATGATGTCACACTCATACGCACAGCGACTGACAAAGTCTTGCGGCTTGCCCTTCTCCACTCAGATTCACACTGAACTTAATGCAAAATTACTGTGAGCACTTTAACCAAATCCAAAAATAACCCACGCTAGCAGCTAGTCATTCTTTCTCAGTTTCCCTGAGTCGCAAGCAAAGTTCGACCAAAAATTTTGCTATCGACATATCAATGGGTTTGTCCTGGTACACATAGGACTCGTCAACCACACCCAATCGACCTACTAAACAGTCAAATTACAACAGTAAACCAAGTGTCTCATACACTTTCCAATATAGTCCGGAGTCTTAGGCCTCACCGGGCACGTATACCAACAACCACGTGGCCAAATTTTGAGCACAGAGCGCCACACACATGTGAAGTTCGACGCCTTCACTCCTCTCACAAAGACGGAGTACTCAAACTCCTTCTACAACTGCACATTTTAGTACGCAAGCTCCCCTAAACTCTCACAAATATCACAATGTACCTGCAACATGCTTAAGCTGTGCAAGCGCAAAACCTATTTCAATCACCCTGTCACTAGGGCGGAGAAAACATTTTCAAACAAACATAGGCAAAGTCCGAGGACCTGGGAAAGTCATCCTAGGCTTTTAGGGACACATTTTCTCTCTCCTTTGTATCATTGAATCCGATTTTTTTTTCAACCAAATCAATTTTGATCTCTTTATCTTATCAGCACTATACTCTGGGATGTGCTCTTAAAGAGACATAACCATCCTTTTCTCCTACCAAAATCTGTGAGCACGTCTGCCCTTATTGGTTTATTGCAATAAGTTGATAAGGGGACGCGTATATGAAGTCGATGAATCTTTGGACACGTTTAATATGTTCACACCCTCGAGTTTGCCATAACATGAATATCAACAAAGCAATCAATGAAAATCTTTAGAGACAGTAAATTTCACTCACCATTACCCATTTGGCCATGAATAACCAAACATTTATATCAATTAGAAATTTTATTTCCCCTAATTAACAATGCTAGTGTCACGTAAATTAGTCTCAAATCCACATGATATAAGTACAAAAACAACACTTGTTGACCGAATCTTCTAAATAATCTTAACTTGACTAGAGCATTTACAGTCAGTTCTTAGATCAGATTACAAATCAATTCTAAGAGTATTTGCGCCATAGAAATAACATATATTAGATATATTCAGCAATTGAGTGACATCAATCAGTATTTTAGTTGGATGTAAATAAATCTCTCTAACCTCAGATCACTATCAGCATGTTTAGCTTCATGCTAACCGTTAGCCAACATAAATTTAGAAAACATCTAACTATGCCTCTATCAAAAGGCTACACTTTGTACCTAGAAACAAAAGACAAATCAATAACAAAGTAATTTGTGGGTTATAATACCTTTCCTTATATGGATCAGCAATCAGTGATAAATCCTCATCAGGCGGGCATCAGTTCAGACAGCATCAGCAACAGGACATGAAATGGTTCAGGATCGGAGACTCTAAGCTCTCCAAACCATTTTGCTAAAATAGGTAATAAAAGCGCTTCAAGCTCTAAGCATCGAGCGCAAGAATGAACACCAGCATTTACCATGGAGCTCTAAGATAGCAATAGAGTAGACTCCCAGCATAGAAGTATTGAAGTGACCCAAAGAAGAGCTTGTGAGAGTGGCCACCAAGAAAGAGCAAGAACCACACGCTGGTTCTCAGTGCAATGCGGTTAAATTAAAGTTGTCCCACATTATCATTGGTCAGCAAATCATGCGACTGATATTTTATCCAATAAACGTATAATTCTTTATCAGAGAGATAACTAGACTGTCTCTACTAGTTGATGATTCGTTCTACTCCATTCATGCACGTTGGTTGACTTGTTAAGATGAAACATTTAATTTTCCTTCCGTCAGTACATCCATTGTTAGTTCCTGGAAACATTATTTTTTCACACGTCTCAAGGAAATATATTGTAACAAGGTTAATATATTCATGCTTCTATACACATTACCTAATACACAGCTGTAGGAAAGTAGCCTCTTTCTAGCATGGTTTTGGCCTATTTGTGAGTGTGTTTTTACTGTGTCACTGGGATCCTGCTAACCAGGACCCCAGTGCTCATAGATAAAAATCTATATGTCAGAGTGTTTTGCGTGTGTCACTTAGATCCTGCTAGCCAGGACCCTCGTGCTCATAGTTTTTGGCCTAATGTGTATGCTTTGTAGTGCCTAACTGTGTCACTGAGGCTCTGGTAATCAGAACCTCAGTGCTTATGCTCTCTCTGCTTTTAAATTTGTTTCTGTAGGCCAGTGACTACATTTACCAAGTTCAGTTGGCACATTGGTCCCCCTTTATAAGTCCCTAGTATATGGTAACTAGGTACCCAGGGCATTGGGGTTCCAGGAGATCCATATGGGCTGCAGCATTTTTTTGCCACCCATAGGGAGCACAGACAAACCTTCACACAGGACTACCATTGCAGTGTGCGTGAAATAAGGCACACCTTATTTCACAGCCATTTGCACTGCACTTAAGTAACTTATAAGTCACCTATATGTCTAACCTTCACTTGCTGAAGGTTAGATGCAAAGTTACTAAGTGTGAGGGCACCCTTGCACTAGCAAAGGTGCCCCCACATAGTTCAGGGCCATCTCCCTGGACTTTGTGATTGCGGGGCGCCATTACACGCCTTCACTACATATAGGTCAATATCTCTATGTAGCTTCACAATGGTAACTCCGAATATGGCCCTGTAACATGTCTAAGATCATAGAATTGTCCCCCCATTCCAAATCTGGTATTGGGGAGCCAATTCCATGCATCCTGGGGGCTCCACCATGGACCCCCAGTACTGCCAAACCAGCTCTCTGAGGATTGCACTGCAGTTACAGTTGCTGCCACCTCACAGACAGGCTTCTGCCCTCCTGGGGTCTGGGCAGCCCAGTCCCAGGAAGGCAGAACAAAGCATTTCCTCTGAGAGCAGGGAGTTACACCCTCTCCCTTTTGAAATAGGTGTTGCAGGCTGGGGAGGGGTAGCCTCCCCCAGCCTCTGGAAATGCTTTGAAGGGCACAGATGGTGCCTCCTTGCATAAACCAGTCTACACCGGTTCAGGGACCCCTTCTACCCTGCTCTGGCAGGAAACTGGACAAAGGGGAGTGACCACTCCCCTGTCCATCACCACCCCAGGGGTGGTGCCCAGAGCTCCTCCAGTGTTTCCCAGACTTCAGCCGTCTTGCTTTGCAAGGTGTGGGGGCACTCTGGAGGGCTCTGAGTGGCCAGTGCCAGCAGGTGGCGTCAGAGACCCCTCCTGATAGGTCCATACCTGATAAGGTAGCCAATCCCCCTCTCAGGGCTATTTAGGGTCTCTCCTGTGGGTTCTCTTCAGATTCTGCTTGCAGGTTTCCTTCAGTAATACTCTGCAACAACTTCAGCATCCTCTGACCTCGGATAAACCGCAGCCTGCTCCAAGAAACGCTGTAACTGCAACAAAGTGTCTACAAGAGATACTTTTCTTCAGCAACCTCAGCTCCAAGTCAGCAACTGCAACAGTTTCCACGGTGTGCATGCTCTGGAGACTCCCTGTCTTCATCCTGCACCAGAAGGACTGAAGAAATCTCCTGTGGAGTGATGGAGACACTCCCCTGCTCCAAGCAGGCACTTTCCAAGGCAATGACCGGAATCCTGGGACTCCTCTCAGGGCAACCAGCATACTCCTAAGGTCACAGAGGGTAGACATCATCAACATAGACAGTCCTGAGTGCCTGCTGATGCAATTTGGAGGAGGTAAGACCTTGACTTCCCTGAGAACGATGGTACCCCTGTGTTTTGTGTCTTCTTCCCCTCCTGAGGCCTCTGTGCACTCTTTGCAAAATTCCTTCATGCACCGCCTGGCCCAGGTCCCCAGCACTCCACCCTGTGATGCTCAATTCGCTGAGTTGTTCTCCGGCGGCGTGGGACCTTCTTTTGTTGTGCTGCATCAACTGCATTTTGCACCTCCTTTGAACCCAGATCCTGTGGCTTCTGGGGGTGCTGACTGGCATCCTGAGGGCTCTATAAAGTGCTGAGAAACTCCTCTTCTTCTGCTCACAGAGTTGAGCCCACCAGGTCCCTCCTGGGTCCATCCAGTGCCATTTTGATGAAAAACACACTTTTGCTGTAGCCAAGGCGTGTTGGCACCTTCCAACACGAAATCTCATCTGAAACAATCTTCATGCCGTGGGACATCTTTTGCATCATGCCGGAACCCACTGGCATCTTCCTAGGGTGCATTTCTGCAGTCTTCAACTAACCAGGAGCTCTTCTTTTGCACCCTCTTCTGGGTTGGCAGGGGCTCCTGTCCTTCCTGGAACTTCTTTTGACTTCTGGACTTGGTCCCCTTACTTTGCAGATCTTCAGGTCCAATAATCCAGCAGTTCTTCTTTGCAGACTTGGTTGACTGCTGCAAAATCTCAAAAGTGAGGTGTAGTGTGTCCTAGGGAAACTTAAAGTACTTTACTCCTACTTTTCTGGGCTCTGGGGTGGGGTAATTTACTTACCTTTACTGTATTCTTACACTCCCAGCGATTCTGCACACACTACACTTGTCTAGGGGGGAATTTGTGATTCACATTCCACTTTTTTAGTATATGGTTTGTGTTGGCCCTAGAGCTATTTTCTTCCATTGCATTCTATAGCATTTCCTAGTGTTTGAATTGTTCTATGACTATTTACTTTTCTAATTCTGGTGTCTAGTGTATATACTGTGTATAATACTTACTTCCAGAAGAAGTATTGTCTCTAATATATTTTTGGTACTGTGTCACCCAAATAAATACCTTTATTTCTTTTGGTAACACTGAGTATTGACTTTTCTTGTGTAGAAGTACTGTGTAACTATAAGTGGTATTGCATGAGCTCTACATGTCTCCTAGTTCAGCCTAAGCTGCTCTGCTATAGCTACCTTCTATCAGCCTAAGCTGCTAGAACACTGCTACATTTCACTAATAAGGGATAACTGGACTTGGTATGAGGTGTAAGTTCCCAAGGTACCCACTACAAACCAGGCCAGCCTCCTACAACAGTTGCTCAGGAAAGAACATTTGCTGGTTTATGAGATCCGGTCAACCTTCAAATATGCAACAATTAATCTGTCTACTATTCGGCAAACATGAGATCATATTTTTATTCTGACATTGCATTTTTTCCTATAAACAACAGTGCACTACTGAGACTTAGGCCTTCTCAGCTTGAGGCCTATGGTTAATTTAGGCTAATACATAGCATTTAAGCATAAGTATGACATATTACTGCATTTTATTATTAATATAAACTCTAAATAAACATTAATATCTTTCAATACAACAAATGTATATTATGTGGGGGCCATTGAAGTGGGAACATTTTACGAATTACATGTTATTTCTATGTAAAGTCATTTTCTAAGCGTTTTCAGAATATAAAATACATAAAATATTTATTAGTAAAATTTCAGCGCTCACACCTGCAACAGGAAAGGCCCCAGAATGCAACAATATGCATCAGGAGTTTATATTTTAAATTGACTCTTTCTCATAATATGGGTAACTGTGGTATTTTTTGCCTGGCATGGGAAGCAGCAAGGGAAGCTTACCAACCCCATAATTTGATAAAAACTAGATACCCAGGAGAGTCTAGTTACTGTGACTTCAAGCATGGAATTTTGGGAAAAATGATATACTTCCTTACATTTCTGTGACGTGAAGTTCTTGATTCTGCATGGATCTACAAAATTCCAAAGACCCAGCATTTCTAAATTTCTTCCAATAAAAGAGGGCCCAGTGTGCGAGTGGGCCTATAGCCCAGAAGAGGAACATGTCAAAACGTAGACCATGTGAAGCCAATGAGGTGTCAATGAAGTCTTCAAATGGCTATAGTTTTGGTCTAAGGTATGCTGCAGCTATGACACGCTGCAGGGTATAGAGACAGTTGTGGGGCAGATATACACAATGTATGGATAATATATACTAGAGGAGACAGGATGCAGGGCAGAGGCAGTGACTGTTGTTGGCATACAGCGTACAAGGGAGGCACAGACTACTGGGGACTGGAGACCTATGCAAGGCATGAAGAGGAAGGCAGGCCTTGAGAGCCTCATGGGTGAGTAGCCCAGCTTTACAAATACTGATTGAGTGATTGATTGATGTGTCGCAGCGGGTAGTACGGAGACTGCCGGGAGAGTATGTAAAGGAGTTAATGTATGGTACTCAGGAGATAAAGACTCAAGGAAAGGAAAAAGTAAACAAACTCTGTTTTGCAGAGAGATTAAAGTGAATACTGAAACAGGCTTCCCTTTGTATCTTGTTCTCAATGTGCTTTGAAGTGACTTTAGCGTGGGATAAAGCACTATCCGAAGAAACAAAGGAAAATAACACCAGGAAATACATTTTAGAGGAAGGGAGAGTGCACTGAGCATATGAGACAGTTAAGGGTGCACACACTGTGGAGGGGTGATGTAGACGGCCAGGATGAGAGTGAGACAGCAGAAGAAAGGTCGCTGCAGCAAACCCAGAAATTCCAGGAGCAGCGGAGACCACAGGAGCTAAATATTGAAGGGAGAGAATTCACAGATAAGAGAAGGCACTTCAACAGGAGAGAGAAACGTAGTCAATAGGGAGATAGGATTATAAGAGCAAGTTATTTGTCTGCATTTTAATGAAGTGAAGGAATATTCAAAGATGAGAATCATCACTGAATGAATGGTGTACACAGTGATAGGAACATGTATTGACATTAATGAAAGCTTAACCAGGCATGTCCTGTGTAACACAGGTGGAAAGAGGGGTGCGGAGGCTCTTATAGATGCAGAAAATCAGAGGGCTAGGTTGGATCAAAATCTTTGGCGTTGTTGCAAAGAAGGACAGTTATGGGGCAGAGGCAAGCTAGGTCAAAAGCAAAGACAGAGGTATTTCTATTATATACTAAATATTACATTGTTTCTATTGAAATGGTGACTAAATATATGCTTTTGTTTACTGTGCAACATTGTTATTATAAATTCAAAAAAGCCTTTTAAAACAAACAAAAAAAAGACATAATTCATTTTGCTGAGGCTCCTTGGCAGGTGAGTGCCCTGGGCGATTGCCCACTCGGTCCACGCCTTTAAGGGCCTTTGACAACAATACAAAGAGTGCCCTGGCCCCTTCCACTGAGTCCAGGAGGGAGGCAGGCAAGCAGGCCAGGCAAGAAGGCAGACACACTCACACATATCTTTATCTGCAAACTTTGGACGTTCATGAGAAGCACCAAGAGTGCTCACAGCTCAGAAGATCTCGAGTTAGACAGAGCAACATTTCTGTAAATTACCAACATTATTTTCAGGCACAAACATACATCAGCTCTGCTGGTCTGAAAAAAATCATTTCACTTTAGCAGCGAAGACATTATGAAAAGAGATTATTGAAAAAGTAGCACATATTCAATACTTCAACACTTCTCATTCTTCTACTCTGACAAAAGGCTGTGTGCGCAGCTCCACTGCTCCAAGGGCCAGATGTATGATCACGGCCCATTGCGATTCGGAAATAGCGATTTTTAAGAAATCACTATTACCGACTTGCAAAGGGCCATGTATCACATTTGCGAATCGGTAATAGCAATTTCTTAAAAATCGCAAACGCTATTACCGAATCGCAAATTGCGATACCGGCCCCATTCGTAGCTATGGGCCTGTTGGCCCATAGCTGCGAATTTTTTGCATTTACAAAATTGCGATTTATGAACCAGAAATCACACTTTTGGAAATGCAAAATGCCAGGGTGCTGGGAGCCTAAGGCCCCCTCTCCGGCACCCCAATTTTTTTTTTTTTAACATGTAAGGTTCACACATGCCAAAAGGGCATGTGTGCTTTACATGTTAAATTTAAAAATGCAGTTTTACTGCATTTTTAAATTTTGCACCAGGTTACCACCTGGTTGCAGATCATGGTATTTTGCATGTGCAAAATACCATTCTGCGAAAAATCGCAATTTGCGATTTTTTGCAGCATTGCCTTGCAATCTGGATTTTGCGAATCGCAAATTGCGATTCGCAAAATCCAGGTCGCAACGCAAAAAATCGAAATTTTTGCGATTTCTACTTTGTGGTCTGCGAATTCCTTTCATGCATTGCAGACCACTATTTTGCACTCGCAAACGGCCGATTTTACTGTTTGCGAGTGCAAAATATTTTCATACATCTGGCCCTAAATTACCAAAAGTGCTCAACTATATCACTTGTAGGCGCACTCGCACAAAAATCACTTTCCTTTGCCCGAACTAAACATTTCACTCTGATAAAAATGCCATCAAAAACATATTTTAAAAAAAATATTTCATTAAAAGTAAACCACAATCCAGTGCTTAATTTGAGCCGGTGGTTTCCAGTGCTTAGCACCGAGACTTGTAACAGCTAGCCACATGGCGCTGCTTGTCTAATTTAGTAATGCAAACAACAGTTGTTTAATAATGCTATATATATTAAAAATGACTAACACGCCACCCAAACCTAGAAGAATAGCGTGGTTGGCTGGTATTAGACATTTTAATGTATACAAATTCTGAATTGTCATTTAGAAGCACTGACACGCGCAACAGGTGGAGGCAGCTGTGGTGGTCCCCTGACAAGTCCCCGCCACGTTTTTTTTTTTTTTACAAATAAAGTACTACCACAATCCCCTTTAAGGCTTCTTTTGCATTCATTTGTCTGTAACAAAAATATTTGTTCTCTTTAACAGTGAAACAAAGGACTCTTTCAGGCCATGCATCTCCCACTAACAGCTCAGGGTTGCACTGTTACACCCCTACATTTCTATCTACATGCAATAGCTGAGAAATAATTCAAACACCACTTTGAAACTAGGGGAGGCCGAATGTCAAAAGCAAAAGCAGCAGTGCACTTTGAAAATATTTAAAAATCATGTCTTACCACCAAGTTATTGAGTTCCCCGCCACTTCCAGAAGACTACTCCAGTGTTACTGTTGTAAGTGGGGTCTCATACACCTGCCACGCCCTCCTCAGAAGTGTCCAATGAGAGGCGTGAATTCCGGAAGTGAAAATATACTACAAAAATGACTTTCATTGTGATATAACGATAAAAATAGCTTAATGTACGTGGGTAGAGCCAGCGATTTCATGTGACTGCAGCTGACTACTAGGAAAAAAAACTGTAATACATAAAATTGTCCTATTAAGAATATTTTTTATCGCCCATGTAGAATTGCATTTGAATCAACATGTTAGCAGACAGTGAGCATATATTTTAATGTGATGTGATAAATACTTCCCTTTTCAGTCCACGCAGCTGACGCTTCACAAACACTTTCACAAGAGCACCACTTTATTTAAGTTTTCTGAATGGATTTTTACAAGTCTTTTAAAGTCTACCCGTCTGAATCTTGGATGCACATACAAGAAACAATGTGCCACATAACTAAATGACACAAATCTTGAATTTGATTGTCATTAAATATTATTCTGTGATACGTGTTTGTTTTTAAAACTCTAAATATGGAAATGGGGTATAGTTACTGTTCGGTGACAAACTGCAGGTGTCAAAAAAACTATTGGCCTCATTGACAAGGATTTTTCGCCGCCGTAACATAATTTCTTTTTTACACTGTGGAGGGGCAAAATCAACACTAGAGTTACAAAGTAGTGCTAGAGACCTCTAGCATCACTCCTTCCTGGGTTAGCGTCATTTTTCACTAACGTTGATTCTGGCTGCATCAGATACCGACAATTGTTCCCTCCTAAAAAATGACGCTAGTCCTCTTGTGCCATATTACAAACGTAAAAAAATTACATGCTTAGGAAAAAAAATGCTAAATCTGACTAGAATAAAAATTTGAAAACCTGGTCAGAAAACATGTTAAAATATCCCCAAGCACAGGTACATAAGGAGAACACTCACAAAATACCCTGGCAACTTGGAGGACAACATGGACCTACTCCTGTTACAACATGGGACACCAAGGAGATCAGTGCAACCCCCAACAACACCACCACCACGTCTAGCACCACCACAGTTACCACCACCCAGACCACAAAGGCAGCGTAGGAGAAGGGAGCATGTCTACCTCTAGCGGGTCCTTAGGGAGGAGGAGGCCATCACCTTCTACCGGCTGCACAGGGAGTCCATCATCCAACTGTTCTGTCTCATTGCTCCACATCTGCAGCCAGCGGTTGAGCGTTCCACCAACATCTCACTGCTGACCAAGCTCCTGGCTGTGCTTTGCCTCTATGCATCTAGATCCTTCCAGACCATAGCAGCGTTAGTGGGTGGAGTATCACAACCCTCTCTACCTCAATTTCTGCCCTCTGTTCTGGAAGCAATCATTCACCTCACACCCCAACACATCTTCTTCCCCAACACCCATCAATTGCACCAGGAAATTAAACAGGGCTTCTGCACAATTGCTGAGTTTCCACACGTCCTCGGAGCCATGGACTGCACACATGTGCATCTTGTACCACCTGCCACAACAGAACATGTGTACCACAGCTGGAAGCACATACACACACAATAAATGTTCAGGTCACTGTGGATCAATGCAGCTTAATCATCAATGTGCTGGCCAAATACCCAGGCAGCGACTGTAGGAGGCTGGACTGGCTTGTAGTGAGTACCAAGGGGTACTTGCACCTTGCACCAGGCCCAGTTATCCCTTATTAGTGTATAGGGTGTCTAGCAGCTTAGGCTGATAGATAATGGTAGCTTAGCAAAGCAGCTCAGGCTGAACTAGGAGACGTGTGAAGCTACTACAGTACCACTTAGTGTCATATGCACAATATCATAAGAAAACACAATACACAGTTATACTAAAAATAAAGGTACTTTATTTTTATGACAATATGCCAAAGTATCTTAGAGTGTACCCTCAGTGAGAGGATAGGAAATATACACAAGATATATATACACAATAGCAAAAATATGCAGTATAGTCTTAGAAAACAGTGCAAACAATGTATAGTTACAATAGGATGCAATGGGGAAACATAGGGATAGGGGCAACACAAACCATATACTCCAAAAGTGGAATGTGAACCACGAATGGACCCCAAACCTATGTGACCTTGTAGAGGGTCGCTGGGACTATTAGAAAATAGTGAGAGTTAGAAAAATAACCCTCCCCAAGACCCTGAAAAGTGAGTGCAAAGTGCACCAAAGTTCCCCTAAGGACAAAATAGTCGTGTTAGAGGGAGAATGCAAGGAAAACACAAATCAGCAATGCAACAACGATGGATTCCTGTCTGAAGGTACCTGTGGAACAAGGGGACCAAGTCCAAAAGTCACAAGCAGCTCGGAGATGGGCAGATGCCCAAGAAATGCCAGCGGTTGGTGCAAAGAAGCTCTTACTAGGCTGAAGAACTGTGAATACTGCAGGAACGACAAGGGCTAGAGACTTCCCCTTTGGAGGATGGATCCCCCACGCCTTGGAGAGTCGTGCAGAAGTGTTTTCCCGCCGGATGGACGCCAACAAGCCTTGCTACACGCAAATCGTGCGTTTGGCGTTTTTGGACGCTGCTGGGGCCCAGGAGGGACCAGGAGGTCGCAAATTGGACCTGCAGAGAGAGGGGACGTCGAGCAAGACAAGGAGCCCTCACTGAAGCAGGTAGCACCCGGAGAAGTGCCAGAAACAGGCACTACGAGGATGCGTGAAACGGTGCTCGCCGAAGTTGCACAAAGGGGTCCCACGTCGCCGGAGACCAACTTAGAAAGTCGTGCAATGCAGGTTAGAGTGCCGTGGACCCAGGCTTGGCTGTGCACACAGGATTTCCGCCGGAAGTGCACAGGGGCCGGAGAAGCTTGCAAAGTCGCGGTTCCCAGCAATGCAGCCCAGCGAGGTGAGGCAAGGACTTACCTCCACCAAACTTGGGCTGAAGAGTCACTGGACTGTGGGGGTCACTTGGACGGTGTCGCTGGATTCGAGGGACCTCGCTCGTCGTGCTGAGAGGAGACCCAAGGGACCGGAGATGCAGCTTTTTGGTGCCTGCGGTTGCAGGGGGAAGATTCCGTCGACCCACGGGAGATTTCTTCGGAGCTTCTGGTGCAGAGAGGAGGCAGACTACCCCCACAGCATGCACAAGCAGGAAAACAGTCGAGAAGGCGGCAGGATCAGCGTTACAGAGTTGCAGTAGTCGTCTTTGCTACTATGTTGCAGGTTTGCAGGCTTCCAGCGCGGTCAGCGGTCGATTCCTTATCAGAAGGTGAAGAGGGAGATGCAGAGGAACTCGGCTGAGCTCATGCATTCGTTATCTAAAGTTTCCCCAGAGACAGAGACCCTAAATAGCCAGAAAAGAGGGTTTGGCTACCTAGGAGAGAGGAAAGGCTACTAACACCTGAAGGAGCCTATCAGCAGGAGTCTCTGACGTCACCTGGTGGCACTGGCCACTCAGAGCAGTCCAGTGTGCCAGCAGCACCTCTGTTTCCAAGATGGCAGAGGTCTGGAGCACACTGGAGGAGCTCTGGACACCTCCCAGGGGAGGTGCAGGTCAGGGGAGTGGTCACTCCCCTTTCCTTTGTCCAGTTTCGCGCCAGAGCAGGGGCTAAGGGGTCCCTGAACCGGTGTAGACTGGCTTATGCAGAATTGGGCACATCTGTGCCCAACAAAGCATTTCTAGAGGCTGGGGGAGGCTACTCCTCCCCTGCCTTCACACCATTTTCCAAAGGGAGAGGGTGTCACACCCTCTCTCAGAGGAAGTTCTTTGTTCTGCCATCCTGGGCCAGGCCTGGCTGGACCCCAGGAGGGCAGCTGCCTGTCTGAGGGGTTGGCAGCAGCAGCAGCTGCAGTGAAACCCCAGGAAGGGCAGTCTGGCAGTACCAGGGTCTGTGCTACAGACCACTGGGATCATGGAATTGTACCAACAATGCCAGGATGGCATAGAGGGGGCAATTCCATGATCATAGACATGTTACATGGCCATATTCGGAGTTACCATGGTGAAGCTACATATAGGTAGTGACCTATATGTAGTGCACGCATGTAATGGTGTCCCCGCACTCACAAAGTCCAGTGAATTGGCTCTGAACAATGTGGGGGCACCTTGGCTAGTGCCAGGGTGCCCTCACACTAAGTAACTTTGCACCTAACCTTTACCAGGTAAAGGTTAGACATATAGGTGACTTATAAGTTACTTAAGTGCAGTGTAAAATGGCTGTGAAATAACGTGGACGTTATTTCACTCAGGCTGCAGTGGCAGGCCTGTGTAAGAATTGTCAGAGCTCCCTATGGGTGGCAAAAGAAATGCTGCAGCCCATAGGGATCTCCTGGAACCCCAATACCCTGGGTACCTCAGTACCATATACTAGGGAATTATAAGGGTGTTCCAGTAAGCCAATGTAAATTGGTAAAATTGGTCACTAGCCTGTTAGTGACAATTTGAAAGTAATGAGAGAGCATAACCACTGAGGTTCTGGTTAGCAGAGCCTCAGTGAGACAGTTAGGCACCACACAGGGAACATATACATGCACACCTATGAGCACTGGGGCCCTGTGTGACAGGGTCCCAGTGACACATACATATAGGCCACAAACCTATGAGCACTGGGGTCCTGACCAGCAGGATCCCAGTGACACATAACAACCATACTGAAAACATAGTGTTTTCACTATGAGCACTGAGGCCTGGCTATCAGGATCCCAGTGAGACAGTGAAAACAGTGACAAACACCCTGACATACACTCACAAACAGGCCAAAAGTGGGGGTAACAAGGCTAGAAAGAGGCTACCTTCTCACACAACCCCCCCCCAAACGAAGGACAATAAGGCTAACCTTGGCCAGTTGAGACTTTATTGTCTAAGTGGTGATAAGTAGAGAGTAGCTCTGCAATAGACTGGTTACTCCCTTTATCATCCACTATATGGTTACTTCCCTGTGGGGATGTAAACCACCCTGTTTGAAGTTTTTTAGCTAAGCAACAATGTGAAGATGTATTTTCAGAGTTTCTATCAGTAAGTTTTAGTTTAGAGCAGTGGGAATTGTCCACTGAACCTATTTGTAGTGATGGAAATGCCAGACAGGGATGCTGTCTCAGAAAAGCCATAGCTGGGCAAAAACTTTGTCCATCTGGCTGGAAGAGAGAACAGGGATGCTGTTTCTCTTGAGTTGGAGCAGGGCAGGGATGCTGTCCTATGAGCTCCACACTAGGGCAGGGATGCTGTCCTAAGTGTTGTGAGGTAGTGCAGGGTTTCTGCACTAAAGTTTCTCTGGGAGGGTTGGAGGGATGCTCCATGTTAACTAAAATGGTGCTGTTTTTCTCACCAATGTTAGTTATCCCACAGAGAGGTACTTCCACCTCAGGGAGTCCAGCTTTGCCAGCTGATGATTCCCTTGGAACAGGTGCCACCCCAGGAGAGGTTTCTCCCACCACAGGAATAGTATCCTGAATGGTAGGGTGGTTAGGGGATACTGTGATACCCTTTTTACCTGTTGATGGAGAGGGATCCTGAGTTTTCAGGCCTTCTCTCCTTTGTTTTTTCATTTCACTTGAAATGAGAGGGAACAATTCCTCAGGGATGCCCAGCATGGCTGCATGGGCATAAAACTCTACATCAGCCCAACCTGAGGCCTCTAGGTCATTACCTAAGAGACAGTCTACAGGTAAGCTAGGTGATACCACCACCTGCTTAGGGCCAGTAACTCCACCCCAACTAAACTGAATTATAGCTAAGGGAAGAAACTTAGTGGAGTTATGGACATCAATAATCTTATACTGTTGTCCAATGATGTGTTGTTCAGGAGGCACTAGGTTTTCAGTCACCAAAGTGAAACTGGCACCTGTGTCCCTGTAGGCCAAGGCCTCAACACCATTTATTGAAACTGTCTGCCTGTACTTATCCATTGTAAGGGGACAAGCAGCCAGTGTGGCAAGGCCAATGCCACTAGGTGTGACAGAAACTGTCTTGGGACTGATTACATCAGTTTCCACTATGGACCCATAAGTGAACCCAACTACACCCTTAGCTTGACTGTTGCCAGCAGTCCCACCACTAGTACCACTACTGCTAGGGGCACTAGAGCTTGATGTATTAGTGGTGGTAGGCTCAGGGGGTTTACCTGGACAGGACTTATCCCCTGGCCTATGGCCTCTGTTTTTACACACAAAGCACCAAGGCTTTTTAATGTGTGCAGGTTGGGAAGAAGAGGAAGAATTTGTTTTATCCCCACCCTCTGAAGAGTGTTTAAGATTTGAAGTGGGATCTTTGGTTTTACCCTTATCCCCATGCTTATCTTGAGATTTTTCACCATCTTTCTTCTTATTGCCATCTTTGTCACCCCCTGTATGAACTTTTCTGTTCACCCTTGTTCTGACCCATTTGTCTGCCTTCTTTCCCAATTCTTGGGGAGAGGTCAGATCAGAGTCTACCAGGTACTGGTGCAACAAATCAGACACACAATTATTAAGTATATGCTCTCTCAGGATTGTGTTATACAGGCTTTCATAATCAGTAACTTTACTGCCATGTAACCACCCCTCCAAGGCCTTCACTGAATGGTCAATGAAATCAACCCAGTCTTGTGAAGACTCCTTTTTGGTCTCTCTGAACTTTATCCTGTACTGTTCAGTGGTTAAGCCATAACCATCCAGGAGTGCATTCTTAAGAACTGTAAAATTATTGGCATCATTTTCTTTCACAGTAAGGAGCCTATCCCTACCTTTTCCACTAAATGATAGCCATAGGATAGCAGCCCACTGCCTTTGAGGGACATCCTGTACAGCACAGGCCCTCTCAAGTGCAGCAAACCACTTGTTAATGTCATCCCCCTCCTTATAAGGGGGAACTATCTTGTGCAGATTCCTGGAATCATGCTCTTTTGCAGGATGACTATGGGGAATACTGCTGCTGCCACCATGGGTATCTAAACCCATTTTCTGTCTTTCCCTCTCTATTTCTAAAGACTGTCTATCCAAATCCAGCTGTTGCTTCTTGAGCTTCAGTCTGGTTTGCTCCACTCTCAATCTATTGAGCTCCCTTTCCAACAATCTGTCATCAGGGTGGGTGGGAGGGACATTTCTAGATACAGAGGTATGATGGGAATGAACAGAAGGAGACCTGTCCCTTACAGAGGGCACCCTAACAGCTTGGCTACCAGTATAATGTGAGAGCACATCATCAGTATGATGTGATTCAACCTCTGTACCAACTATGCTAGACTGTCTAGTAATGGGCAGGCTGAGAATTTTCTTTCCAGAACCTTTTCCTGGGGGAGTTCCTGGATCAGATTGAGAACCATTAGCTACTTTTTCTACAGATTGGGCACTTATGGCCTTATCCTGTACTCTAAGCATATTTATTAACAGTTCTAAGGAAGGATTCTTCCCTACACTCAAACCTCTCTCTATGCAGAGACTCCTTGCTCCTTTCCAGCTAAGGTGATCATATGCAAGTTTGGACAGTTCAACTTTTTGGCCTGTGCCAGACATTTTTAGAGAGAGTTAAAGTGATAGACAAAGAGAAAAAAAAAAAAAAAAAAAGTTTTCAGAACTTTTTGGAAAGACAGAAAAACTTTTTAACTTTTAAGAACTTTTTGAAAGTTTAGAAGTACTTTTCAGCACTTAGAAAAGAGTGAAAAGAGGAAATGCAAAACTTTTTGGCTATGTGTATATACACTGACCTTGTTTTGTATATTTTTCTCTTATGAAAAGTACAATGACAAGAGTGGTAAGTAGTCTCAAGCACTTATCCCACCACTGCACAACCAATGTAGGAGGCTGGACTGGCTTGTAGTGAGTACCAAGGGGTACTTGCACCTTGCACCAGGCCCAGTTATCCCTTATTAGTGTATAGGGTGTCTAGCAGCTTAGGCTGATAGATAATGGTAGCTTAGCAAAGCAGCTCAGGCTGAACTAGGAGACGTGTGAAGCTACTACAGTACCACTTAGTGTCATATGCACAATATCATAAGAAAACACAATACACAGTTATACTAAAAATAAAGGTACTTTATTTTTATGACAATATGCCAAAGTATCTTAGAGTGTACCCTCAGTGAGAGGATAGGAAATATACACAAGATATATATACACAATAGCAAAAATATGCAGTATAGTCTTAGAAAACAGTGCAAACAATGTATAGTTACAATAGGATGCAATGGGGAAACATAGGGATAGGGGCAACACAAACCATATACTCCAAAAGTGGAATGTGAACCACGAATGGACCCCAAACCTATGTGACCTTGTAGAGGGTCGCTGGGACTATTAGAAAATAGTGAGAGTTAGAAAAATAACCCTCCCCAAGACCCTGAAAAGTGAGTGCAAAGTGCACCAAAGTTCCCCTAAGGACAAAATAGTCGTGTTAGAGGGAGAATGCAAGGAAAACACAAATCAGCAATGCAACAACGATGGATTCCTGTCTGAAGGTACCTGTGGAACAAGGGGACCAAGTCCAAAAGTCACAAGCAGCTCGGAGATGGGCAGATGCCCAAGAAATGCCAGCGGTTGGTGCAAAGAAGCTCTTACTAGGCTGAAGAACTGTGAATACTGCAGGAACGACAAGGGCTAGAGACTTCCCCTTTGGAGGATGGATCCCCCACGCCTTGGAGAGTCGTGCAGAAGTGTTTTCCCGCCGGATGGACGCCAACAAGCCTTGCTACACGCAAATCGTGCGTTTGGCGTTTTTGGACGCTGCTGGGGCCCAGGAGGGACCAGGAGGTCGCAAATTGGACCTGCAGAGAGAGGGGACGTCGAGCAAGACAAGGAGCCCTCACTGAAGCAGGTAGCACCCGGAGAAGTGCCAGAAACAGGCACTACGAGGATGCGTGAAACGGTGCTCGCCGAAGTTGCACAAAGGGGTCCCACGTCGCCGGAGACCAACTTAGAAAGTCGTGCAATGCAGGTTAGAGTGCCGTGGACCCAGGCTTGGCTGTGCACACAGGATTTCCGCCGGAAGTGCACAGGGGCCGGAGAAGCTTGCAAAGTCGCGGTTCCCAGCAATGCAGCCCAGCGAGGTGAGGCAAGGACTTACCTCCACCAAACTTGGGCTGAAGAGTCACTGGACTGTGGGGGTCACTTGGACGGTGTCGCTGGATTCGAGGGACCTCGCTCGTCGTGCTGAGAGGAGACCCAAGGGACCGGAGATGCAGCTTTTTGGTGCCTGCGGTTGCAGGGGGAAGATTCCGTCGACCCACGGGAGATTTCTTCGGAGCTTCTGGTGCAGAGAGGAGGCAGACTACCCCCACAGCATGCACAAGCAGGAAAACAGTCGAGAAGGCGGCAGGATCAGCGTTACAGAGTTGCAGTAGTCGTCTTTGCTACTATGTTGCAGGTTTGCAGGCTTCCAGCGCGGTCAGCGGTCGATTCCTTATCAGAAGGTGAAGAGGGAGATGCAGAGGAACTCGGCTGAGCTCATGCATTCGTTATCTAAAGTTTCCCCAGAGACAGAGACCCTAAATAGCCAGAAAAGAGGGTTTGGCTACCTAGGAGAGAGGAAAGGCTACTAACACCTGAAGGAGCCTATCAGCAGGAGTCTCTGACGTCACCTGGTGGCACTGGCCACTCAGAGCAGTCCAGTGTGCCAGCAGCACCTCTGTTTCCAAGATGGCAGAGGTCTGGAGCACACTGGAGGAGCTCTGGACACCTCCCAGGGGAGGTGCAGGTCAGGGGAGTGGTCACTCCCCTTTCCTTTGTCCAGTTTCGCGCCAGAGCAGGGGCTAAGGGGTCCCTGAACCGGTGTAGACTGGCTTATGCAGAATTGGGCACATCTGTGCCCAACAAAGCATTTCTAGAGGCTGGGGGAGGCTACTCCTCCCCTGCCTTCACACCATTTTCCAAAGGGAGAGGGTGTCACACCCTCTCTCAGAGGAAGTTCTTTGTTCTGCCATCCTGGGCCAGGCCTGGCTGGACCCCAGGAGGGCAGCTGCCTGTCTGAGGGGTTGGCAGCAGCAGCAGCTGCAGTGAAACCCCAGGAAGGGCAGTCTGGCAGTACCAGGGTCTGTGCTACAGACCACTGGGATCATGGAATTGTACCAACAATGCCAGGATGGCATAGAGGGGGCAATTCCATGATCATAGACATGTTACATGGCCATATTCGGAGTTACCATGGTGAAGCTACATATAGGTAGTGACCTATATGTAGTGCACGCATGTAATGGTGTCCCCGCACTCACAAAGTCCAGTGAATTGGCTCTGAACAATGTGGGGGCACCTTGGCTAGTGCCAGGGTGCCCTCACACTAAGTAACTTTGCACCTAACCTTTACCAGGTAAAGGTTAGACATATAGGTGACTTATAAGTTACTTAAGTGCAGTGTAAAATGGCTGTGAAATAACGTGGACGTTATTTCACTCAGGCTGCAGTGGCAGGCCTGTGTAAGAATTGTCAGAGCTCCCTATGGGTGGCAAAAGAAATGCTGCAGCCCATAGGGATCTCCTGGAACCCCAATACCCTGGGTACCTCAGTACCATATACTAGGGAATTATAAGGGTGTTCCAGTAAGCCAATGTAAATTGGTAAAATTGGTCACTAGCCTGTTAGTGACAATTTGAAAGTAATGAGAGAGCATAACCACTGAGGTTCTGGTTAGCAGAGCCTCAGTGAGACAGTTAGGCACCACACAGGGAACATATACATGCACACCTATGAGCACTGGGGCCCTGTGTGACAGGGTCCCAGTGACACATACATATAGGCCACAAACCTATGAGCACTGGGGTCCTGACCAGCAGGATCCCAGTGACACATAACAACCATACTGAAAACATAGTGTTTTCACTATGAGCACTGAGGCCTGGCTATCAGGATCCCAGTGAGACAGTGAAAACAGTGACAAACACCCTGACATACACTCACAAACAGGCCAAAAGTGGGGGTAACAAGGCTAGAAAGAGGCTACCTTCTCACAGCGACCATGACTCGTTCATCGTCAGAACCTCAATCACCAATCAGAGGTTTAAGGATGGACAATACAGTAATGGTCTGCTTGTAGGTGAAGAAACAGCAAGTACCTAACAGACACAAAAACAAAGGCATGTAGGGGACACAATACACAGATCACTCTCTGCCTACACAGATAGGAACTGTATGATGAGGCCTGTCACACATACGTGCACTATACCTCTGTACACAGATCTAATGCAAATCACCCTGACATACAGGTGAGGATATCTCAAGCCACTTTTGCGTATGTTGAATGATAGAAAGACACACATCCATGCATGGCAGACAGGAAATCTGCTCCACATCTCTGTGTGCAAGGGAGGTGTACTATCTACCCTGTGGGGTGGTTACATGCAGCACAGGGGACATCAGCCATGTCGTGCCTCAATCATCAGGGATTAGGGTCCTCAGTTACCCCATCCATGTGCCACTCTGTGACACCAGCACATTTGTTGGATGCTTCACTGGCACAGAGTGCCAGACCATATTTACAATGCCATACAAAGCCATCTTGCATGGCTTATCATGGCCTTGTAAATATGGAGTCCTTACATGCATAACACTGTGTGAAAGGGCCATTCCATGGGTGTTGCTTGAGGTATATCCACATAACACCCATGGACAATAAAGGTACCTGATATATTCACAGATTTCCGAGGCAGGGAATGTCTCACAATGGTATGCCATCTCAGGGGTGACGTAAGAGTGACACAATGGGGAGCAATTTCCCTATCACTCCCTGTATCTTCCTCTTCTGATGTGTGCTGCATTCTGAAGCACACAAAGAAAAGAAAGAGGGAAAGACCGATCATGATTGTTAATTTTTTTGTGTGCAGGAAGGTGTTCCCTCCAGCATAAAAACTATCATCCCCACAATGCCTGCACCCTTGCACCATGTTGCAAGGTGGCCTGTCTTGGCGCTGGGCAGAAAGTTGTGCATCAGTGCAGGGATAGAGGAGAGAAAGGTGTCATATCTCATATTCCATGGTGGGGCATGGCAGCACAGCAAGACATGTGCCGTGCTGCCCTGTGTCATGGGCCATGTCAATGTGGCCCTAGGTGCCAGATGACAACCCACCTGCCATAGCCATGTCACATGTAACTGTACAAATGTCCAATAGTATGTCAAATAACTCACATCTCACATGTGTGACGTCTAATGGTACACAGTCACCATGCTACTAAGGCAGCAGCCTTGGCTGGAAGTTGCTCACGCATACACAATATGCATTCTGAAAGCTAAGAGATATATCTACAACCCCGGATACAAGTGTGAATGTGTACTTTCTAGACAACTTGTGTGTAATTCCACTTATGTGGACCACAAATTAGCATGGGCCTGCAAGTAATGTGTACCAGTTCCCCTTCTTAGAGACATAGTAATGTGCAGGAAGTTGTGTAGCTGGACTGCAGATTAACACCCACAAATCTGCAGGATACATGTGTTGTGGGCACAATTTGGATACAATTTCCACACACATGTACACAATGTCAACACACCTTGACATGCAAACATGGCTTGGGAAATGCCAGTTGTCACGTCAGGTCACCAATATGGGATGTGTGAGGACATACTCTGTGGGTGGCATTCTTTTTACTGCCATGGAGAGTGTGCACCAAAAAAAATCCATGGGCAAATGTAATCTAGGACAATTTCAACATCTAAGTAGGAGCAGGGAGCCATACACGTGTCTGTGTCAGCCATGTCTGGCATGCCACCAAATACCTAGTTTGGACCGACAGAAAAGATTCCCAGGCACAATCTGTTGCACCACACACATAGTGGGTGGCAACATAAAACACTGAATGGCCTAGATCAATGGGAATCAGACACCATCTAGCCCTGCTGCACGAATATGACATTCAGTAAGTGTATTGTTATGATCTATATGCCCATGTACTGCATATGACCCCACATACAATGAGTGACCAGGCCACTGGAAAGTGCACCACACAACATATCATGTGGTCATAGTTGAGTAAAGTGCATCACAATACCAATACCAATACCAATTAACATGACACACATGGGCAGGATGTTTGCAAATGCAATAAACCAAAGCAATGACATTTTCTTTTCATTCAACATTTCAGCTGACCAAGGTCATGGCATTCAGGCATGGGTGATAACCCCTATTGCTCATCCACAAACAGATTCGGAGAGGGCCTATAACTAGGCACATATAAGGACCCGGACCATTGGTGAGCGGACATTTGGCTTGTTAAATTCCTGCTTCCATTGTCTGGATGTATCAGGTGGGTGACTTCTTTATTCACCATCATTAGTGTGTAAGATGATCCTGGCATGTGCAATACTTCACAATATGTTTTTTATGCATTTCCAGATTTACCAGACTTGGTAAACCTGGGAATGCACCAAAAAGATATGCTTTCCCAGAAGAGGCATAACAAGGAGAAATATATTTATTTCTCTTAATTACTTACTCTTTCTGTGTACTGCATTTTACAGCATAAATAGATGGAGACATATGCCTCTAAGAATTGTTTTTGTGTAGGAAGGTGTCCCTTCCTGCACAAAAACAATCCTGCTTGCAATGCAGGTACCCTTGGAACATGGTGCAAAGGTGCCTGCGTTGGCGCTAGGCAGCCCGTAGAGAAGGGGGAAAATCAGGAATATGCTGTATGCCTTAAATGTGGTGAACTCCTGCCCTTTGCCAGTGATGCAACGCAGCAGGGGTTACGTGTCGGGCTGTACTGCACCACTAATCCCATAAAGATGCTACTGAGCAACAATGAAAAATGGTCTCCCTGCTGCGTACATGCTTACAACCTGTAGGTGCTGCACATTTTCCCTTGCCACACGATTCTTAGTATGAGAAGGCTTTTTGGCATAATCGCTACAAAATGAGCCATTGTCTACCAACATTACAATTACAGTTCTAGACAAAAATGAAAAAAGCCTCTCTTCGATGAGAGTAGTCCAGCCGGAATGTTTCAACTGGGTATTTTAAGTGGCTAGTTCCCAAAACTCCTAATGTGAGGAGGTGTAGAATTCCAACTGGCACCCCGTTTAGAGTGTCCCAGTACCAGGGCACTTTGGCCTAGGAAAGGACAGTAAGGCACGTATTGAAGCACTGTATGACCAACTGCTTCCCTTTTTGGTGGAGCACTCCCTTGCCGCGTTCGGAGGCCTCCATGGATGTAATGTCATGGGTAGAAGGTGGCTGTCTGAGTGTGGGAGATCTTTATTCAAATAACAAATTTCTAACGCTTTCTGAGGCGAGCGAGCTTGGCCCTTCTACAGTAATTTATATGGTGCACGGCCTCCGAAATATGAACTAGCTTCCCTAATGATCGAGAAGAACCCCAGGTGCTGAAGGATCTGCTTGATCTGGGCTCACTTAGAGTCCTTATTTCCCAACTCTATAGAACCCTGAAGAGTGACAGGCATATCGACATAACTATGACCCCTGCTGCTCCGACTCCCAAGGATCATCCCTTTCCCTGACAACCCAAGGACAAGCACAGCAGTCAGCATCAACGAAGGAAAACAAAGTTGACAAGGAGGCACTCAACTTCGCCCAAGTACGTACCTCATAGCCACTAGAAAGGCATCCACCCACCCATAGCATAGAGAGAATCTACACACCTCACCAATGGGATCCCTAAAATAGAGGCCACAATTCAAGGGAAGAATTCTGAAAGCTACAGGCAGTCAAGGTTTGAAGGGTGAGCAAGAATTATTGCTGCCCTTGCAACAGAGTCTATTCCCTCTGGAGGGGGCATCCCTTCCACCTGTTTTTTTATTTATTTTTTTATTGTGTTTTATAACTTGTATAAACATCTACAACAAACAGCATGAGGTGCAGTTCATAATTGCAGTTATTTAACAACCACTTATGCATTATCCACTAGATGACACAAAATACATTCTATACCTCCCAGGATCCCACTATTGGCTGTGTCGGGGTCCAGTGTTATATATTGAGGGTATATGGAAAACAGGTTATTATGCATCTTAAAGTTATTCTAGCCGGTGCAAATTATGGCATTACCATAGTGTCTTCGTGACAGGAGTTGTGGCTGAGGTTAGAACATAGCGATGGCCGTGTTGATATTGCCCACAAGTTATGCCGAGGTGGTAGGTGACCTTGTCATGGGGTGATGGGTCTGATTTTGAGTGGAGGGATAAGATTGGAATGGGCTCAATATATCTTTGGGTCAGGAGCTAGGCGGCATCAATTCACTGTATTCCCCCAAATGTTCTTGGCAGTATGTAACATCTTGTATCCAGGCTGCCATAGTGGGGGACAGGCGCCTACCCCAGTGTATGGCCACTCTTCTTTTTGCTGGCAGGAGTAGCATAGCTGTAAGACGCCTGCATTCAGCAGGTATTTGTTCTACATATCCTAATAATGCTGTTAACGGTGTTCTCAGTGGGGTATGGCCAATTATTATCTGTATGGTATAAAAGATTGCTTGCCAGAATGATAGTATCTGCGGGCATAGCCACGCCAAGTGTAAAAAGGAAGCCTCAATATCACTGTATCTAGAACATTTAGCCTCTGCTAGTAATCCCATCTTAAGGAGCTGCAGAGGGGTCCGGAAGAGGTGGTGCAGGTATTTAAAATGTATGAGGTTGGGAGAGAGATGATTGAGTTGGGCACAACAGTAGTCCCATTGTTCATCTGATAGTGTTAAGGAGAGGTCTGTGTCCCACTTGACACAGGCCCCCGACGTCAAGGGCGGGGCGGCTGCCTGGGTGGAAGTACAAGTGCGAGTGATCAGCCATCTAGGGGATGATAACGTAAGAATAGCTTCCAATGGTGGTAGTGTGGGTGGTGCAGTAGGGAGGGTAAGTGTGAATTTTGACATGTTGCACGCAGCTGATAGTATAGCAGAACGTCTTGTGGAGTGTGGTGTGCACCTTCAGCCTCTGGTAATTGCATCAGGAATTGATCATCAGGGTATATATATTTGCAAATACAGAGAGCTGAAGTTTGAGAGCTCGCTCCCTGATGCCACGTTCCTGTAGGGGTGGAAACATTAGGTTCTCGAGAAGAGGAATGGATAGTGTGTATAGTAGGGGCAGGCCAGCTTTTTTCCGTATGCCCGCCCATGCCCATCGCACACAGGAAACCGTATTTATTTCAGCTCTCGGTGTCTTGTAGGGGTTGAATAGTGCTGTCTTGAGGGGGCATGGTGCAGCTCTATCCACCTCTATAGCGGTGTGCGGTTGAAAGGGGGTCGGGTGCAACTAGAAGTGGAGATATTGTGCTTGTGCGCAGTATGCGTATAGGGTCATGTCCGGCGCCCCTAGTCTGCCCCTCGTTGGCAGTAGAGTGAGGAGCTCCCAGGACACCCTGGGCTGCCTCCCGGCCCAGACCAGGGTGCACAAATTCGATTTTAAGCGTTTGAGAAAGCTGACAGTCAGAGGGAGGCGTATATAGAGGAACATATAGAGGAACTTAGGAAGGACCACCATTTTTGCTAGAGAGATGCAGCCCACAAGGGATAGCGGGAGGCAAGACCATATCAGAATTCTGTCCTCCAGCCAAGCCATCGCCATACCATAATTTGCATGCCACAGAGCACTGACATCGCGGGTAAGCCAGATACCTAGGTAGCGGACTGCTTCCTCTGCCCATTGAAGTGGAAATTCAAGGTGGAAAGGCAGGGTCTCCTCCTTGAGAGCGAGAAGCATCAATTTCCCCCAGTTTATTTGCACCCCTGAGTGTCTCCAGAATGAATCACCTCTTGTATCATAGGAGTCAGATTGGTGTGTGGATCATGGGTGTAGAGCACTATATTGTCAGTGTACATGGAGATCACCAGGGCTCTGGAGGTAAGGCCAATGCCCCTATTCGCGCTGTGTTATTGGAGGGGCACCACCAGTGCTTCCATTGCAACAGTGAACAGGAATGGCGACAGCGGGCAGCCCTGTCGAGTTCCAGGGTGATGCAGAAGGGTTCCGAAACGGTCCTGTTTATGCCCACTCTTGCCATAGGGAGGGGGTATAGAAGGTGAATTTGTTTTATAAAGGTAGGACTTAGTCCAATTCTCACCAGTAGGGTGAAGAGGTACAACCATCCTAGTGTGTCAAACGCCTTTGTGGCATCTAATAAGGATGCTATTGCCTGAACATGTGGGGCCAGGTGATGAATGATGGCAAAGATTGTGCGGAGGTTATGGGATGTGGACCTACCCAGAATAAAGCCAGCCTAGTCAGGGCGAATAATGGTGGGTAAAAGTGGCAATAGCCGATTTGCCAGGACCTTAGCGAAAATGTTATTATCAACATTGATGAGGGAGAGCGGCCTGTAAGAGTTGCGACAAGTTGCTGGCTTGTCCGGTTTGAGTATGGTAATTATCATAACTTTTCGCACGAAGCCCGGTAGGCATCCCAGAGCTACTGAGTCCAGGTACGTGGCCAGGAGCTGAGGAGCCTGCAGTGAGGCGTATTTCTTATAGAATAAGGTGGTAAGTCTGCACCGGGGGCTTTGTCGCCCGGGAGTTCAGCAATCACCTTGGTTATTGTCTCTAGGTAGGCACGGTGAGCCTGGTCTAGCCACACCATTTGTTTTGTATCAAAGTACGTGATAAGATCCGATTCATCTGGCACCAATGTGGCTTGATATAATTTCTCATAGAAAGCAGAGAAAACTTGTGCTATCTCTGGTGTAGTGGTAACTAAGTTATCAGTGGCATCCGTGATTTCAGCTTTATGAGAGGAATGAGAGTTATGTTTTATTAGTCTCGCCAGGGTCCTACCCGGTCTATCTTTCTTGCCATACCTTCGCGCCTGAGTTTCTCTATGTGAGTACATAGTTTCCCGAGTGGCCACATCTCAGAACTCCTTCAGTTTAGAGTTAATGTCCGCTAGCAAGTCAGTTTCCTTCGAGTGCAAAAAAGCGAGTCTCAAGGGCCCGAATCTCACTCTCAAGACCAGCTAGTGTTGAGCGGATGGATTTTAATACCCCTGTTGCTTTGCGATACAGGCTCCTCTTATTACCACCTTGAAAGCTTCCCATAGCGTTGAGGGCGATTTGACTGAGTTGGTGTTGTGTACAAAGAATTCAACAATCTCCTTGCGGATCTCATCACGGAACACAGCGTTACATAGAGCACTAGGAGGGAGACTTCACGCAAATGGCTGTGGTGTGGCGAATCTGAAATTCCAGTAAGACTGGTGCATGGTCTGAGAGAGTGTGGGAAAGATGTTTGGCCTCTAACAGCCAGGACCGCACCTCCGGCAATACTATCCAGAAGTCAATGGTAAGCCGACATACAGGTGGCGTCGAGGTCACGGGTATGGGAGAGCCTCCAGACATACACCAGTGAGTTATCAGACGTTACAGTGCGCAACATTTTGGAGGCATGTGGGTGGAGTACCCGGGATCCCCCGATCTATCAAGGCTGTCATTGAGTACATTAAAGTCACCTCCTCAAAAAATAATCTACAGACCTAGGCTCTGTATCTTTGACCACAATGTGGAAAGGAATGGCTGGGTGGCCGGCTGTCAGGTTCAGAAGTCCCACACGGCACAGTGGTTATACCGTTAAGATGTGAATAGTGGGCTGCTAGGTCAGGGTTCCACCAAATTGGCTTAGTCATTGTCACTTAAGTCAGTATTCCCAGCGGCCCCAGTCGGGCCACCCAACGGACTGTGTTTTTTGGTGGCACTTTTGATTAACCCCAGGGCTGTTTAGGCATCTGCGAAAAGATGTGCCTTCCCATCAGCCATGACCCAGACCTTGGCAGGGTACAGTAATGCATATGAAATTTCGGCTTTTGGTGGGAAGGACTTCTCGACGTGCGTCACAATAAAAGGAGATGACATTGTCATGAAGTTGCAGTGGACGTTTTTCACGGGCCAAGCGCAGGACCGTGTCCCTGCCTCAGTAATTGAGGAGTTTAGCAATCATTAGTCTGGCGGGCGCTCCCGGGGGAGGGCGGGGGCCAAGCGATCTATGGGAGCATTCTACTATGAATACTGGGGATAAGTGCTTCCAGAATTGGCCGCACAGCAAATCTTCAACATAGTCTTCCATTTTAGATACAGCAGTAGATTCCGGTACACCCAAAATGTGGAAATTACTGCAACGGGACCTCGCTTCCAAGTCATCATTTTTAGCTTTTACAATCTCCAATAATCTGTCCATTTTTAAAAGTTGCTCTTTAGAGTCGTTTTGCTGGTCGTTAACGTCCACGTCGGACATCCATGTTTCCAGACCATCTAGCCTGTTTTCGTGCATGTCCACTCATTGTTTGACTTAGTCAAGGAGGGCAGTGAGGAGGTCTAGCTTGCCATCAATAGTTTTAAGACTGTTTTTCAACTGCAATAATATTTCTTTGAGATCAAGCTCGCCGGGGTCCTCCTCAAGTGAGGTGCTGGACGTTGCTTCATGAATTCTCTCACTCTTGCTGTGGCGTATGCGCTTTTTCCCATCAAAGGAGAGTTTTGCCTGTTTGGTGTCCGTTCTGCCCATTGCTGTAGATACCCAGGGTACTCTGACACCACGGGAAATGTGCTCTGGTTCAGGATGTACGTGCTGCAAAGAGAGGTGAGTGATGCAGCCCACCGCCGCACTGACTGTGGCAACTTGGAGGGCCCCGCCTCACCCCGCCACCAGTTGGGGGGCATGAGCAGGCCCCAAAGGTGCTCCCAGGGATGGTCAGGGAGTCTCACCCAGCATGCAGGATGTCCACAGTTGCGTGACAGCCAGACGGCGGAACTCCCATCCGCGGCCCACTGTGCTTTCTCCTCCGTAGCAGGGGGGGGCACAACACAGCAGATCTCTGTTCTCTCCCTCTCAACCCCCCCACTTACCGCTTGTACACCCACAACGTTGTGGGCCCGAACTCAGTTGCGGATCACTCCGCAGGCCCCAGGTCACCCTCCAGGGCGGGCCCCACAAACAGCCACCGGCCCGATCCTGCACTCCCGGGCTTTCCTCCGCACCTACGCCTGCAATCACCTGGCGCTGGACCAGTTGTGCAGAGCTCGGAAGACCCCTCCAGCAACCTCACTTCAAGCGCTGCACCTGGGGAGGCTCAGGGTCACCCGGGCACGCAGTCCTCAGGGGCACAGTCCAGATGGCATCTGCCATCACAAATATCACTCACTGCAGCAGCCTCTGGTGTAATAGCGCCACGCTCACAGGAGCACCATTCTTGTCAGATTTTAATGGATATATCTCAGCTGGCCAGCAGAGCCCTCTAGGAAGCGGCCATCTTGCTGCTCGACATGACCATGCACCCCCCTCAAACTGTTTAAGTACAGTATCTAGCCTCTTAAATTCCAGGGTGTCATCACTCAGGCCTTCATGCTTAGTAGTAGCCAGACCCAAACCCTTCTGTGATGCACTTGAGTCCACAATGTCAGGCTGCAACACCTCCATGTCTGTTCCAGGCAGTGAAGACAATAAATATAAAAATTCCATTTCAGTTCCTTTTTATGTAGGAGTAGCAGTTAAATGCTGCCTCCTTGCTCAAGTGTGTTGATATTAAAGCAATAACCTATAATTGTAAATCATCTTCAGTATTACCACATGTAAAGAAATCTTCAACCATGGGGGTTGTCAGGAATCTGCATTGGATGTTTCTCTTGTAACTTTACATTTGGTAGCAGTGGCTGAGCTAACCCCACATCCTAAAACATGTATGGCCATATTTAAGAGCCGCTAGCTCCTCCTTGCACCACATTAGTGACTTTTTTTATGCTAATGTGACCCAACGAGGCCAAAATCGCTGCACCAAATATACAAAGTGGCGCAATGCATGCAGCGCTCCACTTTGTAACCCCTTGCTCTAGATTATTGCTACGCCAGGCATAATGTATGCAAAGGGGGTGTTCCCCCTTTGGGGGGACGAAAAAATGGTGCAAATAAATTGAAGAGATTTCTTTGTGTCATTTCTTTTTGGCACTGTTAACGCATGCTCAGAGCAGGCATTCAAAGGAGGCTTCCATTGTTTACAATGGGCCTGAATGGGCTTTGCAGGATTAGAGTCAACATTTTTGGTGTTAATCCTGCAAAGCTCTGAACTAGCATCAAAATGTTGGCACTAGTTCCCTAACTATCACCATGGTGTGCCATATGTTAGATACAGCACACTCATGGTGGCATCAATGGGGCACTAAGGGGCACAAGAAAAGTGGAGCTGCGCTTCATTAAATCAGGCCCATAATGGATGAGCTAAGTACTTAATTACAACACATGAAATGGTAAAGGATGCTGCAGAGAACTGTTGCTACCACCTAAATGCACACAGAGGGCCTGATTCACAAAGGCAATGGTAGACCAAAGGTCTAAAATGAGACCAAAAGTCTAACTTTACTACTTTTTCATATTCACAAAAGTGAGTTAAGAGTAGTATCTTTACAACTGTGGAGTTTCTGCACTCGGGGAGGAATCGTCATACTCAGGGCAAAAATTTGGCTGCTTAAGCACAACTGTCTGCAGGCGTCTTCTACTGAAACACCATTGAAGAGTATGGCTCTCATTATGAACATGGCGGTCCGGACCTCCATGCCGGCTGCGGTGGAAATTACCGCCATATAATGGACATGGCGAGACCGCCACAGGCGAAACTCCACCACCGCCAGGCTTCTGCCACCAGACAGCCTGGCAATGACGGTGTTCCTTATCCGACAGGGCAGCGCTGCCCGTCGGATAATGAACCTGTTCTCCCCCAGCCTTTCCCTGGTGGTTTAGCCTGCCAGGGAAATGCTGGTGGAATGGGTGCCCTAGGGTCCCCCTGGGGCCCCTACACTGTCCATGCACTTGGCATGGGCAGTGCAGGGGCCCCGTGCACAGCCCCGTCCCACATGTCAATGCCCGATTTACTGGCAGTGATAAGCGTAACGGGTGCTGCTGCACCCGCCACACTTCTACTTTGCTGACGGCTCCATGTGGCAATGTACAGGCCCTGCAGCACTGTTTCCGCCCGCCGGCCCAGTGGAATGTTGTTTATTGGGCCGGCGGGGTCTTCAGCATGCTGGCGGTCATTGTTTCGACCGCCAGCAACGAACTCGGCAGGATCTCGTGATGAGGGCCTATGTGGATACATATTAAAAGGATCCAAATGAGAAGTTTCAAAGGACAGTGCACCTCACAGTCGGAAGAAGAAAATTGAAGCTGATCAGTTGGCTAAATGGCACTTTCTATTTTTTTAAGACAAGCTCTTGCTCAATGGCCTAGAAAATTATGTTGAAGAAATAAAGAGAATTTTTGCTTCATGAGCAGAGATACAGCCCATTACAAAGCAACTATCTTCTAAGCATCGTTTTCTGTGCAGTGCATCAAAGTCAGACACATGGATTGCTTAGATCATGCAGATATACTTTTTCTTTTAACCATTTCTTTATCAACATTTTTAGTCATGCAAACATGTGTAGTATTGTTACAGTTGCTCCTTGATTCTGCCAACAGCGACAATTGCAATCAACTCACAGAGGTAGGCGTCTGAAGGTCGGAGCAGCGGTCCTGGTTTGTAACAGGTATTTGTTCTTGATGGAGAGGAGGAAGAGAGTTAGGAGGTTTCTCTTGTTAACCAGAGGTATATGCTACTCCCATTTGTCCTGCTACATTATTGTTTTCTCTAATGCCAACATACATCTGGTGTACAGTGCCTTCCTATCACTTGCATCCTCACTGTCCTGGCCCTCTTTCTGCATCATACTACCCTATCATCCCAGGTCTATACCTGCCATTGTAGTCCCATCTCTGAGATAGTCATTTGCTCTTGTCTCCCAGTTGCATCTGACTCCGGCATGCCCCTGACTCATGTCTCTGCCATCACAGCCCAGAAGACTTTGCATATTATTTCTTTATGTTGATGGCCTTGCTCATTCTATTAAGAGGAAGAAGGTACTGTCCCCAGCCTTATTGCAGGAGACACATCTTCCACCCTGGAATCTGGTAAACTAAGGAGAGACTGAGTAGGTTGTGTCATTTATAGCAGTAGACTCTCAGTCATTTCTGCTGCCTCAGCCCCTTCCAAATCCAGGTCTTCTGTAAAGCGATGCAGGGTAGCCATTCTGTTTCACAAATCTGTCCCAGTTACTGTTTTGAGGTGGTTGACAGACCCGCTGGACCTGGACTACACCTAGATACTGGGATTTGTATATACCCCTAATCAAGATAGCATGCCTTTCTTTTCTTCTTTATCCAGACTGTTGACAGAGTTTGGCATCACCAAGACAATAACAGTGGATGCCTGCAAAGTAGCGCTTGATCCCCACTTAATCGTTCTGGCCCATTGGATAGGGCAAATGAAAAGGACAGAGGGATCCTATAAGATGTGATACAAGACCACAGCCTGGTGACTGACTCACACTTAAGATAGGGACTATACGTTTTTTCCCTCTGTGCATAGGATATGTGGATGGACTTCTTACTTATGTCCCAGGCCTCCCTGGTCTTCCTATGTCATTGTACCATTGAGCCAATTGAAATCTCTGGACGTGCCCTAACAATACTGGAGCTGGGCATGGGACGTTTGACTCCCACCTCCAAGTATTGGCAATTGAATCTCTCACATCATCAAATATTGGAGAGTAAGCAGAAACTCATGGGACATTTTTGTCAATTTCTGTTAGACAATGAATCTTTGATGACTTCCGCCCAGGTATTGTGGGCAGTGAGGAAGGCCACCTTGAGCGGCATGCTTTTGTGAGTCTCGGTTATCCGTAGGCAGGAGCCTCAGGGTGAACAAACTCAACTGGAAAGAGTTGTACCCGATCTCAATGAGTCCTATACTCAATTCCCCACACTGGCCCTTCTTTTGCGATTAGTGCAAGTAAAGTACGATTTCAATGCAGGTGGAATACGCCCTGCTTCGCCTGACATGGCGTCATTACAAACAGGGAGAAAAGGGAGGCAGTCTCCTTGAGGGGCAGCTACATCAGTCGGCAGCCAGCTCTGACTTTCCAGTGGTTCACAATAAGACTTAGGAATTGATCGCTCATCATCTGATGATTCTGCCTCTGAACTGGATTTCCAGTGGGACCTTAACCTGGCCTCTCTGTCAAATATATATTTATGGCGATGTATGGGGTCCCTTTTTGAGCTATTATGAGCTTTTGTTGATTATGTAACTGAGAGTCCTCAGAAAGGCAATTCAGAAAGGGATTAAATGTGTCTGTGTAGGAGGCTGGCCTGGTTTGTAGTGGGTACCAAAGGTACTTATACATTATACCAGGTCCAGATATCCCTTATTAGTGAAATGTAGTCAGTGTCTAGAGGCCAGGCTGTCTAGGGGTAGCTATAGCTGAGCAGTCAAGGCTTATCTAGGAGACATGCAAAGCTCTTGCAATACCACTGTAGTCACACAGTACTCACACACATGAAAGAAAATACTCAATGTTACAAAAATAAAGGTACTTTATTTTTAGTGACACAATGCCAAAAATACCTTAGAGACTATACTCCCTAAGGAGGTAAGTAATATACACAGTATATACACGAGAATGCAGAAATAGCTGTAAAAACAGTTAAAAAATAGTGAGAATAGTGAAAATCACAATAGGTTGCTATGGGCCTAGGAGAGCACAAACCATATTCTAAAATAGTGTAATGCCAAAGTCGTTCTCCCACCTAGGCAAGTGTAGTGTGCATAGGGGTGCTGGGAGTGTAAGAAAACACCAAAGGTAAGTAATAGAACCCACCCTTGAGTCCAGGAAAACAGGAGTAAATCACAGTAAGTTTCCTGAAACACAAAATAAGTTGTGATAGAAGATTATGCAAGAACCAGAAGAGATGGCAAGACACCAATGATGGATTCCTGGACTTGAAGACCTGTGGAAGAAGGGGACCAAGCCCAAGAAGCAATGAAGAGTCCAGGGAGAACAGGAGCACCTGCTCACCTGGCTCAAGGTGCAAAATAAGAACCACCGGTGAGAAGACATAGTCAGTTAGGCACCCAAGAAGACAGATACGGGTTCCTGGTTGGTGCAGAAGATGTCCTGCGCTGGATGGATGATTGCAGTCTGATTTACATAGCTGGATTCCGCCAGCAAGCCTTGGCACACACAAAGCTCACGGTTAGTGGAAAATAGCACTGCCCCGGACCAGGATGGACGTGGTGGCCTCTACCCAGGAAGGGGAGACAGATGGGGCTCTCAGCAACTCAGAGAGCCCTCCGAAGACCAGGCAGCATGTACAGGAGTCCCACAGCACAGGGACAAAGAAGGTGCAAATGAAGGCCCATGCAGCACAACACAAAGGGATCCCATACTGCTGGAGAACCACTCAGAAAGCTGTGCGTCACAGGATGGAGTACTGGGGGACTAAGGTGTGCTGTGCACGAAGAACTTCATGGAAGGTCGCACCCAAGCCTTTGCAACTGCAAGTCACGCAGTGCACGGGGGTACTGTCTTGCATCGGAAGGCAAGCTCTTACCTCCTCCAAAGTTAGACAGCTGGACCTTGGGACTGTTGGGGTCACTTTAGTCCACCACCCGTTTTAACGGATCCACACGTCATCTGGAGAGGGGACCCACGCCACCGGTCGTTGCTGCAGAGAGGTGCCTGCAGAAGCCCGGAAGCGACTATGTCACTACACCGGAGAGTCCTTTGGTTCTTCTGGCGCAGGCTGAATACAGGCAGTCCTCGGAGGATACATGACCTGGAAACAGTTGCAGTTTTTTTTGTTTTTTTTAACCTTTTATTTATGCTTTTATACCAACAAGTAAAGCAGTACAATAAGATCATGTATTTGCAGACTCTTACAATTCAAACAACATATTGCATCATTTCAGTGGGCATTTTCTCCTTCTGGACTTTATCAGTCAAGAGTCTTTCAAGTATGTATACAAGCCATTGGTAGTCTTGAACCATACATCTAACAGTGATCATGCTTTGTTTATCAATCAGTCGTCTCGCCCTCCGTTTCTCCCATTTCTCTCCCTATGAGGTACTGTTTGTATATTTCCCAGAATTTCGCTGGTTTGTTTGTAGGAGGGAGTAACTCACTGTAAGTGTCTGTTTGCATGTTGCAATAAGTCTCTATGCCATTCCTCTACTTTAGGATCGGCCCCCGGTCCCATCGTATGACGATTCTACGCTTAGCTAGCAACAGACCCATCGCCACTAATTGTGAATAGATTTTGGTAAATGGGCATCCCACCCCACGAGAGCGAAGAGCGGTCCAGCTTCTATTTGTATACTCGTTATAGCTTGCAACTCTTTAAATATTGGTCTCCCAAAAATTTGTATCTTCTCACACGCCCATGCCATATGTAAGAAATCGGCCTGTTCCAACCCACATCTTGGGCAGTTCGAATTTTCACGCAAACCATATCTATGTAGACGGATTGGGGTGTAATATATGGAAACAGTTGCAGTTACTGGTAGGAGCTGAAGGTACAATGTTGCAAAAGTTGTCTTGTCCTCTTTGTTGCAGTTTGTGGAGTTCCTGGAGTGTTCAGCTGCTGTTCCATCGGTAGAGGATGAAGTAAGGGATGCAGAGGATTCCTGCTGGAGTCTTGCAATCCAAATCTGACGAAACACCCAGAGGAGATACCCTAAATAGCCCTGAAAGGGGGATTGGTCAGTGTAGGAGGCTGGACTGGCTTGTAGTGAGTACCAAGGGGTACTTGCACCTTGCACCAGGCCCAGTTATCCCTTATTAGTGTATAGGGTGTCTAGCAGCTTAGGCTGATAGATAATGGTAGCTTAGCAGAGCAGCTTAGGCTGAACTAGGAGACGTGTGAAGCTACTACAGTACCACTTAGTGTCATATGCACAATATCATAAGAAAACACAATACACAGTTATACTAAAAATAAAGGTACTTTATTTTTATGACAATATGCCAAAGTATCTTAAAGTGTACCCTCAGTGAGAGGATAGGAAATATACACAAGATATATATACACAATAGCAAAAATATGCAGTATAGTCTTAGAAAACAGTGCAAACAATGTATAGTTACAATAGGATGCAATTGGGAAACATAGGGATAGGGGCAACACAAACCATATACTCCAAAAGTGGAATGCGAACCACGAATGGACCCCAAACCTATGTGACCTTGTAGAGGGTCGCTGGGACTATTAGAAAATAGTGAGAGTTAGAAAAATAACCCTCCCCAAGACCCTGAAAAGTGAGTGCAAAGTGCACTAAAGTTCCCCTAAGGACAAAATAGTCGTGTTAGAGGAATAATGCAGGAAAGACACAAACCAGCAATGCAACAACTGTGGATTTCCAATCTAGGGTACCTGTGGAACAAGGGGACCAAGTCCAAAAGTCACAAGCAAGTCGGAGATGGGCAGATGCCCAGGAAATGCCAGCTGCGGGTGCAAAGAAGCTTCGACTGGACAGAAGAAGCTGAGGTTTCTGCAGGAACGAAAAGGGCTAGAGACTTCCCCTTTGGTGGACGGATCCCTCTCGCCTTGGAGAGTCCTGCAGAAGTGTTTTCCCGCCGAAAGGACGCCAACAAGCCTTGCTAGGCGCAAATCGTGCGTTTGATGTTTTTGGACGCTGCTGGGGCCCAGGAGGGACCAGGAGGTCGCAAGTTGGACCTGAAGAGAGAGGGGACGTCGAGCAAGACAAGGAGCCCTCACTAAAGCAGGTAGCACCCGGAGAAGTGCCAGAAACAGGCACTACGAGGATGCGTGAAACGGTGCTCACTGAAGTTGCACAAAGGAGTCCCACGTCGGCGGAGACCAACTTAGAAAGTCGTGCAATGCAGGTTAGAGTGCCGTGGACCCCGGCTTGGCTGTGCACAAAGGATTTCCACCGGAAGTGCACAGGGGCCGGAGTAGCTGCAAAGTCGCGGTTCCCAGCAATGCAGCCCAGCGAGGTGAGGCAAGGACTTACCTCCACCAAACTTGGGCTGAAGAGTCACTGGACTGTGGGGGTCACTTGGACAGAGTTGCTGGATTCGAGGGACCTCGCTCGTCGTGCTGAGAGGAGACCCAAGGGACCGGTAATGCAGCTTTTTGGTGCCTGCGGTTGCAGGGGGAAGATTCCGTCAACCCACGGGAGATTTCTTCGGAGCTTCTGGTGCAGAGAGGAGGCAGGCTACCCCCACAGCATGCACAAGCAGGAAAACAGTTGAGAAGGCGGCAGGATCAGCGTTACAGAGTTGCAGTAGTCGTCTTTGCTACTATGTTGCAGGTTTGCAGGCTTCCAGCGCGGTCAGCAGTCGATTCCTTATCAGAAGGTGAAGAGAGAGATGCAGAGGAACTCAGCTGAGCTCATGCATTCGTTATCTAAAGTTTCCCCAGAGACAGAGACCCTAAATAGCCAGAAAAGAGGGTTTGGCTACCTAGGAGAGAGGATAGGCTACTAACACCTGAAGGAGCCTATCAGCAGGAGTCTCTGACGTCACCTGGTGGCACTGGCCACTCAGAGCAGTCCAGTGTGCCAGCAGCACCTCTGTTTCCAAGATGGCAGAGGTCTGGAGCACACTGGAGGAGCTCTGGACACCTCCCAGGGGAGGTGCAGGTCAGGGGAGTGGTCACTCCCCTTTCCTTTGTCCAGTTTCGCGCCAGAGCAGGGGCTAAGGGGTCCCTGAACCGGTGTAGACTGGCTTATGCAGAATTGGGCACCTCTGTGCCCAACAAAGCATTTCCAGAGGCTGGGGGAGGCTACTCCTCCCCTGCCTTCACACCATTTTCCAAAGGGAGAGGGTGTCACACCCTCTCTCAGAGGAAGTTCTTTGTTCTGCCATCCTGGGCCAGGCCTGGCTGGACCCCAGGAGGGCAGCTGCCTGTCTGAGGGGTTGGTAGCAGCAGCAGCTGCAGTGAAACCCCAGGAAGGGCAGTTTGGCAGTACCAGGGTCTGTGCTACAGACCACTGGGATCATGGGATTGTGCCAACTATGCCAGGATGGCATAGAGGGGGCAATTCCATGATCATAGACATGTTACATGGCCATATTCGGAGTTACCATGGTGAAGCTACATATAGGTAGTGACCTATATGTAGTGCACGCGTGTAATGGTGTCCCCGCACTCACAAAGTTCAGGGAATTGGCTCTGAACAATGTGGGGGCACCTTGGCTAGTGCCAGGGTGCCCTCACACTAAGTAACTTTGCACCTAACCTTTACCAGGTAAAGGTTAGACATATAGGTGACTTATAAGTTACTTAAGTGCAGTGTAAAATGGCTGTGAAATAACGTGGACGTTATTTCACTCAGGCTGCAGTGGCAGGCCTGTGTAAGAATTGTCAGAGCTCCCTATGGGTGGCAAAAGAAATGCTGCAGCCCATAGGGATCTCCTGGAACCCCAATACCCTGGGTACCTCAGTACCATATACTAGGGAATTATAAGGGTGTTCCAGTAAGCCAATGTAAATTGGTAAAAATGGTCACTAGCCTGTTAGTGACAATTTGGAAAGAAATGAGAGAGCATAACCACTGAGGTTCTGATTAGCAGAGCCTCAGTGAGACAGTTAGTCACTACACAGGTAACACATTCAGGCACACTTATGAGCACTGGGGCCCTGGGTTACCAGGGTCCCAGTGACACATACAACTAAAACAACATATATACAGTGAAAAATGGGGGTAACATGCCAGGCAAGATGGTACTTTCCTACACAACCCCCCCCCAAACGAAGGACAATAAGACTAGCCATGACCTGATGAGTCTTCATTGTCTAAGTGGAAATATCTGGAGAGTCCATCTGCATTGGAGTGGCTACTCCCAGGTCTATGTTCCACTGTATAGTCCATTCCCTGTAGGGTTATGGACCACCTCAACAATTTAGGATTTTCACCTTTCATTTGTTTTAGCCAAAGTAGAGGTTTGTGGTCTGTCTGAACAATGAAGTGAGTGCCAAACAGGTATGGCCTCAACTTCTTCAGAGCCCAGACCACAGCAAAGGCCTCCCTCTCAATGGCAGACCAACGCTTTTCTCTAGGGGTCAACCTCCTACTAATAAAAGCAACAGGTTGATCCTGGCCCTCAGAATTAAGTTGTGATAGGACTGCCCCTACTCCTAATTCAGATGCATCAGTTTGGACATAGAATTTTTTAGAGTAACAAGGGCTTTTCAGGACAGGTGCAGAGCACATGGCCTGCTTCAGCTCCTCAAAAGCTTTCTGACAGCTTGCTGTCCATAATACCTTTTTAGGCATTTTCTTGGATGTGAGGTCATTAAGAGGGGCTGCAATGGAGCCATAGTTCTTAATGAACCTCCTGTAATACCCAGTGAGGCCTAGGAAGGCTCTCACCTGAGTCTGAGTGGTAGGGGGAACCCAATCAATAATAGTTTGGATTTTCCCCTGAAGTGGTGCAATCTGTTCCCCACCAACAAGGTGTCCCAGATAAACCACCTTACCCTGCCCTATCTGGCACTTTGAAGCCTTGATAGTGAGGCCTGCCTTTTGCAGGGCCTCCAAAACTTTCCATAGGTGGACCAGGTGATCATCCCAGCTGGAGCTAAAGACAGCTATATCGTCCAAATATGCTGCACTGAAAGCTTCCAGCCCTTGCAGGACTGTGTTCACCAACCTCTGAAAAGTGGCAGGTGCATTTTTCAAACCAAAAGGCATTACAGTAAACTGGTAATGTCCTCCAATGGTAGAAAATGCAGTCTTAGATTTAGCATCTTCTGATAATTTGATCTGCCAATACCTTGCAGTCAAATCAAAAGTGCTTAGATACTTGGCAGATGCCAGTGTATCTATAAGCTCATCTGCCCTGGGTATAGGGTGAGCATCAGTTTTGGTTACCAAGTTGAGACCTCTATAGTCTACACAAAACCGCATTTCCTTCTTTCCATCTTTAGAATTGGGTTTTGGTACCAGTACCACAGGAGAAGCCCATGGACTGTCAGAGTGCTCAACCACTCCTAGTTCCAACATTTTCTGAACTTCTTGCTTTGTGCAGTCCCTGACATGGTCAGGCTGCCTATAGATCTTACTTTTGACAGGTAAACTGTCTGCAGTATCTATAGTGTGCTCACATCAAGAAGTGGTGCCTGGCACAGTAGAGAAGAGTTCTGAAAATTGTCCTAGGAGATTTATGCAATGGTCTTTCTGCTCAGCAGTAAGACAATCTGCCAAAACTACCCCTTCCACAAGAGCATCTTGTTCTGTGGAAGAGAAGAGATCAGGTAGAGGATCACTGTCTTCTTCCTGTCCCTCATCAGTTGCCATGAGCAGGGTGAGATCAGCCCTGTCATAGTAGGGTTTCAGGCGGTTGACATGGAGCACCCTAAGGGGACTCCTGGCAGTGCCTAAGTCAACCAAGTAGGTGACTTCACCCTTCTTTTCAACAATTGTGTGGGGACCACTCCATTTATCTTGGAGTGCTCTTGGGGCCACAGGCTCCAAGACCCACACTTTCTGCCCTGGTTGGTACTGAACCAAAACAGCCTTCTGATCATGCCATTGCTTCTGGAGCTCTTGGCTGGCCTGAAGGTTTTTACTGGCCTTTTTCATGTACTCAGCCATCCTTGATCTGAGGCCAAGTAAATAGTCCACAATATCCTGCTTAGGAGCTTTTAAAGGTTGTTCCCAACCCTCCTTTACAAGTGTGAGTGGACCCCTAACAGGGTGTCCAAAAAGAAGTTCAAAGGGGCTGAAGCCCACTCCTTTCTGGGGTACCTCCCTGTAGGCAAAAAGGAGGCATGGTAGAAGGATATCCCATCTCCTGCGGAGTTTTTCAGGGAGACCCATAATCATGCCTTTGAGAGTTTTATTAAATCTCTCCACCAGTCCATTTGTTTGTGGATGATAGGGTGTTGTGAACTTGTACGTTACACCACACTCCTTCCACATGGCCTTTAAGTATGCAGACATGAAATTGCTTCCTCTGTCTGATACTACTTCCTTTGGGAAGCCCACCCTGGAAAATATTCCCAGGAGGGCCTTTGCCACTGCAGGTGCTGTAGTGGTCCTTAAAGGAATAGCTTCAGGATATCTTGTGGCATGGTCCACTACCACTAAGATATACCTATTGCCTGAAGCAGTAGGAGGGTCAAGGGGGCCAACTATGTCAACCCCTACCCTTTCAAAGGGAACCCCAACCACAGGCAGTGGGATAAGGGGTGCCTTTGGAGTGCCACCTGTTTTGCCACTGGCTTGACAGGTTTCACAGGACTTACAAAATTCCTTTGTGTCCTCAGACATCCTAGGCCAATGAAACAGTGGAACAAGCCTGTCCCAAGTTTTCATTTGTCCTAGGTGCCCAGCTAAGGGAATGTCATGTGCCAGTGTTAGGAGGAACTTTCTGTACTCCTGAGGAATCACTAATCTCCTGGCAGCTCCAGGTTTAGGATCCCTATGCTCAGTGTACAAGAGGTTGTCCTCCCAGTAAACTCTGTGAGAGTCACTGACATCCCCATTAGCCTGTTTGACAGCTTGCTGTCTGAGACCCTCTAATGTGGGACAGGTTTGCTGTGCCACACTCAGCTCCTCCCTGGCAGGCCCCCCTTCACCCAAAAGCTCAGCAGTGTCTGCTTCCAGCTCCTCTGGTGTAGGTTCTGCACAGGGAGGGAATTGTTCTTCCTCAGAAGTTGAATCCACTGTAGAGGGAGGGATAGTAGGAAGTGGTTTGCTTCTACTAGCCCTAGCTTTAGGGAGCACTTGGTCCATTGTTCCAGGATCCAAGCTTCCCTGTCCTTTTTGCTTTTTAGCCTGAGCCCTTGTCAAAGCAAAAATATGCCCTGGGATGCCCAGCATTGCTGCATGGGCCTCCAACTCCACATCTGACCAAGCTGATGTCTCCAAATCATTCCCTAATAGACAGTCTACAGGTAAATCTGAAGCTACCACAACTTTCTTTGGACCAGTTACCCCCCCCCAGTTGAGATTTACAACAGCCATGGGGTGGCTTTGTGTTATGTTGTGAGCATCGGTTACTTGGTACTGGTGTCCAAGTATGTGTTGTTCAGGGTGCACCAGTTTCTCAATCACCATTGTGACACTGGCACCTGTGTCCCTGTAGGCCTGGACCTCAACACCATTTATTAGGGTTAGTTGCTTGTACTTCTCCAAGTTATGGGGGCAAGCAACCAAAGTGGCTAAATCAATAGCCCCTTCAGAGACTAAAGTAGCCTCTGTGGTCTCCCTAATCAGACCAACCCCAACTAAATTACCAAAAGTGAGCCCAGCTACTCCCTTGGATTGGCTATTAGTAGGTTTGCTCCCACCACCACTGCTATTAGTAGGGACACTAGGTGTAGCAGTAGGGGTTGTAGTGGTAGGAGCTGTGGTGCCTTTCTTTGGACAACTGGGATCTGTTGTCCAATGGCCTTTTATTTTACATAAATAGCACCATGGTTTCTTTTCCTTGTTCTGATTAAAGGAGGATTTGGACCCACCACCCCCACCAGAGTGTTTTTGTGGGCCTGATGAAGACTCATTTTTAGATTTGTCCCCACCCTTGTCAGAAGACTTACCATCCTTCTTTTTGTTGCCATCTTTGTCACCCCCTGTATGAACTTTTCTGTTCACTCTTGTTCTGACCCATTTGTCTGCCTTCTTTCCCAATTCTTGGGGAGAGGTCAGATCAGAGTCCACCAAGTACTGGTGCAACAAATCAGACACACAATTATTAAGAATATGCTCTCTCAGGATCAAGTTATACAGGCTGTCATAATCAGTAACTTTACTGCCATGTAACCACCCCTCCAAGGCCTTCACTGAATGGTCAATGAAATCAACCCAGTCTTGTGAAGACTCCTTTTTGGTCTCTCTGAACTTTATCCTGTACTGTTCAGTGGTTAAGCCATAACCATCCAGGAGTGCATTCTTAAGAACTTGGAAATTATTAGCATCATTTTCTTTTACAGTAAGGAGCCTATCCCTACCTTTTCCACTAAATGATAGCCATAGGATAGCAGCCCACTGCCTTTGAGGGACATCCTGTACAATACAGGCCCTCTCAAGTGCAGCAAACCACTTGTTAATGTCATCCCCCTCCTTATAAGGGGGAACTATCTTGTGCAGATTCCTGGAATCATGCTCTTTTGCAGGATGACTATGGGGAATACTGCTGCTGCCACCATGGGTATCTAAACCCAACTTCTGTCTTTCCTTCTCTAATTCTAAAGACTGTCTATCCAAATCCAGCTGTTGCTTTTTAAGCTTCAGTCTGGTTTGTTCCACCCTCAACGTATTGAGTTCCCTCTCTAACATTCTGTCATCAGGGTTGGTGGGAGGGACATTCCTAGAAACAGAGCTATGATGGGAATGAACAGAAGGAGACCTGTCCCTTACAGAAGCCACCCTAACAGCTTGGTTAACAGAAACATTACTACCAGTATGGTGAGAATAAATGCTTTTGCTATGATGTGAGACAACACTATTTATATGGTGTGGCTCATCATCATTACCATCTATGCTAGATTGTCTAGTAATGGGCAGGCTAGGAAGTTTCTTTCCTGAATCTTTTCCTGGGGGAGTCCCTGAATCAGATTGAGAACTATTAGGTACTTTTTCAACAGATGAGGCACCTATGGCCTTATCCTGTTCTCTAAGCATGTTAAGTAACAGTTCCAAGGAAGGATTCTTCCCTACACTCAAACCTCTCTCTATACAGAGACTCCTTGCTCTTTTCCAGCTAAGGTTGTCATATGCAAGTTTGGACAGATCAACACTTTGGCCTGTGCCAGACATTTTTTTAGAGAGAGTTAAAGTGATAGAAAAAGAGAAAAAAAGTGTTCAGAACGTTTTGGAAAGACAGAAAAAAAACTTTTTAAACTTTTAAGAACTTTTTGAAAGTTTAGAGGTACTTTTCAGCACTTAGAAAAGAGTGAAAAGAGGAAATGCAAAACCTTTTGGCTATGTGAATATACACTGACCTTGTTTTGTATATTTTTCTCTTATGAAAAGTACAATGACAAGAGTGGTAAGTAGTCTCAAGCACTTATCCCACCACTGCACAACCAATGTAGGAGGCTGGACTGGCTTGTAGTGAGTACCAAGGGGTACTTGCACCTTGCACCAGGCCCAGTTATCCCTTATTAGTGTATAGGGTGTCTAGCAGCTTAGGCTGATAGATAATGGTAGCTTAGCAGAGCAGCTTAGGCTGAACTAGGAGACGTGTGAAGCTACTACAGTACCACTTAGTGTCATATGCACAATATCATAAGAAAACACAATACACAGTTATACTAAAAATAAAGGTACTTTATTTTTATGACAATATGCCAAAGTATCTTAGAGTGTACCCTCAGTGAGAGGATAGGAAATATACACAAGATATATATACACAATAGCAAAAATATGCAGTATAGTCTTAGAAAACAGTGCAAACAATGTATAGTTACAATAGGATGCAATGGGGAAACATAGGGATAGGGGCAACACAAACCATATACTCCAAAAGTGGAATGCGAACCACGAATGGACCCAAACCTATGTGACCTTGTAGAGGGTCGCTGGGACTATTAGAAAATAGTGAGAGTTAGAAAAATAACCCTCCCCAAGACCCTGAAAAGTGAGTGCAAAGTGCACTAAAGTTCCCCTAAGGACAAAATAGTCGTGTTAGAGGAATAATGCAGGAAAGACACAAACCAGCAATGCAACAACTGTGGATTTCCAATCTAGGGTACCTGTGGAACAAGGGGACCAAGTCCAAAAGTCACAAGCAAGTCGGAGATGGGCAGATGCCCAGGAAATGCCAGCTGCGGGTGCAAAGAAGCTTCGACTGGACAGAAGAAGCTGAGGTTTCTGCAGGAACGAAAAGGGCTAGAGACTTCCCCTTTGGTGGACGGATCCCTCTCGCCTTGGAGAGTCGTGCAGAAGTGTTTTCCCGCCGAAAGGACGCCAACAAGCCTTGCTAGGCACAAATCGTTTGTTTGGCGTTTTTGGACGCTGCTGGGGCCCAGGAGGGACCAGGAGGTCGCAAATTGGACCTGAAGAGAGAGGGGACGTCGAGCAAGACAAAGAGCCCTCACTAAAGCAGGTAGCACCTAGAAAAGTGCCAGAAACAGGCACTACGAGGATGCGTGAAACGGTGCTCGCCGAAGTTGCACAAAGGAGTCCCACGTCGCCGGAGACCAACTTAGAAAGTCGTGCAATGCAGGTTAGAGTGCCGTGGACCCAGGCTTGGCTGTGCACAAAGGATTTCCGCCAGAAGTGCACAGGGGCCGGAGTAGCTGCAAAGTCGCGGTTCCCAGCAATGCAGCCCAGCGAGGTGAGGCAAGGACTTACCTCCACCAAACTTGGGCTGAAGAGTCACTGGACTGTGGGGGTCACTTGGACAGAGTTGCTGGATTCGAGGGACCTCGCTCGTCGTGCTGAGAGGAGACCCAAGGGACCGGTAATGCAGCTTTTTGGTGCCTGCGGTTGCAGGGGGAAGATTCCGTCAACCCACGGGAGATTTCTTCGGAGCTTCTGGTGCAGAGAGGAGGCAGGCTACCCCCACAGCATGCACAAGCAGGAAAACAGTTGAGAAGGCGGCAGGATCAGCGTTACAGAGTTGCAGTAGTCGTCTTTGCTACTATGTTGCAGGTTTGCAGGCTTCCAGCGCGGTCAGCAGTCGATTCCTTATCAGAAGGTGAAGAGAGAGATGCAGAGGAACTCGGCTGAGCTCATGCATTTGTTATCTAAAGTTTCCCCAGAGACAGAGACCCTAAATAGCCAGAAAAGAGGGTTTGGCTACCTAGGAGAGAGGATAGGCTACTAACACCTGAAGGAGCCTATCAGCAGGAGTCTCTGACGTCACCTGGTGGCACTGGCCACTCAGAGCAGTCCAGTGTGCCAGCAGCACCTCTGTTTCCAAGATGGCAGAGGTCTGGAGCACACTGGAGGAGCTCTGGACACCTCCCAGGGGAGGTGCAGGTCAGGGGAGTGGTCACTCCCCTTTCCTTTGTCCAGTTTCGCGCCAGAGCAGGGGCTAAGGGGTCCCTGAACCGGTGTAGACTGGCTTATGCAGAATTGGGCATCTCTGTGCCCAACAAAGCATTTCCAGAGGCTGGGGGAGGCTACTCCTCCCCTGCCTTCACACCATTTTCCAAAGGGAGAGGGTGTCACACCCTCTCTCAGAGGAAGTTCTTTGTTCTGCCATCCTGGGCCAGGCCTGGCTGGACCCCAGGAGGGCAGCTGCCTGTCTGAGGGGTTGGCAGCAGCAGCAGCTGCAGTGAAACCCCAGGAAGGGCAGTTTGGCAGTACCAGGGTCTGTGCTACAGACCACTGGGATCATGGGATTGTGCCAACTATGCCAGGATGGCATAGAGGGGGCAATTCCATGATCATAGACATGTTACATGGCCATATTCGGAGTTACCATGGTGAAGCTACATATAGGTAGTGACCTATATGTAGTGCACGCGTGTAATGGTGTCCCCGCACTCACAAAGTTCAGGGAATTGGCTCTGAACAATGTGGGGGCACCTTGGCTAGTGCCAGGGTGCCCTCACACTATGTAACTTTGCACCTAACCTTTACCAGGTAAAGGTTAGACATATAGGTGACTTATAAGTTACTTAAGTGCAGTGTAAAATGGCTGTGAAATAACGTGGACGTTATTTCACTCAGGCTGCAGTGGCAGGCCTGTGTAAGAATTGTCAGAGCTCCCTATGGGTGGCAAAAGAAATGCTGCAGCCCATAGGGATCTCCTGGAACCCCAATACCCTGGGTACCTCAGTACCATATACTAGGGAATTATAAGGGTGTTCCAGTAAGCCAATGTAAATTGGTAAAAATGGTCACTAGCCTGTTAGTGACAATTTGGAAAGAAATGAGAGAGCATAACCACTGAGGTTCTGATTAGCAGAGCCTCAGTGAGACAGTTAGTCACTACACAGGTAACACATTCAGGCACACTTATGAGCACTGGGGCCCTGGGTTACCAGGGTCCCAGTGACACATACAACTAAAACAACATATATACAGTGAAAAATGGGGGTAACATGCCAGGCAAGATGGTACTTTCCTACAGTCAGCTACATAGGTAAGCACCTATCAGGGGAGGGCTCTGACATCACCTGCTTGCACTGGCCACTCAGATGCTCTCAGAGTGCCCCACCACCTTGGAATCCAAGATGGCAAAACCCAGGGACACTCGGGAGAGCTCTGGGCACCACCCCTGGGGTGGTGATGGACAGCGGAGTGGTGACTTGTCCAATTTCGTGCCAGAGCAGGGACTAGTAGACTAGTTTATGCAAGCAGGGCACCATCTGTGCCCATCAAAAATTTTCAGAGGCTGTGGGAGGCTACCCCTCCCCAACACCTATTTCCAAAGGGAGGGAGTGTAACACCTCTGTCCCGAAGGAAGTCCCTTTGTTCTGCTATCGTGGGCTTGAGCTGCTCAAGCAACAGGAGGGCAGAAACCTGTCTGTGAGGTGGCAGCAGCTGGGGCTGCCTGGAAAACCTCAGAAGGCTGGTATGGCAGTTCTAGGGATCTAGGGCCAGATGTAGGTAGCTGTTTGCATGTTGCAAACTGTGAAAAACGCAGTTTGTGCCATGCAAATAGCCTGACGCGATGCTCATCCCCAAATTGCGAGTTGGTACCGACTCGCAATTTGGGGATGCGACTCGCAAATAGGAAGGGGTGTTCCCTTTCTATTTGCGACCGCATCGCCATGCTGAGTTGCTTTTTGACCGCGAATGAGGTTGCAAACCAACTCGCAGTTACCACCCACTTGAAGTAGGTGATAACTCATTCACAAAAGGGAATGGGTCCCCATGGGACCCCTTCCCCTTTGTGAATGCCGATTTTTTTTTTTTTTCAGAGCAGGCAGTGATCCTATGGACCACTGCCTACTCTGAAAAAACCGAAACCAAATGGTTTCGGAAGTTTTTTTTTTTTGCAACTCATTTTCCTTTAAGGAAAACGGGCTGCAAAAAGAAAAAAAAACTGCTTTATTAAAAAAGCAGTCACAGGCATGGAGGTCTGCTGTCTCCAGCAGGCCACCATCCCCGTGAGTGCATGGACTCGCTATGGGGTTGCAAACTGCGACCCACCTCATTAATATTAATGAGGTGGGTCTTTGCGACCCCATAGCGAGTCGCAGAAGGTGTCTGAGACACCTTTCTGTATATGGTTTTGCGAGTTGCAATTTGCGAGTCGGTCAGACTCGCAAATTGCAAGTCGCAAAATTTTACTTACCTTCATCTGGCCCCTACTCTGGAGCCCCCAGAGTGCATGGAATTGTAAAATCAATACTGTAATCAGTATTTGGGTAAAATTTCCTGATGTTAGACACCTTACATGGACATATTCAGAGTTACCATTATGAAGCTGGACATAAGTATGTGTAAAATGACATCCCCACACTCACGAAGTCTGAGAAAATAGTCCTGGACGACGTGGGGGCACCACTGCTAGTGCAGGGGTGCCCTCACATACAGCTAATTTGTACCCAGCCTTCAGGGTTGGAAGGCCTGACATATAGGTGACTTATAAGTGACCTGGTGCAGTGTAAATGGCTGTGAAATAGTGCATGCACCTTTTCACACAGGCTGCAATGCAGAAGCCTTTGCATGGGATCCCTATGGGTGGCAAAAGTAATGCTGCAGCCTATAGGGATCCCCTGGAGCCCTAATGCCCTGTGTACCTAGGTACCATATACTAGGGACTTATAAGGGGGCACCAGTATGCCAATTTGGAATGAAATACTGGGTTACCAGTATGTAGTGACAAATTTGAGAGGAGAGAGAGCATAAGCACTGGGGTCCTGGTTAGCAGGACTCCAGTGACACAGTCAAACACACTGGCATCAGGCAGAAATTGCCAAAAAGAGGGCACTTTTCTACAGTCTGCAGTAGTTAAAATGATATTAAATCATTGGCTTAAGCATGCCACATATATAGTGTATGCACATAACGACAGAACATGCATACACACCCTCACATTCACCCACTTCCACATTCACCCTTACCAAAAAGTAAACACAATCCCTGCTCACTCACTAGGCTCACTCACTCGGCAACACAGCTCATGTTCAGTCTATGGGTATCTTTAAGTTAGGACAGTAACAAGCTATTAACCCTCCATTCCTGACCTCAAGAGCTGTCAAGCGACTATTACCGAAACATACATTGAGTCCCAAGTATACAATCAGGCACATCACTCTCTTGGCAAAGCAGCTTGATTGATAGGTATCTTCTGAGGTTTACTAAAATCATAGCAGCAGACCAGCCCCTTTCAGGTGCCTGTCCACTTGCTTATGCTCAGTGAATACGAGGCAGCAGCTTGAAGTTGAACTACAAATAAGCAGCTGTTGCCCTGCAGTCTCCTGGCTGTGTTGTCAGTGTTTTACCTGTTTTTACTGCACAGCTAGGTGGGTAAGGAGACTGAAAGCACCTTGCTGCTGAGGGCTGCGTAGAAATGTGAACTAGGCTGCCCAAGAACACAAACGGGGAGAGAACAAGTGCAGATATATTTCACAGTTTTAAATAATGATAGCTATTATTCCAAATGTACTCCTTTGTCTGCTCTGCTTCCTAGGGCATCAGAGAAAGGCAAGCCACATGAGCCCCTGCAGCCCCCCCTCATACCCATGTGTAGGGTGGGAGCCTTTGTACCTCATATCCAAAACTGTCAGTGGAACTGAAAATTGCCCCCATGAAGATCCAACACATCAAATACAACATGCTACATCTAGAGCTGCCATTGATGAATGAGTTTGTGCCTGATCATGTATGAATTTCTGCTGACTTTGAGAGTGCTAAACTGGCCCTAATATGCTGGAGGTAATTCATGGCCTATGTTGAACAGCACTGATGGCACATGGTTGGGAGATGTTACTTATGCCAAAATGCAGGTTTTGGCACACCAGTGTTATATCTTGCAATAGGGAGACACCATGGCAAAATGCCGGTGCCAACATATTGTTGGTAATTATTGGAAAAAGGGAGGACACTCATGGAAAAATGATGACTCTTGAATACTTGAAGTCATTCAAGCCTCTTTTGCTTTTTAGTGGACTGTACACAGTGAGTATTGGTGGCTTATGAGTGCCACCAAAGGTTGGACTTCTGCTCCTCCTGGGTGGGCTCTTATAGTGTGTACTGGTGTCTTAACAGTGTTTCACTTGGTTAGGCCGCAATTGCTCATGGATGGTCTTCGTATAGGATTTATTGGTTGTTCAATAGTGCTACCAGGATTTGGGCATCTGTCGCTTCTGGATGGACTTTTGTCATGGCACTCGATGGCGGGGGCTCCATTCCTTTCGGAACCTTTAGCCACTGGAGAGTGATCCCTTAGGGTGGGGATCAATAACCACCTGGACTAAGGAGTATTGAGGAAGGCATGGTGTCTCCTTGTTCAGAACATGTTTGTCACCCCGATCAAAGGTCACACTGGTTTGTTTAACCTGCTGGGGAAACTATTCCTCAAGCTCCTTTGCATTCTGTTGGATGCATAAGATGCTTATAATTGCAGATTGGTATAGTTTGGAGCACAGTCTATGAGCCTTACATATGACATATCACACCTCTTATAGGTGACACCTCCAACATTACTTTTCTACATGAATGTGGTCAAGGTGATGAAGGAGATTACCTTCTCCTTGTATATTGTGAAGTCCACCAGGTCAGGTGTGCAGGGATTACACGCCATGAATATGTCAACAGAAGGCTAAATGAGAATTGGCTGAGCAATTTCATGGCTGCAGTGCCTCTATCAGCCAATTTTACAGCAATACTTTTTTGATGGAGTAGATTAGGAGGAGCGGAGACAGCAGAGTTTTGACAGAGATTTGTCCATCATACCACTAATATCTAAATTGTCACTCCATATGCATCCACCAAACTCTAACTCAGGACCAAAGGGTTCAAACATGTACATCTGGATTAACACATTTATTTCTCAAATCCCACAAACATATGGAAGGGTGAACAAAAGAGAATATGTGGAGAAGTATTTCAAATTAGCATGACTAAGAAACGTACAAATGAACTTTCATCTAAAATGAACCAAGCTGAACGTATTTTAATAGATGAACTTAACAGAAGAATAAGGAAGGCGAGGGAGAGTTGAAAAGAAGGGTCAAAGGGTAAGTTAGAACTTGAGAAATGAAAGGTTGAAAAGACAGATATACATCCAAGGTTAAACTTGGATTAGGCAAAGAGAGGAAACAAAGGTTTCATTCATGAAAGGGAAGGAAACAAAACTGATGACATGGAGAGTTGGTGCAATTGTGATAAGAGTTATTTGATGAGGAATCAAGCATGTAATTCAGTGGAAAGGTGCTATGTGGTTTTAGCCTTTAGAAGAATATACATATAAATGATCTGAGTACTCCCCAATTTATGTTGGAGTACCCTTGGATGATGTGAAGATACACGAATGGTCTACCTTAATGAATAGGCTTGCTACGAGCACTGCAGGAGCACTAGCGTTCATTAAGGGAAGAATGAGTTGCTATGAGAGCCATGGTATTGCAAAACCACCTTGCACTAGACATTTTACTAGCAAAAGAAGGCAGATTTGGTAGCATGTTTTACTTATGGAAATGCTGTGCATTTATACTTAAAGTGAATAACCAGATGAACATTTTTGTCAATAACATAACTAATATCGCTCCCAAAGTCAATGAGTTACAGGAGACTGATTCAGGGCAGAGAACAATTAGTATAGACTTTGAAAAGGTAGATGAGTGGTTTGGAAATGTAGGAGGATGAGTCGTCAAGCTAATTGTGTTCTTTCCTTTGTTAAAGGTTTTGGGTATATTCCTTCAAGAGGTCGAACAAACTGTAGGGAAACAGCTGTCAGTAATGTGGAGAAGAAAAATAAAAAGAACCATCAGTGAACTGGATGCAATCCAAAGTCAGGTGTATGATGAAATGAGAGAACTAGAAGAAACCAAACGCAAAAATCCAAAGCTGCTAACTTCTGTTTTGTGAAATTAGTTAAAAGGGCGAAATGTGTTAATTCTAATGAATCATCAGAGGCAGGCTTGTTAAATCGAACTCTAGCAAACATTGCAAATGTAGACTTCACACTCCATTTTGTTTGTGATGTTTGCTACCAATGTTCTGTATCACATGGACAAAGTTGTATTTTCATATTTCAGTGAAGTGATGTTTGCATGTGATTTACAGGCAAGAAAAAGACCGTCACAAGGGTATTACATTGTCTTTTCAGCAGAATTGCACATGTTCAAGTTTTCACCTAGCTGTCTTGGCAGAATCACACAAGATGCAGCATATTTGTTCTAGTATAAGTGGTGTTCATGAGAATCTTCATGTTGTGAAATCATGAGAGCTTTTAAAAATGCATTTTCCTCCAAATGTGTCATTCCAGTTAAATTTGAGTGACTTATTCTGTGGGAACTATGTACAATGTAGTAGAATGTATAAAACATTTGTTCAGGACTTAGAAAAGTATGTTAATATTGGATGTTTTAGGCATCGCTTTCTTATTGACTTTAGCATAAGAATCTATATCATATTGCTCTCCTATTATATACGCTGGCACACATTTATGAAGGTTTTCCATTGCCCGTATGCCACATAAGGGGATGTAGGGTGAATCAAAACCTAGAATGACATTTGTAAAGGTACGCAAGGCCCTCTTGCAAGGCCCTTCGTTGACCTGCGTGGCTTGGTAAATATGGAGTAACACAAGTCAGGGCAAGTTGCTGCCCTGCATTACTCTGCCCCAGGGAGGCATGGGTGTTTCCACATATCCACCCACAGATGTTGGGGCAATCCCAGATTTATCATTAGTGATAGACCTGGGAATGTGTCAAAATAATGTGCATTCCCAGGGGAGGCATAACTAGGAGAAATATATCCTCTTGCATTCTGCAGCACACACAGAAAAAAAGTAAAAGGCTCAGAGGATTGTTTTTGTTCAGTAAGGTGCCTCTTCCTGCGCAAAAACTATCCCGCCTACAATGCAGGCATCCTGCCACCACAGTGAATGGGTGCCTATATTGGCGCAAGACAGCACATTGTGCACCAGCACAAGAGAGGACAGGGATGTGCCATATCATGTTAAGTAGGGTGCATTCCTGACCTAATCTTTTCAGTCACAACAATGCAGCTAGATGTTTTGCTGCATTGTATTGCATGAATATTTCATACATCTGGACCTCTGTATTCTGCAGACCTAAACTTTACTGAGGTCTTGGATTGATTCTGTTCCCAAATTGAGCCTTTCATTCCTATTTATTGAATAACCGATTTCCCTTCGTGAATATAAAGAAAGGTTGTTGGGAGCGTAACAGTAGTCCATTAGATCACTGTTGGCACTAAAACTATTTTTTCAAGGCTTTTCTTTTTGAGTGTCCGATAACCTATCAGGAAAATAGGCTGCATGTGAAAAAAGTACGTAATGTCAATCACAGATTTGGTGGAATTCTGTACCTTAGAGGTCACCATACCTGTGGGCTATTAGTTGGAGCAAGTTCCAATCTGCACCCTACCTCATTATTCATGAGTTAGGTTGGATTGCACCCCACTCAGCATCAGTATTTCTCTGCCCATTAGTACATAAATTGGTTGGGTAAATTATTTACAGATCACAAATACTGGTCACAAATTGACCAGGCCCTATGTTATTAATTAATATGTGTGGTTTGTACTAGAATAGCCCCTAATTTAAGAAGAATTATAATTGCCACCAGGGGCTGGGCTTCTGTTGCTTCTACATTGGATCCACATACCATTCACTAGTGTCTTTTTATTCCCACAGGGATTGGGCTCCTGTCGCTCCTGGGTAGACGTCAAACAGGGATTACTTGTCACTTATGAGTGGCACCAGAGGTTCATAACCTAAGGCTAATCAGAGAACTCCATATAGTGTGTAATGGTTGCAAATCAGTGCCTCTGGGAAGTGGGCTTCTGTTGCTGCTTTGTGGACTCCACATAATGATTACTGGTTGCTTTTCACTGCCATGAGAGCATGGGCTTATGATGTCTCTGGGTAGTCTTTAGACAGTGTTTACTGAAGAAGTATGATTGCTACCTGCATGGGTCTGGACACATACCTATAATCAGTGTCTGGATCTTCTGCTGTCTAAGGTATATGCAACTTTTTGTATGAATTGACCCCCTACATTATTTTATTTGAGCCCCAGTGAAGGGGTTTCTGGGGGCACGGGGGCCGACATCCCCCCATACATTGTACGGAATGCTCTTGGAGGTGGCGGTCCCCAGGGCCAGGGGTCTGCTATGGACCCCAACATTATTTTATTTGAGCCCCGGGGAGGTGGCAGTCCTCAGGGCTGTGAGGGGTTCGCGCAGGCCCCCGCATTAATTTAAATAAATTTGCCCAGGGGAGGTGGTGGTCCCTGGGGCACAGGGCACCCAGAACATATTATACAGCATTTACCCTTGGGAGGTGGCATTCCAAGGGGCATGGGGTGAAGTGTGCCCATCCCCCATATTTAATATACAGTGCTCTGAGGATGTGGAGGTCCCTGGGCTTTGATGATCCCTAGGAGGTGAGCCCAGTGTGCCTCCTCCTTTTTCTCCCACAATGCCCTTGGGACCTGGCCCACCTAGGGGCAAAATTGAAAGCAAGTACGGAAGAACGTGCTTGCTTTTTTTTAAAAATCACAGTGAAATTTGTGGATTTCCCACACAATTTTATGTGATTTAAAAAATATACTTTTAAGCCTGGTTGGGGGTGGAGGGGGGGCTGGGGTACCCCTACACCAAGGCTAGGGGGTTAGGGAAACAATACCCTGCTCCCTTGTCTTTTTTCTTTTTTGTTTTTTTTTACACTCAGCTGAAGCTGAGTCTCAAAATGGCTGCAAACTCTTTCTGGTTGAAGTTTTAGCCGCCAATCAGATCTCTGCTCAAGATATAATATTTCAAAAACTACTGACGGGATATACACCAAATGACAAAAAAACACTCTTCCTGGACCATGAGCTACCTTTCTGCCAAATCTGGTTTAATTCCATTGAGCAATTTGGTCTGTAGTCAAGTCTAAAATCCCTATACAATTTAAAATGGGAAATGCACTTTTTCTGACCCTTCCCACCCTTTTCTTGCCCCCCATTTAACGGATCACTCTGAGCCTTAGCAATGCACAATAACATTCTCCAGCACACTTTTGTTTCACAATTTTGTGAAGAATCGCAAACAATGCCAAAGATATAGGCAAGTCAAAAGACGCTTTTCAGTGGAAACTAACTAGGTCCCAACTGCAACCACCAGTAAGAAATATACATATTATTCACTGAAAACAACAAAGGTTACAGGGGATGTTATAGTTAGGTTCTGAATTTACTCATACAAAACCATAGAAATTTAGCAGTTAGAGTTATGTCAAGTAACTATAACCTGCGCACTCGCCAATAATTCTCATCAATAATTTTATTGAAAATGTTGCAGTGATAATATCAAAGATGCCCTATAAGGTGTCATCAATTATATAATATTAGGAGTAATTAGCTCTACATGGCAAAGGCACGAGCTATAGTTACCTTAAGGAGCGAGTTATAGTTACTTGATATAACTCTAACTATAAATGCTGAATTTCTCTGTTTTTGTACAAGTAAATTCAGAACCTAACTATAATGTCCCTGTAACCTTTGCTTTTCTCAGTGAATTCCTATGTTTTTTTAAAGTACAGTAATTTTAATTACTATACATCAATTCAACCACCACCACGCACAGTCGAAGGCAGCCAAGCCCTGATAACCACCCACCCCCACACTGCTCATCGTCTTTGTCCATGTACAGCGGGGGTTGGCCACAGGGCCTGTCTCTGTCATTGTATCTGTGAGTGGATCCATGAGTGTCTGTGTGGGTCTGAAAGTAGGTGTGAGAGTCTATGAGTGGGTCTGAGTGGGTGAATGAGTGTCTGAGTGGGTGTGTGAGTGGGCACATGAGTCTCTGAGTGCAAGTACGAGTGAATAAATTAGTGTATGAATGAGTCTGTGATTTTGTTTTTATTTCATTATTCATGAATGCTCAAAAATATTCAATATTCTTGAATCTTCACGAAAATTCTTACATATTCGCAAATATTTTTTAACCCCTAATTTGACCCTCATACACACATATATCACACCGTTTTGTGATATATCACATCATCACATTTTGTTTTTCAGACGCATGGACCATGCCACAGGACCTTGAGTTGGAAGCCGCATCTTTCTGTTCTGGTTGTGGCCAGCCAATTACAACGCTTCCATTTGCATGCGCATTCGTGAAAATTCACGAATATTTGCATCCCTAGAGACACAAATTTGGATTTTCCTTAATTTCTCGTAAACTACACAACAGATTTACATAAAAAAAACAAAGGGGCTTCTGCAGACCAAAAGCTTCCTTTTTGCCAAATTTGAGGTGTGTCTAAAAAGTATATGGGAAATTAACATGGAAAACACAAATTTTATTGAACCCGCACTTTTTCTCAGTCCCCGCTTGAGAGATCATCCCAAAACTATACATGCACAATAAGAATCACCAGCACACTTTGTTTTGAAACTTTTGTGAAGATTCTTCAAACAGCACCAAAGATATAGGCAAGCCAAAACTACCTAGTGGTGACCACCAGAAGGTAATATATATGTGCATATATATATATATATATATATATATATATATATACGTATATATATTTGGGACCTAGTTTCCTAGTTTTTGTTTTGCCTATAACTTTAGCACCACTTGATGAATCTTCACAAAGTTTTCACAACGTATACTTTGGTCTGTGTAGCTGTTGTATTAAAAGTTTGGGGGTGATCTATCAAGTGGGGCCAAGAAAAAGGGAGGTCCGAAGATGAGTTTTCCTAATTAATTGTGCCATAGGACCTTAAGACACACCTAAAGCCCAAATCACTCAACGGAATTACACCAAATTTAGCAGGAAGCTAGATCCTGTTGCATAGTTCATGCTTGTTGTATTTTGGGGGAAATTCATTCAGTAGTTTTGAAGAAATTTAGGGCTGAACCAAATATCCTCATGTTGATATGTGATTGTCTGCCAACACTTCTACAATGAAGTGCTGGCAGCCATCTTAATGCTCGGCTTCAGCAGAGTCCAGGAAAAAATGTGAAAAAAGGGGCCAGGGTAGAGTCACCCTGACCCCTTAGCTCTGTTGTTGTGGTCTCTAAGGGGCACCACCGGTGCCTAAAATCACTTTTTTTTTAAATTCCGAAAAATCTGCGGATCCGGGTCTGCAGAATATATTTATTTTTAAAGGGCAGTCTCCAGCCCATATGTTTTTATTATCTCCTGGGTGGGCCTGGTCCCAGGAGCATTGGGGTCTTTAATGAGGAGAGGAGCGCACAGAGCTCCCATCCTAGGGCTTCCTTTAGTCTCAGGGGCTACCACCTCTCCAGGGTGATGAGTTAAATATATGTGGGGCCTGCTAATTACCCCAGATATTAGAACACTCATGACAACTTTTATAACATCATTGAAAATATAAAGGAAACATTATCACTCAAATTATTGAAAACAAATGTGCACGGAGAGAGTGCAAGCTATAGTTACCTCAGGGCATGACTTATAGTTACTTGAAACAGCTCTAACTATAGCTGCTGAATTTCTATGGTTTTGTACATGTGTAAATAACTATATAACTTAGTTATGACCAAGGTAGGACCTAGTTTCCATGCTTACCTATATCTTTGGCGCCAGGCAAAGAATCCTCAAAACATTTTCCCCCAAAAAATATGATGCTCACTTCTGCTGAAGTCTGGAAAGTTTCGAGGTGATCTGTCAAGCGAGGGCGAAGGAAAAGGTGGTCCCAAAACGTGTTTTCTACATGTTAATTTCCATAGGGATTTGGAACAGGAATAGAGGCCAAACCACTGGATGGAATTACACCAAATTTAAGAGAAACCTAGCTCTTGGTCCGGAAAGAGCCTTTTTTGTTATGTAGTGTAAATCTGTTCATTAGTTTTTGAAATAGTAAAGAAAAAAACAAATTTGTATATCTAGGGATGTAAAGGATCCACAAACCCTCATGATCTTGTGCTGAGATATGATTGGCTGCCAAGGAAGTTTTGTCAGCCATCTTGGTAATCGGCTTCTGCTGAGTCCCTGAAAAAAAGATGAAATATGAAAAGAGGCCTGGGTAGGGACACTCTGGCCCCTTAGCTCTGGTGCTCGGGTACCAGAGGGACACCTCCAGGGTAAACAAGTACTTAAAAAGAAATTGGCACAAATTCATGACAGGGTCACAAATCCATAGCAAAAATAACAAAAACAGCATGTGCGATCTCCTGTGCTTGTTCCAATAAAGACACCAGGTGGGCGAGGTCCCGGGGGCATGTTAAAAATAAAGGTAGGGCTGCATGGTGATCTCCCTCTTGTGGCTTAGTTATGCCACAGGGACTGCTACCTCCCCAGAGCTTAATTTACATCGATTACAAGTGGCCACTGTCCCTATACCCCAAGGTACACCACCTCCCCAGAGCATAATGCCTTTTAATATAAGGGGGCCCCTGCAACTTCCTCCTACCCCGGGGCCTGCCCCTTTTTAGGGGCTGTTTAGATTAGCCAATAATGGCCTTGGGGACCACCACTCCCCATGGCCGTCTCCTACTATGCCCAGGGGTGCCCACCCGGGACATAGCTGCTTGTTTTGACTTGGTGGGAGCTTTGGCAGATCCCACCAAGTCAGAGCAAACACTACACTCCCAGCAAGTGAGAGCTGTCAGGAAGCTCTGGCTTGCTGGGAAAGGAGGTTGCCTCTATTTCCATGCCTGCAGATATTTGGGCAGGGAAACAGAGGAAACAATTGCTCTCACAGACAGGAAGCTGAATGTTTAGCAGCTCCCTATCTGTGACTGTAATGACGGCTACTGCAGGAGGTGGAGAGCCAGCTAAGACTGCGGAGGCCTTGAGGCTACCTCTGTGGTTTCACTGCTGGGCTCTGGGGAATGGGATCCCAGGGACCACAATTGGCTGGGAGAGGGGGGCCAAGTGGGTTTAGTTGGATATAGTGGGTTGGCCAGAGGGCCTGGCCACAGGCCAGGACCTGCGGACAACCTGTGTTGCGCACAGTCAAAGGCCATGTGCGGCAGTGGTCAGACTAACATTTAGTAATGAAAATTACTTTACGTTAGAAAAAAACATAGGAATTCACTGAAAAAAACAAAGGTTACAGGGACGACATAGTTAGGAAATAGAATTTTTAAAAAAGTTACAAATTTGCCTAAAAAAAACAAAGGTTAGAGAAACTTTAGAGTTAGGTTCTGAATTTACGTGCACAAAACCAGAGAAATTCAGCAGTTATAGTTAGAGTTATTTCAAATAACTATAACTCATGACCTAAGGTAACAAGAACTCGTACCCTCGCCATGCACTGCTTACTACCCCAGATATTACAGCACTCATGACAACTTTTATAACGTCAATAAAAATATCAATGAAATATTAGAAGTCAATTGAAGAAAAAAGCTGCATGGCGGGTGCTTGAGTATCCTCCAATAACCTGTTGGAGGGAACAACCTCCTCCTGGTAGATGAAGAGGGTGAGGAAGAAATGTTAATGGCCTAAATAACTGTTACCTCATTGACAAGCCTGGGCATGTTTTCTCACACAGACAATGGGAGACAGGCAGACCTCTCCCCTGGCCCAAGTCATAAAAGGGGTTCATTTTGAATTTCTTGGAGAGAAGGTACCAGTTTGCAGTGCCTGTTAAGTGTTCGGTGAAAAAGAAGTAGTAAGCAGCTACAAGGGAAAGATTATGTCTGAATTTTGAAAAATCATTATATCATGTCTTTAAATGGAGTGGAGCAGCCAATGGACTGCTCCTAGAAAGTCTATTAGGAGTGAAGGAGTGATGTGGTGGATTTGGATTGAGAGACACAACTTTCTGGAACTCTTCACCTCTACTTTTCAATCGTTGCACAAGAGAGAAACTCTGAGAAGAAAAGGACCCTCAGAAAAACAGGAAGGATAGACCACTTGTGGATGTATCACTGTCTGGAGTAGAGAGACACTCTCAACGTATATTTTCTTGAATTCTGTGGGATCCTTATCTCCAGGGTGAGTGGCACTGGTCTCTCTCCTCCCTCTGAAAAACAGTAAAATATGGACTTCTTCTGTATCCTGAAGGAGATGGTAATCCTGAACTTCTGTGTGTTGGTCTTGTGATGGGTACTCATGAAGCAGTGTCAACCTGACTCCTATTGCACACACAGACATCTTGCAAGTGGACTTAAGGCCATGGAGCCTAGGGAAGACACTTGGGCAATGTTAACACATTTGAGGACCACAGTGTGCTACTGAAGGAAAATAATGGCGTAAGAAAATTAACCCTTTCGCTGCCAAGCCTTTTCCTCCTCCTGTGCTGATCCTTTTTTTGACTATTTGGGGCTGTTTGTGCTTAGGCCCTCATAAATCTTTGTCCACATATGCTATCCACCTAAATTTGCATACATTTTTTCCAACATCCTAGAGATTCTAAAGGTACCAGAGCTTTTGGGTTCCCCTGGAGGAGACCAAGAAATTAGCCGAACTACGGCTAAAATTTGTTTTGTTTTTAAAATAAAAAGTGGGACATACCACATTTGTATTATTTTTTGTGCTCTCAGCCCCCTCCCAGTTAGTGGCAGAAATGGGTGTGAAACCAATGCTAGATCCCGGACAGCTAAACATTTCTGAAAAGTAGACACAATTCTGAATTCAGCAAGTGGTCATTTGTGTAGATCCTTTTTCCAACAGCTGAAATAAAAATACATTGAAATTGAAGTGAAAAAAGAGCTATTTCTGTACACGTTTTCTTCTATAACTTTTTCCAGCTATGGCAGATTTTTTAAAGAAATATACCGTTACATCTGCTGGACTCTTCTGGTTGCGGGGATTTATAGGGCTTGTAGGTTCATCAAGAACCCTAGGTACCCAGAGCCAGTAAATGAGCTACAACTTATAATGGGAGTTTATTGCATATAGGGTACACAGCAATTCATGTAGTGAAATATAAAGAGTGAGAAATAGGTATCAAGGAAACCTTTGCATTTCAAAAATGCACAAGATAAGGTGTTGAGAAGCAGTGGATATTTGTACATCCCTGAATTCCGGGGTCCCCATACTAGCATGTGAATTACAGGGCATTTCTCAAATAGACATCTTTTTTACACACTGTGCTACATTTGGAAGGAAAAAATGAAGAGAAGGACAAGGGGCAATAACACTTGCTCTTCTATTCTGTGTTTCCCCAAGTCTCCCAATAAAAGTGGTACCTCACTTGTGTGGGTAGGCCTAATGTCCGCAACAGGAAATGCAACATGGACACATCACATTTTTACATTGAAATCTGACGTGTTTTTTGGAAAGTGCCTAGCTGTGGATTTTGGCCTCTAGCTCAGCTGACACCGACAGAAACCTACCAAACCTGTGCATTTCTGAAAACTAGACACATAGGGAAATCCAGGATGGGGTGATTTGTGGGGCTCTCGCCAAGTTCTGTTACGCAGAATCCTTTGCAAACCTCACAATTTGCCCCAAAAAAAAACACTTTTCCCTCACATTTCGGTGATGGAAAGTTCTGGAATCTGAGAGGATCCACAAATTTCCTTTCACCCAGCATTCCCCTAAGTCTCCCATTAAAAATGGTACCTCACTTGTGTTGGTAGGCCTAGTGCCCTCTACAGGAAACACCCCAAAACGCAACATGGACACATGCAATTTTTACATTGACAATTTAAGTGCCTAGGTGTGGATTTTGGTCTCTAGCTTAGCCGACATCTAGGAAAACCTACCAAATCTGTGCATTTTTGATAACTAGACACCTAGGGGCACCCCGGACGGGGTAACTTGTGGTGCTCTCACCAGGTTGTGTTGCCAAGAATCCTTTGCAAACCTCAACATTTGGCAAAAAAACACTTTTTCCTCACATTTCAGTGATAGAAAGGTCTGGAATCTGAGGGGAGACACAAACTCCTTTCTACCCAGCATTCCCCCAAGTCTCTCGATAAAAATGGTACCTCACTTGTGTGGGTAGGCCTAGGGCATGTGACAGGAAATGTCCCAAAACACTACATGGACACAACAAAATTACCAAATACAAAACTACCTGTTTTTGCAGGGGCACCTGCATTTTTGGTCTTGGGCTCAGCAGCAATCTAGGGAAACCTACTAAACCCAGACATTTCTGAAAACTAGACACCTGCAGTGTGACTTGCATAGATCCCCCAGTGTTTCTTACCCAGAATCCTCAGCAAACCTCACATTTAGCTAAAAAAACACATTTTCCCCCCATTTCTACGTGAGATCACTGTACCGGCACAAATTTCCTAGCACTCAACGTTCTCCTCAGTCTCCCAATAAAAATTAGATCTCACCTCTGTAGGTGGGCCAAGTTCCTGTGACGGGGAAGAGCCAAATACATGCCAAAATTGAGGGGGAGCCAAAGCGGGTCCAAAAGGGCAGTTTGAAAAAAACGTTTTTAGGCTGGCAAGTGGGGCAGAGTTTTTATTAGTATAGATGCAACAATGCTGGGTGGTAAGAATTTTGTGCATTCCTGCAGATTCCGGAAGGGTCCATCACACAAATATGGGAAAAATGTATGCTTTCAAACAAAATTGGAGGTTGCAGGGCATTGTGAGTAAGAAAATGGTGCAGGTGCATGTGAAGCACACCACCCTGGACTCACCCAGATGTTTTGTTTTTAGATATGTCTAGACCTCATAGAGTTTTCAACATGGCAGTGTTCCAAAGTCCAAAAAGTGCAGCCCTCACCATTCAAAGTGAAACGATTTTGAGAGTTCTACAAGCTCTCATGACCCAAATGTAAAACCAAAGCCCCAAATAATCAAATGTCCTCTTGCTTGCTGTTGAAATAACATCTTTTAATGTGTTCAGGGGGAGAGAGGAAAGACTGTTACCCTCTTCAGTTTGGGTGGGGGCAGAAACATGCCCATACTGGTTGGTAGCCACCACCTACTATGTTTTCTTTTTTTTTAAATTCCTTGTTATCTAATAGGCTTTCTACCCCTCCAGGGAGTGGATCAGGGGTAATTGCACCATCTGCCCACCGGTGGGCAGAACAACTTTGACCCCATTTATTTGGGGTGAGGGTATGGCCATACCCCAACCCTCTTTTTAAAAAAAAAAATAATCTTCCCCGGTGTCTGGTGGGCCTTCTGCCCTCCTTGGGGGTAGATGGGCCTTTCAAAAATATGCCGATCTGCCCCGAAATGTCCAGCAGTAATGTGTCCCCATGGGGAGCGACCCTTGCCCAAGGGGCTGCCCCCTCAAACAAAACACAGAGACATACACACACATCAATCCCTGGTGCCTATGCGCTTTTTGCCGCCCCCCCACCGGGGGAGCAGATCAGACTAATAGAAATAGGCCAATCTGCCCCCAAGGGGGGCAGAAATGGCCTAAAATAAATTTGATCCCCAGGGGAGGGACTCTTGTCTAATGGGTCGCTCCCCATCTTACTTTTTTTGTTTTAATCCCTGGTGCCTCGTGGGTTCTGCTGCCCTTAGGGGCATCGGCCTTATTAAAATAAGTCAATCTGCCCACAAGGGGGACAGAAATGGGCTAAAATAAATATGCCCCCAAGGGGAGCGACCCTTGCCTCAGGGTCACTCCCCTTTCATGAAATTGTCACAAAAGAAATCCCTTGTGTAAAGTGGTTTGGGGCAGATTGGCCTAATAAAAATTGGCCGATCTGCCCCAAGGGGGGGGGGGGGGGGGGGGGCGGAAATGGTCTAAAATAAATTTGGCCCGCAGGGGAGCAACCCTTGCCTAAAAAAATCCCTGGCATCTAGAGGTTACTGCCCCCCTTGGGTCTAATTAAAATAGGCTGATCGAAAAGCCCTTAAAAAAAATGCCCCCCAGGGGAACGACCCTCGCACAAGGGGTCGCTTCCCTTCCTTGTTTATACCAACAAAAAAAAATCTGCGGTGTCTTGGCTATGCGATCGGGCTGCAGAAATGCTCAGAAAGACATCAAAGGAAAGGAAAACATGACCTCCCCTATCCCCCAACTGGAAGAGAAATGCAAGCATTTATTTTCCGATTGTGCTGGAAGCTCAGCTTCCAACACAATGGGGGCGACCTCTGATGAGGTCCGCATGCGATCGTGTGCTGACATCATCAGATGTCACTGGGGGGCTCGAGGGTGAAAGGGGAAGCGATTCATCCCTGCTAGCCCTCCCCAGTGGGCCAGTGCCAAGATGTAATGGTTACGTCCTCGGCATAGGAGCACTGTGCCACGGGATGTAACCATTACGTCCCCAGTACAGAAGGGGTTAAAAGGACCATAAAAAAATAGAAGGACTCAAATAGTTGGAGATTTAAGAAAAGCTGGTCCTGTGCATGTACTCCCATACCAATAGGTGACATGCTTCATCATTGTGCTTTGCTCCTTGTCAGACCGGCACTGCAATGTCTGACGGGCCCCTCATGGGGGCTCTTTACCGGAGATCTTTTGTAGAAAGATGCAGAGAGTGAATGCAATAATGTGGGACTGGTGCATATGAACTGTTAAAAATGGCTAAAAGGACCATGTATTGAAATGTTTAATGAAGATATGGGCCTCTTTCAAGATTAAAACCAAATAGATACGGGAAGAAAGAATAATGTCAGTCTTACTTTATTGAAAATGGTGTCAAATATTGGTGAGCCCTATAATCTAGGGATCAATTATGTGTAAGGCGGAGTTGGATATCCCTACACTGCCTAGATAGGAAAAGGTCAACATGTATCTCGCTAAAAATAAGTCTAAAGAGTTCTAGGTGTGATTCATCAGGGCCTACATTTTCATCATACATAATCCTTACAGCTGTAATAAGTCTACGTTTGTGAAACAGGAACCCTCCTCAAATTAAAAGATGGGCCCCAACGGAAAAAACAGAGAGCCTACGTGATCACGCCAATACACTAATCAGCAAATTTGATAGTAGATAGCAGCTGCGTCAACACCTACCCCGGGTCCGTGTATCCGGAACAGGACCCTAAACAACAAAGTAGATCATGGGCACTTTGGAGCTTGTTGGAAGGCAGAAGCAAGGCTCTGGAGCTATGAAAGAGCTTAGGAAAAACCTTGGAGCTAAAGGCATATGCCCCAGTGCTCTTCTTCATTGGAGGAAGAGCAGTTTAATAATAAGGTTCCCAAAAAGTATCACACATTTAGAGGTCAGGAGGCCTAATGTTAAAACTTGTTGGCTGGAGCTCACCACCTAGAGCAAAACACAGGAACCCACATTAAAATAGGCCCAATGCTGGTTGTGTGTAGTGCTGATATCATCTGGTCCCTGGTATGATCCTCCAGTCACCTCTATGTGCCCAGTGAGTATACTTTGTTTGCGGGGAATGCACAGTGCTCCCCATTCTCTCACCTTTTCTCCCCCCTGTGACCAGGGACTGAACAAATTATTACTGTGGTGGCCCCAACTTCCCACACCCCATACCTGTGTCTGGGGGAGGAAGAGAGTGGACGTAGGTTTTCTCTATCCCACAGCTCCAGGAGTATGAACCAGTTCTACAGAGAGCAGCATTGCTGGCTAGACTGGAAGCAGGACCAGCCTAGGAGTATGGTGGGCAGGGTGGGCTTCAGGGTTGTTGGACTTTTTCCCTTTTGCAGCGTCATCTCCAATCTTTTTTCCTCCTTCCTCCTATTTTTTCTGACCTTTTTTTTGTTGGCTTTAGGGCTCTGTGCACCTTACCACTTCTAAGCAGTGCTAAAGTGCACATGCTCTATGTGTAAATTGTATTGTTAATTGGTTTATCCATGATTGGCATATTTGATTTACTAATAAGTCCCTAGTAAAGTGCACTAGAGGTGCCCAGGGCCTGTAAATCAAATGCTACTAGTGGGCCTGCAGCACTGGTTGTGCCACCCACATTAGTAGCACAGTAAACATGGCTCAGACCTGCCACTGAGGTGTCTGTGTGTGTGAAGCTTTAAACTGCCAATTCGACTTGGCAAGTGTAATCACTTGCCAGGTCTAAACCTTCTCTTTTCTTACATATAAGACATCCCTAAGGTAGGCCGTAGGTAGCCCCATGGGCAGGATGCAGTGTATTTTAAAGGTGGGACATGTACTGATGTGTTTTACATGTCCTGAAAGTGAAATACTCTGGTTTCCACTGCTCCAAGTTCTATCTCTCTCATAGGTTAACATGGGTGCTGCCTTTATATATGGTTACAATGTAGATTCCCTTTGGGGGCAGCTAGACATGTGGAGATTGGGGTCTCTGAACTCACAATTTAAAAACACATCTTCTAGTAAAGTGGTTTTGAGAGAGACTTTCCTTTGAAGTAGGCCAAAACCCCAACAAATTAGATCACTTCTGAAATCAAGAGGAACCTCTGCCAAGGAAAAGGGCTGAAGAGTTGAGGAGAAGTGCTGCCCTGCCTGTGACTGCTTTGTGGAGCTATCCTGCAGTTGCTCCTTCTGCCTGTGAAAGGGGACAAAGATTGGACTGTGTTGTGCATTCCTGCTTCTGAAGAATCTCCAAGGGCTTGAACTGAGCTTGCCTCCTGTTGTTGAAGTCTCAGGGCCATCAAAGACTTCTCCTGCTAGCACCTGGACTCTCTGCTGAGACTCCTGCCCTGCCAAGTGGGGCCCTATCCAGTTCCTGGGCCCTTGAAAGGTGAAGCTGGCAGACCAAGACTGAAAATCCACGCACAGACCAAGTGCAGGAACATTTTCGACGCACCTTCTGCGATGCGGGTGAGAAACGACGCAGCGCTGGCTCCACGGCTGGAAGATCGTTGCAACGTGGCTGGAGAAACGACAAGCAACACCCGCTAACGGAGGCTGATAACGATGCAAACTCCATGCAGCGTGGTTTTGTGATACAATGCGACTGGATTTTCAACGCAACATCACTGGGCGCAGAAAAATAAAGCAAAGTCTGCCCGGACCTGAGGTGCCTGTTTGGATCGACGCATCTCTCTCTTGCGGGAGAGGAGAAAAGACGCATATCAACCCGACCAGAGGAGGAACGACGCACGGTTTTGCTTGCAAGTGAGAAATCGATGCATCGCTGGCCTTTTACGATGCACACTCGTCCGTGCGGTGTTATTTTGATGCTACCCAGGTACTTTTGCACGTTAACAGTGTTCTCACTGTTTCCTAAAGGATTTAATACTCATAATCATAACTTGACTTGTGTATGTTGGATTTTTGTCGTTTTGGTCTTGTTTTGTTTAGATAAATAATATCTATTCTTCTAAACCTGTGTTGTGTTATTTTGTAGTGTTTTCACTGAGTTACTGTTTGTGTTGGTACAAATACTTTACACCTTCCTTCTGAAGTTAAGTCTGCCTGCGTGTGCCAAGCTACCAAGGGGATGAAGGGGGGTTAACTGAGGGTGACTCTCCTTTACCCTGACTAGTGTGAGGGTCCTTGCTTGGACGGGGGTAACCTGACTTCCAACCAAAGACCCCATTTCTAACAAGGGTGGTGCGACAAATGTGGCTGCACTGGGCACTGACCTGAAAGGGAGCACTGACCTCAATCAATCAATCAATAATATTTATAAAGCGCGCTACTCACCTGTGAGGGTCTCAAGGTGCTAGGGGGAGGGGGTTACTGCTGCTCAAAGAGCCAGGTCTTGACCTGCCTCCGGAATGCGAGGTGTTCCTGGGTGATCCTGAGGTTGGTGGGGAGGGAGTTCCATGTCTTGGCCGCCAGGTAGGAGAAGGATTTCCCACCTGCTGTGGTGCAGCGGATGCGAGGGACGGCGACAAGTGCGAGGCTGGCGGAGCGAAGTTGACGGGTGGGCGTGTAGAAGCTGAGGCGACGGTTGAGGTATTCGGGTCCCTTGTTGTGGAGGGCTTTGTGTGTGTGGGTGAGGAGCCTGAAGGAGATCCTTTTGTTGACGGGTAGCCAGTGCAGGTGTCTCAGGTGGGCGGAGATGTGGCTGTGGCGGGGTATGTCAAGGATGAGGCGTGCAGAGGCGTTTTGTATTTGCTGAAGAAGTTTCTGGAGTTTTGCGGTGGTTCCTGCGTATAGGGTGTTTCCGTAGTCTAGGCGGCTCGTGACGAGGGAGTGGGTCACAGTTTTTCTGGTGTCAGCGGGGATCCAGCGGAAGATCTTTCGGAGCATGCGGAGAGTGAGGAAGCAGGAAGACGAGACGGCGTTGACTTGTTTGGTCATGGTGAGAAGCGGGTCCAGGATGAATCCGAGGTTTCGTGCGTGGTCTGAGGGATTGGTGCGGTGCCCAGGGCCGTGGGCCACCAAGAGTTGTCCCAGGCGGACGCGGTGTTTCTGAGGATGAGGACTTCCGTCTTGTCTGAGTTCAGTTTCAGGCAGCTGAGTTTCATCCATTCTGCGACGTCTTTCATTCCATCCTGCAGGTTGGTGTTGGCAATGGTAGGGTCCTTGGTGAGGGAAAGTATCAGGATGTCGTCGGCGTAGGAGATGATGCTGATGTTGTGTTTGCGTGCGATGTCGGCGAGGGGGCTCATGTAGACATTGAAGAGAGTCGGGCTGAGCGAGGAGCCCTGTGGGACGCTGCAGATGATCTCGGTGGGGTCCGAGCGGAACGGCGGGAGGTAGACTCTTTGGGAGCAGTTGGAGAGGAAGGAGGTGATCCAGTCCAGGAGAAGTGCTGTGTTTAGGAATAACTTACCATTTAAATGCACCGGATGCAGAGTTCCTTGTGGGTGCAGCTTTGAGGCAGCAAAAAAAATAATAGGATAACTCTTGGTATTAATGTTCCTGCCAGAGAGAGAGAGATTGAGTTTTGTCTAGAGGCAGTTTTGACTCTTTATAAAGTAGCTCAGAGGGCTAATGTGCCTGCTGTAAAGAACAAGTCTGAACTTTTATGTGGATAGCTGAGTGGATCAGCAAAGCCAGCCTTTACCAGTGCTTTAAAATAAATGAGAGGTGCTATGGAGGGATCAGGGGCACTTTTGCCAGGTGGTAATATGGGAATCCGAGGAGGAGGTCATTGGGGGAGCTAAAAAATATTGTTGCACCAAGCGCCACCAACTCTAAGCCTGGTCTTAGTTTCGGGTCTCTCTCATAGTCTATAGAATGTTAAAAATAAAAAATATCTTCACTCCAACATGAGCATTTGAGGAAAACATAAGGAAAATGGAAATCTTTCACAGCATGCCTCAGGAGGCAGTGGAGCCATTCTTAAATTTTGAGTTTTGGCTTGCAATGACCCTGGAGGGCACAGGGCACTACATGGGCCTCCAGTTGTGCTGTGGGGAGCATGCAGAAGCACCTATAGACTTCCATAGAGAGAGGCCCCAGTCCAGCCCTAAAAGCATGACTTGGGCGTTTTCCTCTATTTCGTATTACTCTGAAGCTGAAGCATTTGTTCAGAGGCTGTAGGCTGCAGGTACCTCTGTTACAAGGTCCTGCAGTTGGTTTGCAACCTAGTTTAAGGTTGAAAAAAGGCTCTCACACAATGTTTTCGTACTGAAAATCTCACTGCAATCTACATTTTAAAGGTAAATCACTAGATGTTAGAAATGGGGTCTCTGGTTGGCATTCAGTTTGCACTCTCTTTACTCTGGTCAGGGCAAGGGAGATACTCTCTTAAGATAACCCCTGCTCACCCCCTTGGTAGCTTGGTACAAGCAGTCAGGCTTATCTCAGAGTCGATGTGTAAAGTATGTGTACCAACACACACAGTAATATAGTGAAAACACTACAAAATGGACACCACACCAGTTTAGAAACATAGCCAATATTTATCTAAATCAAACAAAACCAAAATAACAAAAATCAAACATACACATGTAAAGTTATGAATGATGCAAATAAAATAATCTTACTCCATAGAAAACAATGGAATGGAATGGAATGGTTTGCATTAAAAGTAAAGCTGCAAGGGTGAGCATGCATCTGAAAAGTCAACGATGCATCAGTTCCTTACTCGCAGGTGAGGCCAAGCATCATTTCTTCTATGGTCGGGTAGGTGATGCATTGTTTTTCTCTTCTGCAAGAGAACGATGCATTAATTTCTCAACGAGACACCTCGGATCCATGCAGGTTCACGTTGATTTTGACACTCAGCGATGATGCGTGAAAAATACGACCACACAAGGACGAGAATCAGCTCTGTGTGGGATTGCGTTGATTTCAGCAGCTGCAAGCGGGTGTTGACTTGTTTCTCTAGTCAAGGTGCAGGTGATGCGTCAATTTTCTAGCAGCGATTAAGGGGGTGTATCAATTCCTCAGCCGCAATGTAGGTGGCACATCTTTTTAATAGCCATATTGCAGGTGGTGCATCGAAGAGTTCCCTTCAAGGCTCTGTGCGTAGATCTACACTGTGGTTCTACTAGCTACTCCTTTCAAGGGCCCAGGGACTGGATAGGGCACCGCTTGGCATGGTAGGAGCCTCAGCAGAGAGTCCAGGTGCTGGCAGAGGAAGTGTTTGATGGCCCTGAGACTTCAAAACAGGAGACAAGCTCAGCCCAAGCCCTTGGAGACCCTTCACAAGCACGAATATGTCACAAATTCCAGTCTTTGTCCTCTACTGCTTTATGTATTTAGTGACTAATTATGCTTGGTCCTTTAAATCATTTAATCCTCTAGTTTACCCTCTTATTTAACAATTTCCATGAAATTACTCTTCTGAGGGGCACACAAAGACATCTATTTTATCATGTAACCTTAGTATGTGAACATGTTTGGACTGTGACAGAAAATATACCATGGCACTGTAATAAAAGTGGCCTTCATTACTGAATTCTATAGCTAAAAAATGAATCCATGTTTGCAAATGGAGGTGGGTTTGAACTTGTAAAGATACGATGTGTAAGTGTAAGTGTTTTGCAAGGTATTGAAGGCTGCATGGATCTGAGCTTGCTGCAGGCAAGGTTTGTTTAATAGCAAAGTGTGCTTCACTGACCTGCTTACTAATTCCAAGGGTCAAAAGATGACATTGATTCCACTGGGTGGAATCTAGGGATGATTAACTAGAGCCTAGAATGGACAATTACAGCTTTATCCTCCTTCATCAACTGATTCCAACTGAGGATTTCATTGTTGTACTGTTCATTTGATTTGAACTTGCTACAGGCCACGTTTGTTTTAATATCAGGGAAATTAACAGTAACAAGTAGCCCATTATACCATACAATAGTCACACAATGGCCAGAAAGCTTGTCCGCACACGAACCATCAGACCAGTCCGATGGGCACTGCCTAATTGCCCTTTAGACAAGTCTGATTCTGTATGTGACCCAAGAGGACACTTATCCCACTGAAAGCAATCCTTGAGCCAGGATATACAATTACTGCCTTATTCTCCCTCATCATTTGATTCCGACTGGGCATTGCTTCACTGCAGAGTTACCATCATGTGCTGTGCTTCTGTCCACTGGGCCTCCGGCACTTCCTGTCCTCTACGTACACCCCACACACCAAGTGTTCATTCGAGTAATAGATGACTCCATCAAGCTACATATTTTTGCTTATGATTTGAGTGTACGTTTGTGGTCTATTCATGGTGAATCCTTGATAGGTCCTCTCAGAAGAAATAGTAGTTTGTACAGCCAAGTAAATCTTTTTATTCATAGGTATTTTTATGAATGTCTGGATGGTTCCCTTGTGAAAGCTTATGCCCAGTATAATGGGGTTGGTTTAGTTATGGTGACAACCCCTGGACAAAGGCTATATATCTGATTGTTTATTATTAAAAAAGTAAGAAAGGGTCAGTAGTCGACATTTTGATTGCGAAATGCATATATTAAACTCAATAGGCATTAAAGGCATTTAGGCCTACAGACAGATTTTATTCTAACATGGAGTCTCATAGATTATTTTAGTAGAAAATGGTTTTGGTGTTGGTTACCCCATTAGAGACACCAGCAGTATAAACACTTGCACTATGAAAATGCTTGTTGAGCTCCATTAGGAGAGATAATATAAAGTGTTTTCCTTTGCCTTATGTAATTGTGTATATTGTACACACTAAGATACACTGATCTGTCCAGGCAACGGAAACTGGGATCCCAAAAATTCACTCTACAACATTTCATTTTTTGTTCTGAGCGGAGCTGTACCTTTTTTTAGCCATCTGTCTGAGGATTTTGAAACTTGGCCATGCTCCATGTTTGCAAACATATCCTGGGTCACCTGAAAAGTGCAAAATACCAACAGGGAATTATTTGGTACATTGTTGCTTAGACAAAGCTAACTGTGTGGTACGTATGGAGGCAAACACATACACATTTGTTTAACCATTAACGGATATGTCTTAGGTAGTGTTGACTAGTGCTTTGCACATGTATGTTCAACATATAAGTGTCATTGCACATATTTGTACATGATCTAAGACATACAGCGCATTAACACGATGTCTTTCGAAAGATTACAATGATAAGTAATTTAGGATGTTTTTATCAGCTATATGAGAATTGCACTCAATGTGTATGCAAAGTATCAAACTTAAGATCAGATTATCTTTAGCCTATTTAGGTAGTGCCAGTGCCAACACGTTTGGCACACACATTTGTCCTTTTGTTACCTATGGTGTCCTTCCTTGTCTACAGAACACTTGCATGGTCTTAGATTAGTTTACTCATTGTAGCATGGCTGTTTGCTTAGTAAATGTTACATGTTTACAGTATTCAACACGTTACATGGATATTTCAGTTGGGTTTATTCACACATCAGCTAATGCTTTTGGTAAGGCAAGTTGTCTTGCTGAACTTAGATTGCGACATAGGTATGGCAATGCAGACCTTTTCTGTTTGGTACATGATGTAGATATCAGTGACTTTGTACTACAGATTTGTACACAACATTTTCAAATTTCAAACTAAATGTTACTAACAGCAAGAGCACAATAGAAAAATAAGTCTATTGGGACACGTTTATGTTGCTATGATTAGCTTATTCAAAATATTTCAGTAATTGGTAATCATTCATCTTCTCAAATTTCTAACATCATCATTTGAAATTCTTGTGCGTCTACTTCAGTATTGAGAGTAAATTGTACGACATGAGTATACGTGTCAATACAATCACAAAATACGTGTGATGTTTATGGTTTCGAAAGTCATTAGTAAAATTAAGAGGAGTCTACTCAATTTCTTATCTTTGTTTCCCACAGTTCCATCTAAAAGTGATAGCATACAAAGGACATCTAGAACTACATCGCAGTAATAGCTAACTCCAGATACATTGAAAAGGAGAGGTCAAATCTTTTCTGATTCATTTTAAATTTTTACCTTTTTCAATACATTTGTTGCTAAACTCTACTGTTTAGGCTGCTTGCTTTCATTACGGTTGACACAGATAGTTCATGTTTCATAGATTATGTTTTGATCCAGATGAGGAACACACAGACATCTCAATCTATTGTACTCCCTGACAAACTAGCTATATGCACCTACTTTGCTCTCATCAAAATCTACATGATACCGTCCAGTAAGTTATACATGACATTGCAACATAACCCATCCCCTCTTTGTATTTTTTTGCCCGACATTAATTAGTGCTGTATTTATACTTAATCCTTGAGAAAATATGCCAAGCTCAGGGTAAATAGTGCTCAATGTGCAGATAAATATTTCACTAAAAGAAACCTAGCACTATGCCTGCCTATTTTTTTTGGCTCATGTATAGGATTGAATTGTATGATCATGTAGTCAAACTCACTTTTATTGGGCTATGTAATGAAGTCCGCACATTTCCCATCGCACCATTCACTAAACCCTCCTCAACATTCAAATTCTGACCTTAAAAGTTTCCACAATTTCTTCACTTTTTCTAAACCTGCTGTTCTAAACATTGGTTCCATTAACACCCCCAATTTCTTAGCCACTGATTGACCCAGTGATAAATTCATACTTTTATGCTCCATATTGTCTTTGAACAGAAGGGTAGTAATATCCTGATTCCCTAAAATCAACATGTCTGTATTAAACTATGCACACTCGTCCAGAGTTCGCATAAGTCACACAGTTTGTTTGCAAGTTTTTGAAGATCTTCTATTACATCTCCCAGAGAGCTATGAATTGAAAACAGAGTAGTTAAAGTGTGACTCTGAAAAGCTGATTTAAGTTCCTATGCCACTATTCCCATTCTAATGTCGTTCAAAATATCTCTACACTCTACATATACAGCCAGTCCCATCATTGTAGTGAAATCTTTGTATTGGAAATTCAACCAAATGTTAACATTTGCAGTGCTCAATTTCTAGTTTGCAATTTATTGAACACTGGCTGACCTTTCTCAGGGGTTAACTGAAGTAGATCACCAAACACACTAACAACTTTACCACCAAAGAAAATATTGCAGTTTTTATTGAGAAGTTATTGCATTTTCAGTTCAAAAAGGACAAACATTAAGGCCCAGATTTAACAGGGCCTAGTGCCATTCCAACGCCACATTAGCGTACTTTTTTTTACGTTGATGTGGCACTGGAATGCCAAAAACGCTGTGCCATACTTACAAAGTGGCGCAGTGCTTGCATTGCGCCACTTTGTCACCCCTTGTGCCATAATATGCCTGCACCAGGCATAATGTATGCAAGGGGAGTGTTCTGGTGATGGGGGGAGACATAAAAATGGTGCAAAGAAATCTAAGAGATTTCTTTACGTCATTTTTATTGGTATTTTTAATGCCTGCTAATAGTAGGCGTTAAAAGGAGACTCCCATTGTTTTCAAAGGGCCTCTGGGTGCTTTGCAGGAATAAGCATCAACATTTTTGACGTTAATTCTGCAAAGCGCCGGACTGGCATAAAAAATTATGACACTAGTACCCCTGACTGCTGCCATGGTATGCCAGATTTTAAATACTGCGCACACATGGTGGAGTTAGAGGGGCGCTAAGGGTACAAGAAAAGTGGTACTGAATTAGGTGCAACCCTACTTTTCATAAATCTGCCCTTAAGTTTGACACCATGCTTACCTCATCTATAACTCTTCAATTCCTTAGGAACTCTTGATACATCATGACAACAATCACTAGATAATGTGTGATATTCCAGTTTGTTGTCATGCTCCACCGGCAATATCAGAAGTTGATACAAAGTAATACCTTTAATAGTGTGACCAGCAAGTCCAGTGAGTACTGTTACAGCACAAAAAAGGTTGCCATCAGTTTTTTGTTTTCGTGGACATATGGAGTAAGCACTTTTATCAGGAAACTTTTCCCAGTCTCTGCTTGTCCACTAACATGTAGAAGGGTGGACTTGAATGTGTTACATGTACATTGACAATTACTATGCAACATTCCATGATCTAGGGATGCAATCATGTCTTGGTATATCTTTAGTGATCTACCACCTCATCGAAGTGTATAGTTTGATTCTTGACCTGGTGTCACGGTTTCGGGCGGGCCTGATCAGGACTCTGGTTGGGACACCCCTTGAGGTCACTGAATATCCTAAATAGGTAGTATACTGGGGAAGAAGAGCAGCTAAAGGCATACACGGAAAGGACAGCAATGAACAGGCACAGGAAAGTAAAAGCGGAGCAACACCCTTGTGTGGGCAAACAGGAAACAGATTACTAATGTACAAACACGCTGGGGTTGTACACAGAGTAAGGCGCAGAACCTCCCACAGTGACATGGAATGTCAATGCCTCCGTGCAGTTTGCTCTTACAGATAGTCACACTGCCAGCCCCATAGAAAGGAGGCAGCAGAAATGATTCTGTCTCTGGACCCTAGAGCACAGACAAGGAAAGTACTTACATAGACAAGACACGCTCTTGTGGGTCCAGCTGGAAACACAGTGGCGATTCCTCAGAAAACAGCAATAGCACACTGTCACTGTTAGGCACGAAATACAACGTATAACACTGGACAAGGATGGGGGCTGGAATTTCCTCCTGGAAACCAGGAGCCCAACCCCAGAACAAGGGAGGACACGTATACACTGGTGAAGACATATAGAACACTTACCAGAGACGAATAACCAAGAAGAAACAGAAACAGAAGGGAACAAACTAAGAGGCAGAGGCAAGAATTAGGAACAGGCTCAGGCTGAAGCAAAGGCAGGACTAGGACTTGAAAACAGGGCGCAAACTTCTGGCTGGGACAAACAGAGACAGGACTGGGAAACTGAGAGCAGGCTCTGGCTGGAACAGGCAAGGACAGGCTGGAATACAGGGAGTAGGAAATGAGCAGTAAACAGGACTGGGAAACAGAGAGAAGGTTCAGGCTGAAACAAGGCAGGAGCAGGGCAGAGAAACGGGGAGCAGGCTCTGGAAGAAACAAACAGGTACAAGGCTAAGAGATAGGGAGCAGACTCTGGCTGGAACAATCAGGAGCAGGGAAGAGAAACAGGAAACAGGATCAAGCTGGAACAGAACAGGAACAAAACTGGAACACCATCTGACAAAGGGTCTGTAACACAAAGGAATCGAACTCCAATGCACGACGGGGATCTTGAGGAAATGGCTGCTTATAAGCAGTTCCAAACTGGGCTGCACAGGAGAGGTCTCAAATGTGTGTAATTTCAGAGATTCGCAAGTCCTGGAGTAGAGGATCCAGTGAAAAGGAGCAACTGGACTTCTCCCATAGAAAACAATCGGAAACAGAATCCAGGTTTTCCTGACTACCAGGCTGTGCAATATGGGATTTGCAGTCCCAGGAAGCAAATGTAGTACTACACAAGTGTACCATGGTGAAAAGTGAAACAAACAGGAGTCAGCAAAGGACTCTAGATAAGTGTTTAAGGTGATTCCCAGGCTTCCGACAGTCCCCTTACAGCGCCCCCTAGAAATGGGACGACAGAGTCGTAACACCTGGTCCATAATATTCTGCACCTCACTTCATTGCAATGGCTGCCCCATTTTCAATAATGGGTTGCCCAAGTCGATCTTAACTATGAGATCCTGAACTCTGGCTCGCTTGCAAATTATATCAGCTGCTTCGGCCTCCTGATATTGTAGGAAACACTGAACATCCAATCTGGTGTTTAACTACATTCATGCCACTAAGGTTTAAACAGTTTTAGAACAGCTAACTAAAAGAAATCTCTCTTACTGGCACGTTGGCATGACAGTTTGCAGTGGTTGATGAGAGTTGCTTTACTATGTCTAACTAAATAACCATTTCATCCAGTGACTGAGAACTTGATACTTTCAGTATTTGCCTTCACTTTCATTGTGTATGTGTAGAACAGAACTAATTCATGTAGAGGAGGTTTAAAAGGGCACTTCAATTTAGGTAATAAGTCTTCAACATATTTGTTTTCACAAATTCTCTGCCCTCGGGGTCTGAGTGTGCAAGGTATTCAATCTCATCAAATACTTCAACACTTTATTACGAGTCGAAGCAAAGCCTAAGCTAATCTAGATGATTGATTTGGACTTTCCTTATAACTACAAGAACGTAAAGTGTCACACACCTCATAACAGCTTACATCTTGGTGAGAAAGCATCTTTAACCTAAAGGAATACAGCTTTTTGTTAAAGATGTTTCATTTTACATTTCTGTCTTACCAAACTTTCTAAAGTAATAGATAATATATTGTGCAACAGCAATGGAATTATCTGCCACAAACCAAGTGTTCACATAGGCATTCCGCATATACAAAGTGACAGGGTGATAGTTATTAATAGTTTTGAAGCCCCACCTTTGTTAATGTTGTGTGTATCCTTAAATGATTGGCCACTGACTGCATGTCTGACTGTAGACATCAAACTGTTTACTCTTCATTAGTGTGTCAGAAGCTAAACCAACACTTTGGGCCCGATTTAGATGTTGGCGGTAACAGTCCTACCATCGACCTTTCGACTGAAAACCTGTCCGCTGCCAAGACTGTCCACCTGCCGTAGTTAGATGTTGGCAGTTAGACAAAAGACCTCCCAAGTCCTGCCAACTCCACCAAGAAACTTTACCAGAGTCTATGGCGCAACTGGGAAAAGTGTCTGATGACGGGACCCCAGCTACACCTACCACCGAGCAGATTTCGATCTGCCTTACTGGCAAAGACAAAAGTGCGGGTCCGACCTCCATGTCTGAGTTGGCGGATTAGGAGGAAAAGAGGTGAAAACTAACTTTTTGTCCATCTACCCCATCTTTGACTGAAAGCGACTGGACAAGACCATCTCTGCCGCCACTGTCTCTCAGAGAAAACATGACTCAGCCCATCAACGGTCTGGCAGGTAGGGATGCCGCATCACCAGGATACGCTGGGTGGGAACTGCACAGCAGGCATAGAGATCACAGTTTTTTTTATTACTGTGACACACATATGTGGGGTACATGGTGTTGTCACACATGACTGGGAACACACTGGCACAACACAAATATCGCATACATACACAACTGTCTTTGTGTTGTCAATATTCTTTGCCAAATGAATGCTGGCACCTCAATGATGGTACACTTACACTGGACAAAAGTGTCAATTTGTGTGCATTGCAAAGGGACCTATACGGATAGGTTTGTGCCATCTGTTGTATAATGTGAGTGTGTATGTATAAGTGTGCATGTGTGTGTGTGTGTATTGGCTGGTTGAGGTAGAGACAGCGTGGTGTGGTTGTCTCTGTATGGGTGTCACTTGTATGTGAGACCAATTTTGTTGTGCATGTTTTGTTGCCATGTGACACATTGATGTGATTGTGGTTGTTGTGTGGTGGGAGTTGTCATGTTGTTTTTAGTTGTGCATGTATGAGTGTATTTGTGTAGTTGACTGTGTAGTTGTGTTGTTTTTGCTGTGGTTGTGTCATGTGTGAGTGCAGTGTCAAAGGTGTGTGTATGTTGTGTCATGGATGTATTTCAATGTGTGCTTTCTGCATGCATGAGTTGTGTTGTGTCAGAAAGGAATGGGTTATTGTGTGAATGAGGTATGTGTAGTGTGGGGGTACACATATAGCTAATGGACAGTGTCTGGTTGTCACTTACCTCTTTTCCATAGCCACTGCAATTGTACAAAGTCCATTGGGTACCACCGCTATCTCCCTTCATCACCAATTCACCCCCTTCAATCGACTTACAGAATGCAACATACGGTGGGTGGAAGACCATCAACTTGGTAGTCTTATTGGGTCTGCCACCAATGCGGCTTGGCGGTGCGACCGCCAAGATCTAAATCAAGTCCTTTGTGTTTTATTTGCCTTTTGTTCTGTATCTGCAGTATTCCCTCCAAAGTTGGGTGCATTTTTCTGACCCATAGCAGCATTTAGATGTGTGGGACACTCTTAGCTTTGGCATTCTTTCTTCCAAAAGTAGTTGGTAACTTCATCAAGAGATGTTTTTGTTGCAGAGAAAGGGAACTATGGCTTGAAATCTATGCAATCTTTGATTAAATTACCTACATGCATTTACCTGATGTTTCAAAGTTAATGCCTGGAATGTTAAAATTAGCTTTGCTGAGAAAGTTGTGCAGATCATTGCAGATATACTCTTCAAAACAAAGTTATTCACCAGGTAGGTGCAACAACATTTTGCAACATACACTTCGCCTTAACATGCCGATGAAACTAGTATTAATTAGCTCCACATTGACATGTCATGAGATTCATGAGATTACACTCAAGATTCTCATCTTTTCAGTGAACTTTTTCAACAAACTCTTGTGTACTCATATTTTGAAAACATGCTTCTGTTTTCACAATATGTGCAACAACGCATGATAAAACTGACAGTTGACTTTCATATAGAAGGTTAAAGGGATAGTGACTATTTTGTTTAAATCTGGGATTTTCTGAAAACACTCTAGTTAAAACAGTGTGAAAACAGTCTAGTTAATCTGTAGTCTGAAACAGAAACCTGAACTGGCCAATCATTAGAACAAATTCCTTTTCCAGTTGGAAAGAGATGTGGAAAGCAGCAAGCTTCTAAGCTCTTTTTGCCCACACTAAGATCACCTTTGGCTTATTTCACTTTATATAATTTCAAAGCATCATTCATAACATTCTTCGACTAAAGAGGATGAATCCTGTAGTGATCATAAATCTCTTCAGCTTTCACTAAATCTACTCTTTTAAAATGTCAACAGTCTTCAGACTTTGAAGTAGATGTCCCCAGTGAACATACCTGGTGATGTACATCCACATCTTTATAAAATGTATTTTCCCTATACTAACCAATTGTAATTGCTGCCAAATCATGTATTTTTTGCTGGCACACAATTTACTAGAACCAATATTGGTTCTTCTACTTATTGATATACATGTACAGTTTGAATATTTTGCTTGAAATCTAGAGGAAGATCTACAATTTTTCTTTTTAGACCTTATACCTATTCAGTTTGAGGTAATTTTGTACTTTTTGTCTGCATTCTAATAATGGATTCAAAAGGGTACACAATTTGAATCAAAATACTCTCATTGACATTTAGGTGCTCATTCCGAGTTTGGCGGTATCTGAACTGCCATGCCGATGGTGGTCTTGTGACCCCTGGCAGGGTGGCGGTGCAGACCGCCAAATAATGAGTTAGGCGGTAAACCCAATGCACCACCAGCCCTGCCACCACCGACGAGCAGCATCCGCTGGCGGAAAACAACTTCAGGCAGGAGGCAGCCAAGGTCCTGTCCTCCAAGTCTGAGTAACCACTCCGCCAGGATATCCGGTGGGGCCTTACTGCCATGAAAAACCTGGCAGAAACAGAAAGTATAAATGGAAACACCCACCTCAAGGCACAGAGACACCGCCACGGCCACCATGGCAAATGAACTGCTAGTCTTCCCAGCGTTCTATCTCACCATACACCTTCAGGACCACCGACGACGATGTAGACGACAACCTTAAGTATAACTAGCACAGAGGGGAGGGAAATGGCAGTGATATACTCCCACACAGAACACACATACCCCACACACACAGTGAAGGCCACACACACACGTGCACACAACATACGTCGATGCCAAATAACCTATACACACACCAAGCCATGCAGATATGTGCCAAACATACAGCACAACGCACAACAACACCACCAACACACCCATTCACCACACAGTGACAACTACTCCACAAACACCTCAACGACGGCATAGACGGGCACGTTGTGCGACACCACACGTACACACACACCAAGAACTCCATGTAGCAATGATACACAATCAATGGCTGTGAACACACATCCAAACAATCATACAGGTGATACAACACGTACAACCAACAATCAAGGAAATACACACTAGACACATGGATGTACACAAAAACCCATACAAACACACAAGCAAGCAGACACACACATCACAACATCCCCATGGCCCAAACCATCTACCAAGTGCAGACAACAACACAGACACAATCCACACACAGACCTCACACACCTTTGCACACAGATGTCATACCACCATGTAGAAGGAAACCAGGACAAGCATCTTATTTTGCCAACTACAGCAATGTGGGCAGTTGCATTCAAACAATAAACTATATACAAAATGTGCCAATGGCAAGTCCAATGTCCACTTCAGCAGGACACATTGTCCAATAATATGGGCCCAACTTGACTCCTGATTGAAGCAAGGACTTCATAGGGACAGCAATGGGACAGGCAGGCACCTCAGTGGTGTGGGGGGGGCGGCGGGGGATGCTTGGATGTGGAAGGGGCATGTTTCGGCTTGGGTTTGGGAGGGGTGACCTTGGCACTGAGAGGGGTGGCTTTTTTGCTGGGTGGAGGGGCAGGGGAAACACCAGAGGGGGGCCCAAGGAATGGGAGGTGTAAGGGCCTGACAGGGGTAGGGGGACACACTGTTTACGGGGAAGATGGGGTGGGAGAGGATTAGGGAAGAGGTCAAGGGAGGCAAGGAAAACTCTCTTAGGACACAGGGGCAGTCACATGACTGAGAGTTGGGAGTGGAGGTAGACTGGTGTGTGCAAGTCAGGTGGATGTTCTGCAGATGACAGAGACGGTAGTCGTGGTGAGTGCACGTGGTGTGTGGGGTGCGTGACTGTGAATCTGCTGTTGTGGTGATTGAGGGGATGACTGGAACGACAGCAGGACCAGTGTGTGATGATGTTGTACTGGCAGGTATGAGTGGAGATGTGACTGTATGGGAGGAGGTGGTGGGAGAAGTGTCTGTTGTTGTGTCTGCAGATGTGTGTTTTGTGTGTGCTTGCCTGTAGGAACGTTTGTGATGCCCATTTCTGTCTATGTGCACCTTGTCTGATGTACTGGGTGTGTGCGTGTGTGTTAGTGTGCCATGGACGGGTGTAGGGAGAGAGCTTGTGGATTGGGAACAGGTAGCTGGAGGGGGGCGGAAGATGAAGGGACACTGCCTGCCATCACTGAGGAGGCCAGAGCCTTAAACGATCTCTGGAGGCCAGACGAGGCACCGTGAATGCCTTTCATGAACGCATTAGTCTGCTGCATCTGGGATGCCAGTCCCTGGATGGCATTTTCATGATCATTGTCTGCCCAACAGAATTGGACCTCAGGAGGTCAATACCCTCCTCCCTTAAGGTAGCAGGGCTGACTGGGGCAGGGGCAAAGGTGCCTGCAGCGAAGGAGATGCCCATCCTCCTGGGTGAGTGGTCATGGGAAACTGGGTGGGGTGCTACAGGGAGGGCGGTGCTGCAAAGGGGGGAGGTGGACAACAATGGTGTTGGTGTGCTACCAGAAGGGTCCGCCACTGCCAGGGAGCCACCATCAAAGCAGGAATCTGAGTCAGATGATGTGGTAGCTCCAGTCTCCCCCGTGGTGCTCCCCTTGCCCTCCGTCCCACTGGTCCCCTCGGCTTCACTGCTGGCTGTCTCCTGGGACCCGTGGGCTGCAGCATCCCCACTTGCCGTTGCCCTTCCTCCCTCACCAGATGATGCTAATGCACACATAGACAGAGGAGGAGAGAGAAAAGGAGGGTGGCAGAAACAGAAGGGGTGGAAAATATTAGAACCCACACATCCACTTCACACACATACAATGCAGATAACAGTCGCTGCCTGTGAAACAATAGACCAATTAGCAGTCTTTCCCAAATAGTCATGGAAGCTATGTCCAAACCCATCCCAACCCTGCAGACCAAACTCCTGCATGAAGACAACTACATGCCCATCAAGGCCAAAATGACTACTCCTTGAATCAAGCCCTGACTATACCCAATCACATGTCATCCATTACAGGATGACAATAATCTAAGCAGAGCGGGACTCAGGACACTAACTAACTGATAGGAATGTGAGGAGTACATGTGGTACAGAGGATCCATTGATGTAGGAAGTGATGCAACTGCAACCTTCACGTAACATGCCATATACGGTGCCGTCATGACCACTTCGCACTACTACAGTACACACAGAGATGGAGGATGTAGCCATTGACATGATAGCAGACTTGAGAGACCCATACCTGCAGCTGAACACGTGTCACTGTACCACAACTACTCATCCTACATGGCTCAACATAGCGACCATCACACACTACTACTGGATGGGTGTGGCAACCTGGACTGTACATTTCCTAAATCACATCTGACTACGTTCATTCGAAGTCCAGGGAGGGTGACAGTGCACAACAATGCAGTAGTGACCTGACAGTCAACACTTACCCCCTTGTGGTTGCTGTGCTGCCTTCAAGCACCGATCCAAATAAGGGTACGCCACTGCCAGTATACGGGCCATTGGGGGGTCAGGGTCCGACGTGCACCCCTCCTACGTTGGGAGGCCGTCCCCAGCTGGGGCTCTGCAGTCTTCCGGGCCCAGCTTCGCAGGTCCTCCCACAACTTCCTGCAGTGGGTGCTCCGTTGGCAATGGACCCCCAGGGTCCGCACTTCCTAGGCGATGGTTTGCCACAACCCTTTCTTATGGTGGGCGCTGACCTGTTTGGGAAACAGTGAGAAAAGGGAGGGCAAGATGTAAATGATACCAATCTAGCAGTAAGCTTTAGCAACACAACGAACACTGCTCATGCACACTGGCAATATCCCACACATATCATGTGCATGCTACAGACCTGATCAGTCATGACATGTCAATGTGCACACACATACATTGTCAAGCAACACCCAACTTGTGGGACCAAGTACGTTGTACTGACCTGTTGTCTTGGAGCTGCGTACAACCACCCATACAGGGGTAGGACCCCTTCCACCAGTTTTTCCAGTTCCTCTGTTGAGAAGGCTTGGGCCCTTTCTCCTGCAGTGTGTACTATCATTGCTCCAAGAGACAGATAACAGTAGCACACAAAGTGGAGGTCTGTCTAGCCCGAATGCCAAGAGTCAAGTGAGCTGTCCCTCACAAAATGGTGGTTATGACTGCAGCTGTCATGACCATCACCGCAGTGATCGACATTGGTCCCAGTCTCCCATTGACATCAAGGTTAACCAATGAGGAGTTGCACAGTGGGTCTGACCGCACTCCACCATGACGACTTCCGCCGGCGGAACAAGGTCACTTCCAGCAGTACAATGCATGTCGTACATACGGATTCCATTTTAGTTTGTGACATTACTGTCCTTAGTTTACACAGTGTAACTACCTGCCCGTCGTCCAAATACATACTTCAGGTCTGAAATGGTGAATATAGACACATGTAGTGCATGTCTAGTGAAATTTACAGACTTTTCACAATAATTGTCAACATGTTTGATCAGTATAGTAAAACACAGGGAAGGTGTAGGTGTACATATCCTGTATACGTCCATTCACACAGGAATCATGTGCCATCATCTCGTTAGGTACGGAGGGTAGAGTAATTTGTCCTCACACATTACAGGCAACTTGCATAACTGTTGCATAATGACTGTCGTGTGTCATACTGTATAGCCTACATTGTGACAGATACCCTGATTGTTGTTTGTATCCCCAGCACAGATTTGGCCACAATGGAGTGTTGAGGAATGCACTCATTACCGGCCACTCGTAGATCTTGAAACCATGGAAGAGCGCTTCATCATTCTGACCTATCGACTGAACCATTTGTGCATCAGGGAACTGGTCGCCCAGTTGAAGGCAGACCTCCTGCCGGGTTTGAGGTGTTGTCAGTCCTGCATTTCCTGGCGTGTGGCTCTTTTCAGAGCACAGTGGGACTGGCTGCAGGCTTTTCGCAGAGTTCTGTAAGGTGTTGCAGGATGTGCTGGATGCCCTACTCAAGCATGCACACAGGTACATTAGGTTCCCACTACCTCCAGGTTTTCCCACTGTGAAAGCAGCCTTCTACAACATCTCAAATGTCCCACATGTAATTGGGCCATTGATGGGACTCACATTGCCCTGGTACCTCTGAGGATCAATGAACAGGTCTACAGGAACAGAAAAAGTAAATATTCACTCAATATACAAGTGTTGTGTCTTGCAGACCAATACTTTACACATGTGAACGCTAAATTCCCAGGATCAGTATATGATTCCTACATCCTGAGGAACAGCAATGTGCCTGCAATGATGTCACAGCTACAGGGAGAAAGCGCCTGGCTCATAGGTATGTGTACTGCTCTCCATGTCATACGTCTAGACCCCTCATGACACAGTCAGCACTCCGCCTAGCAATGTTACCCATGACCATGTTTCCTTTTCCACACGGGTGACTTCGGTTACCCCAACCTGCCGTGGCTCCTGACACCTGTGAGACATCAAACTACATTAGGGGAGAACAGGTTCAATGAGGTACTTGGCGTGTGATTGAACGTACTTTCGGTCTACAGTACAATCCAGGGAAAGTCTTCAAAATCATTGTTTCATGCTGCATGCTCCATAATCTCGCCCTCAGAAGGCACATCCCACTTTTAGAGGAGGGGAACGTTAATGCTGGAGCTGTGTTTGTGGCCAGTAACTCTGATGCTGAGGGGGAGGCTGACGAGGATGAGGCACATGACAACAGGATTGCTGAAGCCAATCTGTAGCCAGTATTTGCATGCATCAAGGTATGTGTGGGGACTGGAGCCTTACACATTGGGTAACGACCTTGAAGGGTAGGCGACTCACCATGAGAGGTAGTGGAAATGCACAGCTCTAAGTTCATTTGTGGAATGCTGGTGGCATTGTGGTACAGCCTTCTAGTTGTACTAAAGGTTTAGGGTCCTCAGGCTGCCTATTTGGGGATATGTTAGGGGGACTTATTAGTTTTGTCCTGCTGAGTAGGCATGTCATGCATTGTCATCTGCTGGGTGTCAAGTACCTGTTCATTACTTCTCAGGTATTGTGCAATTAAGTATGTTACCTATGTTTCATCTTTCCTGTCCCACACGTGTGTGAATGCCAATGCAGACCCTTACATATGGTGCAACATAGCTGCTGGGACACTCATCGTGTGTTTGTGTTCAACTGCTATTGATGTATGACTGTGGATTACATTCCTTACCACCTTGTACCTCATTCCATTTATTTATCCCTCTTCAGGTGACATTTATGTTTGCAGTCTGCTTCTCATTTGCCTGTTGGCATAGTTAACAGTGGATGTTACAAAAAATAGATGTACTTACACACCTGCTGGAGATCCCAATACATCTGTAACGTAGACATTTAGGTTGTGTAGACATGTGTATTCTTTTGTTGGTCTTCAACATATTTGGCAATACTAACAATAAAGAGACATGCACCATGACTTGTGATAATAGGCGTTTATTTAGTGTAGAATTTCACAGTTTAGAGGAGTGGGGTAGTGCTCTAGGTGATTAACATAGTGCGAGGTGCAGCTGTTCATAGGTCCTGTGTCCATTTGCCTCGGAATGATGTCACCTTGGTATTGGACAGCCAACAGGCTGTAACAGTGGCACACAAGTGTGACATTTCAGAAGAGGGATCACTTCCTGCTGGGGGATTGGTCTTGGCCTGGGGTCCTCCAGGATGTCTGGATGGGCGACCTCTTTTACGGGGGGTTCCTCAGCTCCTGTGAATCCTCCTGCTGTGCCTCCATTCCAGTAGCAGGTGCTGATGGTGAGGGCAGTGGTGTTCACTGACTACTGGATGGGGCCTGCTGTTGGGTGGAGAATGTCCGCAGAATGCAGTTGAGTTCCTTGAACTCCCCTAATATGGAGGCCATGGTGGCATTGTGTGCCTGCCACTGCTGCCTGGCCTCCTGGTGGTATTCCTCCTGCAGCCTTTCTGTGTCTTGCAGGACGGTGAGTATCTGGCCCAACTGGTCCTGGGTTTGCTGGTAGGCTCCCAGGACCCTGGAGACAGCCTCCTGGCCAGTCGTTTCCTGTACCTGCCTTGTCCCTTGTCCCACAATTGTCCTCCCACTGGCCCTTGCCCACTGGGCCCCTGGTGCAGTTCGCCCCCTCCGACTGACACCAGGATCATCATTGTCTTGGGTTTGCACCATTGACTCCTGCCCCTGTCCTCTGGGGCACACTGATGATTGATGTGACCTTGAGAAACAGGTATGGGAAGGTGGACTCTGCTGTGCACTGGCTGCCACAGGGGAGGTGGTTTGAGTTGTGGGCAGGGTGAGGCTGGTGGTGGTGGACTGACCACTCATGCCTGATGGGCTAGGTTAATTGTCCGAATCCAGACTTGCATAGGAATCCTCCCTTATTGGTGCTGCATCCAGGCCTGGGCTGCCTGTCACTGGGCTCCTCTGCTGTGTGTCAGTACTTGGGAGACCTGTGAGATGAGAGGTATTGTGTCATATGATGTTATTTTTGCGGTGACACACATGGTTGTATTCCCTAATTCACTGTATTTGCAGGGCAGTAATTGCATTACCAGTTTCCAGTCCACTGCTTGTGTTCCCATTAGTGGAACGTTGCAATGGCCCTAATTTGCAGTACAGTTTACATTTGTCTTGCTACTGTCATTGCCATGTACTGATGTGCATTCCTACCACATATTGGCGATGGGGAGTGACATGGTTTAACATGCAATTGCAGAGATGTGATATGGATGTAGCAGTCAAGCAAGGGTAGGGAGTGTTGCAGTGTGGTAGTTGTGGTACTTTCTGCTGTGTGAGGCATACATGCACTTGGTTGGGCTGTGAGGGAATGGCATCAGTGGGGAGATGTGGCATGCAAGTGTGGGTATAGGGCCAATAATGGGATTGTGACGTTCGGGTGGTTTGTGGAGGTAAGAAGGTGATGGGGGTACATGCTGTGCACAGGGACATGGTGGCCAGTAAGTACAGTTGACTTACCAGTGTCCAGTCCAGTAGCAATTCCCATCAGCCCTTCTGGATGTAGTATGGCCAGGACCATCTCCTCCCACAGTGCCATTTCGGGGGGAGGTGGTAGGGGTCTGCCACCAGTCCTCATGACGTCCACTTGGTGCCTGGAAGCCATGGCCAGTACCTTCCCCCTAAGGTTGTTCCACCTCTTCCTAATGTCCTCCCTTGTGCCTGGATGGTTCCCCACTGCATTCACCCTGTTGACTATCCTCTGCCATAAGTCGTTCCTCCAGGCTATTAATGTCTGCTGGACCAGTGCTCCAAACAGTTGCGGCTCCTCTTTTACTATTTCTTCGACCATTACCCTGAGCTCCTCTTCTGTGTATCTGTTTTTTTTTGGTGGTGCCATGGCGGTTGTGTTGTAGGTGGGGGTGGATAGTGTGCAGGGATTCTGTGTGTGCTGTTTCTAGTTGTGAATATGTGTAATGGTATGTGCATTTGCTCCGTGGTGTTTGTGTGCAGTGGTGTGTTGTGTGATGCGTGCTTAGTATGATAGTGCCTGTGGTATCTAGGTGCAGTGCCTCCTTTCAGTGTGTCTTTCTCTCACTCTGTCAGGGTTTCTATTTGCAAAGGATTCTGGGTATGTGTGGGGGTGTTTTTTGTAGTACTGTGGACAGGTATGTGTATGTGTTTCAGGTGTTTCTATTGGTGTTATCATATCTGGTGCAGTGTTGCTGCGGTGGTGGCTCCTTTTTTTCCTGCAGCGGTTTGAGTGGCCAATGGATTATGCCCGTGTTGGTTTCCTTGATGCTGATTTGTGAATTGGAATTTGGCGGGCGGCATTTTCTCGGCATGGCGGTGGTGGTGGTACAGCCATCTCCTTCATACCATCATTTGGGCCAACTGTGTTGTTTTTTTCGGTCCAAATTTGGCGGTGTTGTGTTGGTCACTCGTAATGTGGCAGGCTTCACTCCACCATCTCTGGTGGTGTATCGGCTGCCGTTTGCATGGTGGTCTTCGGAAATGACCGACAAAATCAGAATGAGCACCTGAGTTCTTTAGTTCAGTAGGAACTGGGAAAACCTATTGTGAAGGCATCTAGCAGGCATTCTATTATCACCAATGAAGGAAAGTGGGGTATTTTGAAGTGAGCCTGGTCAGGCTTCACTATGACATACCTTCATGTTACCCCCAATAGGTCCTTTGGATTCACACTAATAATTACTCAGCTCAGTCCTGGTAGTGTGGCACACGGCAGTCAGGTTTTATTAGAGGAACCTGTGTTAAGCATTTCAGAATACCCACACACACAATAAGTAATTAACACAACTCGAGATAAATCAGACACCAATTTATAAAAAAACAAAGCAGATTTTTATATGATTTTAAACTCCAAAATGAAGGCAATTAGACGAGTATAACTAGAGTTATGGATTTTTAAAGGAAAAATACATCAGTGCATTTCACTGTTGCAAAACAATAATATGTGGTCAAAGGGAAAACTCTAGTGACACTTGGTCACTTGCAGATCAGGAAGCCACTGGGGGTTAAGGAGAGGCAGGTCCCAGGACCAGCTGAATTTTACTTGGCTAGTAGGGCCCGGCTGCAGAGTTGTGCTGGCTGTTCCTCGTACTGAATGAGGGAGCTGTGGGAGCTGCGGGCCTGGTTTTGCTGCCTGGTCTGTGCTTGTGAGGAAGGGGATGCACTATGTCAACAATTGGGCTACTGAGGTGTCAGCTTGAAGATGCTACAGAGTTCCCACAGTTTCAAATAAAGGTAGTGGTAGCCCAGTTGGCCTCCAACAAGCCTTGGTCACAGCAAACCCATCCTTTGGTTACTTTGATGTCCTGAAGTCTAGGGAAAAATGCTAGCTGTCTGAAACTTGCTGGAAGTCAGGACTTTGTATCTCACACTGCACTAGACCTTTTAGACAATCACTTGGTAGGCCCAATTGCCAGTTCTTCTTTCATTCTAGGAGTGCAATTTGCCTGTGGACTGCAAGGGACTAGTACCTGTAGTCTAAGGGAGATCTGGAATTACCTTTGCCTTGCAGAGGGGTTCTTCTTTCCTTTGGAACCAGTTTATGTTCCAGTATGAGTTGCAGTTGTGCAGTCGCAGGGTGGTTGCCACAGGTGCAGTTAATCACGCCTTTGCTTTGTGCAGGTCCTGAAGTCACAGACTTGCGTCTTTTCTTTGTCATTTGTTGCAAGTTGACCATATCAAAGGTTCTGGTGCCAAGAGAGATTCTTAAATCCTTTATAAAGGGGCATTTCAGGTGTGGGTGCTGGTAGCCAATGGACCACTTCCCGAGGAGTGTGGCACCTTTTCTATCCAGAAGCCTCCATTTCACCACTTTTAAAAATGGCAGAACTCATTTTCAGCTGTACTTACCAAGTTGCCCAGCCTGGGGTTGTGGCTAGCCTTCTGGGAGTGTATACCTCCTGACTACCTAATTAGCCTACCTGCCCAAGTTGCAAATATGCCTGAGACAGGGGAGAGGATTAGTCCTCCTCTGAGAGACAGCCTACTTGCACATAAGAGGTGGTGTGGGCTCTGAAACTCACTGCCCTAGTTTACCACTTCACCAGCCACCCTGTCAGGGAGAGGGGTGACACCTCCCAACCAGGTAGGCCTTTGTTTCTGACATCCGGGACTGTTCACATCTCCTAGCAGAGGGTCTTTAGTCCTGTCTTGGTGGCAACAGCTGCTAGCTGGCAGCCAGAACACAGGAAAGACTGGGATAGCCAGGTGGGCAATCTCCTAAGCAGTATTTGCATACTACTTGATCAACACATCAAATAAACCAATCCCCTGCAATTAAATAAAGAGCAAGTTTGAGCCACTGAATTAAGTATTACGTCACAAACATGGCGGGTATCCTGTCTGCCACTTTATGATCCCATTATGTTTATGGAGATCATAATACAGCGGACAGGATATCCATCACGTTTGTGACGGAGTATTTCATCCGCCAAGATCGAAATCAGGCCCTTAGTCTTCTGAGCACTAAAGCTTGCACTTTACAGACATACCTACATAATATTTCAAATGGAAAGTAAATGATAATTAATGTCCAGAAAGATTATAGAAAAAAAATAAACACATAGATTTACTACATATACTTAGTCAACATCAATTTAAATCAATAGCCTGAAAATGAATTTTTTAAAACTACTACACAATGCTCTTAATGTCCAGCAACTTTTACACTCACTGAACATACTATCAAATATATTACATTTTACATACCACATTTAACTGATTATGCACTGTACAAAAGTAATATACACAATACCAAAAGTGTTCAAAAATATTCTTATTACCATTGCCTATAAAAACAGTTGTTGGATCAATATAGTTGACGGAACTAAGCAAATTGTATCACACTCTACTAAGTATACTCCTGGAATCTCCTGCACCTTGTTACTATCCAGAGATAAACTTAAGAGGGAAAGGTTATGCATGGGGAATAAGCATTATGTGTTGAGTTCGCAAATCCAGTGCAGAACTCAGCGTGGCCCCATGTGTACATTTGTGATGGATCTGCAGTTCCCTTAGAAACAGTACAACACTAAGGTAAAGGGAGAGAAAGGATATTTGGCCAGATGTACAAAGCCCTTTTGCATTTCCTAACGGTCTGATTTGGTATTTTAGGCTGTTAAGAAAAGCAAAACAGCCTTTTGATATGTACAAAGGCCTATGAGAAATCACAACTTGCGATTTGTACCCTGTAGAAATCACAATTTATGATTCCCAGAATAGGACATCACAAATAGGGATTTCCTATTTGTGATTCCTATTCTGATGTACAAAGTATTTCCGAAATGTGACTTGGGCATTTAGAAGATGCTATTACCACCAACTTGAAATCAATGGTAACCAGGCACAATTTAAAAAATAGAACACATACATGCATATGCGTGCAGAACAGGTGCACCCCTATTTTTGGGGTGCAGCAAGGGGGGCCGTTTGCCATTTGCCATCCCTGGTTTTGCAATTCCTAAATAACGTTTTCTTAGCAAGAAATCACGATGTAGGAAATGCAAAACTGGCTCATTGACTAAAATACAATGGGATTTGTAAATACTGATTTCCTAACAGTGATTACTACGTTGTTGGGATCACTATAACTTCCTAATAGTGATTCTTACTGTGTAGGAATTACTATTAGGAATTCTGTATCTCTGTACATGACATTTTACGTTTCTTTAATAGAGATTTCAATGAAGTTGCTATTTAAGAAAGGCATAATTGCATTTTCGTTCATCTGGCCCAGTATTATCTATTCCTATGATCTAATTTTCTCTTTAAACACCAATACCAATAACATACTGGGTCAAGCTGTGTACTTGCTTTATTTTCAGTGTCTGTGCGCTCCCCATTGCACCCTTTCCAGAGACCGTTCCACAAGCTCTGTTTCCATAGCAACCCATGTCAACTACCTTAGAATCAAGCTCCAGGTGAAAAGTTCAGAAAGCCTCAGGTGATCTGTAACTCTGTTAAACATTATCAGTCGAATTCACACTGCACAGGAAACTATAAACCTAATACAATCACCAGAACAGAAAGTATTTTCTATCTTCCAGTTAGAGTAAAAAATTCAGATAGCAGTTATTGACTACCTAAACTACTAATCAGCAGTAAAATTATAGAAAACCACAAGCTTGCTCTGTTTTTTTCCTGTTTTTCTTCACTCTCCATGGTCAGTCTTGACATTTTTAATTTTGCTACTAATGCCTCTTGTATCCAGTTTTCTCATAGATAGCTGCATCATGTTTAGAGTGTAGATTGTGGAACACAGCTTTGTCTTTTGGGCTAGTGAGCATCTAAACAAATGGGTGATTGTGTTTGACATTTGACAAAGATCTTGAATTACCCCAAGTGGGTATCACTTGGATTGGCCAGAAAGGTGTAAGTGGCATCAGTTGTTGCCTATGTTTCTGAACATTTTGGATTTTGAGCACTCAGATCTCATGTTTGTGCACTGTGGTGGCAACGCTCTGGGCATATTCAAAGGGTTGGAATTTAATTTCGAATGAAAGAGACATTAGCACAATTGATGTCTTTATATTCCCATACTGCCTTTATATATTCCAAGAAATGGTGGAAGCGGCATTGGTCATCTTAGTTTTGTCCAAAGATTGAGAGATCTAGGAGACATTAAATGAAAGAATTTCAGCATTTCTCCTTGACGAGACCTTGGTCTACATTTAAAGCAATATTATCTGCTTCGACATGCCATGAGTGTACTAAAAGGACGGAGTACATTTCACAGCAAGGAGGCAGCTAGATCTTCCTTAACAACATCAAGGATTGTATCACTTTCTACCTAACAGTGTGCACAACATAGTATGAGCACAAAGGCTCTTTTCAGAGTCACCTGATTAGGAAATAAATGTGTTTGTTTTCTAAACATATTTTATTCTGTATTTACCAGTTATGCAGATCCACAGCAAGGCCAATTTCACCAGTGCTATTGTAAGATTCCAGCTAAATTAGGTGTCTCAGTTGATCCACAAATCCAAGTAAACTTTTCAAAACAGATATGGTATTTGTTTCACAAGTGCGCCTGGAGGTGTATATAGGACTGCATATCTCTGTATGTGGAGGAGCTTATGTGTTTTAGTCTGTGTAAATATGTGTGTGTGTGTGTGTGTGCACGCAAGGGGATGTGTATAGAGGTGTGTCTGTGTTTGTGACAAATTGTGTGTGTGTATGAGTGCGTAGTTGTGTGATTGTATGTACATGAAGGAATATGTGGGGAGGTATAGCTGTATATGAGTGCGTATATTGGAATGTGTGAAGGGATGTGTGTGGGTGGGTGTCACAATGTGTGTATGACTGAGTGTTTGAGCATGTCTGTAGTTGTGAGTGTGTGTGTCTATACAAGAGAATGTCTGTGGAAGTGCATATAGGTGAGTGTCTGTGTCAGAGTGTATTGCTGTGTGGTGTGTTTGTGTGGGTATATTTGTGAGTATGTGTGTAATGAAATGTGTTTGTAGGTGCAGTGTCTGTGTGTGTGAGAGAATATGTACAAAAGTGTGTATAGGTGGATGTCTGAATGTGTGTGTGACTGTGTGTATTTAAGTGTGTGTCTGGGTGTGTTTGAGACTGAAAGTGTATGGGTGCATGTGCTGGTGCAGGTGTGTTTGTGAAAGGAAATATATGTGGAAGTGTGTACTGGTAAGTGTCTGGGAGTGTGTTGTGTCTCTGTAGCGTGTGTGTGAGGAAATGTGTGAGGAGTTATGTAGCTGTGTGTCAGGGTGGGTTTGTGTATATAATTGTGAGTGTGTGTGCAATGAAATGTATTTGGAGGTGTGGTTGTGTGTGTGTAAGGGAATGTATGATGGGTGTGTACTTAACTGAGTGTTTGGTGGTTTGTGACTGGATGTGTGTGTGTGACAATGTGTAAGCTAGTGTGGATGTAGTTGCATGTGTGCAAGAGAACGTGTGTGGAGGTGTGTGCAGGTGTATGTGTGACTGCGGGGGTATGTATGTGTGTGTGTGATTGAGCATTTGAGGGTGCGTATTTGGGTGTACTTGTACATGCATGTGAAAGAATGTGTGTGTATGTATGTATAGGAGCATGTTTGGGTGTGTGTGACTGAGTGTGTGGGGTTTGTCTGTGAGTGTGGTCATATTTTTGTATGTGTGGTGGTTTAGTTGTGTGTATACAAGGAAATGTATGTGTAAATATGTGTGGGTGAGAATCTGTGTGCGAGATTGAGTGTGTGGGGGTGTGTGTGGGTATATTTGTGGGTATGTATGCAACAGAATGTGTGCAGAGAATGCAAGAGAATGCTTCTGGAATGTGTGTAGGTGTGTGTGTGTGTCTGAGAGTGTTTGTGACTGAATATGTGGGGGTGCGTATGTAAGTGTAGTTGTGTGTGTGTGTGTGCAAGGAAATATGTGTATAAGTGTGTGTGTAGGTTAATACCTGTTAGTGCTTGTGCCTGAGTGTGTGGGTGGATGTTTAGTTATTGTTTTGAGTGTGTATGTGCAATTGAATATGTGTTGTTGTGTATTTGTGTGTGTGCATTTCTGCATGGGTGTGACTTAGGGCCTTATTTAGATCTTGGCAGTCTTACCGCCAATCTGCAGTGGTGGTGGACCTGAAAAGACTGTCAAATTGACAGCGTTCCACCCTCTGTATTTAGATGTAGCTTCAGACTTTCACGACGGACTGTACTTCGTTGAGGCAGCTGCATCCCAGAGCCAGCACGGTGGACTCCAATGCTGATGATTAGCACATCATTGCTGTCTTGATGGCAGGATCTCGACGAGCCTATGTGGATAACACAGTTGCGCTTGCTGTATATCTTCGGCAGTCCCATGATGGTGGGAGTCCATTGCAGACCCTTTCAGTATAATACCATGGCTGTGGCCATTGGTTGGATTCTAACAGCCCTCACCTGTTGTATATTGGACAGTACAAACACCTGCAAAACACACTATGAAACACATTCCATTTCATACCATGATCCCTTGCCATCACAATGCAGCAGAACATTTTCCAGCAGAAATTGACACACAGGAGCTGTGTTTTTTCTGTGTTTCTCTCATTCTGTACTTTTGTTAATAGGACATTTTTTTATTATCCCTCATCTTGTGGGCCACTATTTCTTTTCACAGTTAATCACAATGGCATGGAGGAGAAATCCACGTTTCACAGAGGGAGAGTTGTCAGTCATGGTAGATAAAATCATTTGACTAGAGCCACAATTGTTTGGCACACACATAAAAAATACAACCATATCTCAGAAAAGGTAAATGCGACCCAGATTAGTGGACAGAGTGAAGGCTGTAGCTAACAATCTGCCACACAGGAGGGAAGTAGGAAGAGGTGTAATGACCTTCAGAGGAGAGTGTATTCCCTGGCCCCAAGCATCACCTGGAGCCCGGAGAACTGATGGTGGTTCTCCTAGCCCCCGCTTACTACTCTTTTCCTGAGTGGAGAAGGTCTTGCAGGTCCTACATCCTGAAGGCTTGCCAGGATTCCCCGGTGGTTGGAGGCTGGTGAGTTGAACTGCAATGTCTCACTCATCACAAATAGAATTTTTGCCCTTAAGTTAGCTGCTCAGAATGTTGCAAGACCTTTTATCAAAACATATATATATATAAACTTGATTCATCAAAATATCATGTTTACCCAAATTTCCAAGCATTATAATAGTATCTCTCTTATTAGCTATGCTCAAATTGTTTTGTCAGAATGTGTATTGTTCTCCATGGACCATCCCTTGCTTTATTTCAATATATGTTGCACTTAAAGAAACAAGTTCCAAACTTCACGTATTTGCACATGAAGGAATAGTGCTTGTGAGTTCTTTTTGTTTACCTATATACATTAATCACACATGTGTGCTCATTTTGTAAATGTGTGTTCATTTTCACTGAAGATATTTAAATAGGTCTGTTTAGCTCACATTTTATTATGTATTGTCAATTGTGTTTGCACATTACTAAAACTACCAGGGTGCCCTGTTTTTGTTTCTTGAAAACAATAGTGCATTGTGATCTAGCTCAACCTCCCTTTTCTTCCACATATGCACAGATGTCAACATGTTATGCAATTTCATACTATTTATCAAAATGTAATTTGTTGTGTTGATCTTGTATGTTGTCACCTTCTTTTTACTTCATTAAATTAATGAAAATGTTGGAAAATGGGTTATTGGTAAGGGCAGGTAGGTACCTACACTTAGCAATAGGCCACTAACCTCCACTTAGGTCCAGTTAAGTCTCAGTGAATTAAACCCAGCTCAGCCCTTGGTAGCTTGGCAACCAGCGTCAAGGCTTAATTTAGGAGACAGAGGGGGTCATTTTGACCCTGGTGGTACGGGACCGCCAGGGCTAAAACGACGGAAGCACCGCCAACAGGCTGGCGGTGCTTCCAGGCATATTACGACCGCCGGGGCCGGCGGTATTCTCACACTTTTGCCCCGGCGGTGATAATCCGCCTGGGCAGCGCTGCTTGCAGCGCTGCCAAGGGGATTACGAGTCCCCGACCGCCAGCCTTTTTCTGGCGGTTTGCACCGCCAGGAAAAGGCTGGAGGAACGGGGAGTCGTGGGGCCACTGGCATGGGTAGTGTAGAGACCCCCTGACAGGGCCCCATGCCGCTTTTCAATGTCTGCTATGCAGACAGTGAAAAGCGTGACGGGTGCAACTGCACCAGTCGCACGGCCGCAACACCGCCGGCTCTATTTGGAGCCGGCTCCTATGTTGCGCCCGTGATCCTCGCTGGGCTGGCGGGCGGAAACCAGGTGTAAAGCATTCAAATATCACAAAACAGTATTTAAATAAAACACAGGAAACAGCTTAAAAATCCAAAACCAATTTATAAAAATAGATTATATTTTTATCTTTAAAATGACACCAAACCAATACAATTGGATAAGGGGAACCGGAGATATGAATTTTGAAAGAATAGTTTTTTTTTTTTTTAGCGCCTAGAAACAAAAAGCGCCAATCTGGTTGCACCTCGACCTGGGCAAAGTCAAAGTTTAAGGCCGTCCGCGATGGACCCCTGCTCGTCTACAGGCCGCGGTAGGCCTCGGTTAAAAGTTTACCTTAACACTTAGGGCCAGATGTAGCTACTTTGCAAATTGCGACTTGCAATTTGCGAGTCCGAGCGACTCGCAAATTGCAACTCACAATTTGCAATGCAGAACGGTGTCTCAGACACCGTCTGCGAGTCGCTATGGGGTCGCAAAGACCCACCTCATTAATATTAATGAGGTGGGTCGCAAATTGCGGCCCCATATCGACTATGGGCACTCACGGGTATGGAGGCCTGCTGTAGTCAGCAGACCTCCATGTCCGTAACTGCTTTTAAATAAAGCAGTTTTTTTTTTTCAAGTGTAGCCCGTTTTCCTTAAAGGAAGGAAAGTCGGTCCCAACTCGCAAAATGCATTTCTGCATAGCAAACTCAGGCAAAATCTGGCCCTTAGTATTTTTTTCGAAGTTTTTCCACAGCGGGACGTACCTGCCAGTCCAATCCGACCTCCTGGAGCCCATCTTCGGATACGCGATGCTGGAATCCTCTGTGGAGATTTTTACCTTCGGACATAGTTGTTTTTTCGAGGTGAAAATCCTTTGACCGGGGTAAACCTGGATCTTGATCCGACGTCCATGGAGCCCTCCTCGGATACGCTGGCTGGGAGGTCCCGGTAAACTTTTTACCTTCGGACTTAGTCTCTTTTTTGGAGATTTTCTTTACCGGGACGAACCAGCAAATCAGGCCGGGTCGCGGTTGAGGCAAGCTGGCTAGAGTTGCCGCGGCGGGTCGGTCCCTCTATGGAGCTTTTTTCAAAAGTTGTCCAAACTTCTCCAAACGTCTGGCGCTTCTCCCAGATGTCCTTTTAAGGTTCTTTTGGGGTCCACAGCTCACCTCAAGGGTCCAGAAGTTCTGAGATGGTCCTTGGGGGGTGCGTACTACAACTCCCAGAATGCATTTGGCGCAAACTACTTTATGGCCACTGGACAGTGGTCAGCTGGTCGCTTTCTTCAGGAGTTGGTGCAGGGGACTCTGGTTAGCAATTTTTCATCTGTAGCAAACAGGGAGTCCCTCCTAGAACCAGTTGAAGCCAGGCAAAGTCCTTCTTGTGGTGAAGCCCAAGTGTGCAGCTGGTGCAGTCCTTCTGAGTGCAGGTTCCAGGTGCAGTCCAGGGGTCCAGCAGGGCAGTCCTTCTTCTTCTGTAGTTCTTCCTTGTTGGATGTGGTAGGGAACTGAGGTGTGGGTGCAGGTCTGCCAGTTTTATCCTTGCTCCTGGGTGAAAAGCAGGGGGGTCCTGGTTCTCCAATCAGGTGCAGGGTCCTTCCCCCTGTGATGACCACTTCCTGGGAAGTGTGGCAAAAATCAATCCCAGGAGGCAACATTCTCTAAAAATCCATCATGGTTGAATCTGATTTTTGGAGGTTACATCTGGCTGAGCCCACCCACTGGTGTGGCTAAAAATCATAAACACACCCCTCTCCTGCCCTCTTCTAATCTAATCAAGGGGGCACTTAGTTGTCCGGGGTTGCAGGATGTGGGGTGTTGCTGGTTGCTCCAAATGTCCTTCTTTGCCTTTGAAGATCAGTTTGGCAGCCCTCCCCCTTCCTGCCTCACCATCTGCTGTGGGGAGATTCCATCCCACAGGCACATTCCTTTGTGTGAAGCTAGGCCACTTCACACCTCATCAAGGCAGCTTGGCCAAGCTGCTAGAGGCTAGCCAATCAGAGCACAGCAGCAAAAACAATGCAGGGCTGAAATTGGCAACTTTTCAGGTAAAGTTTAAAACTCTTTACCTGCACAAGTTATATTAAATCCAACAACTTGAAGTTGTGGGATTTATTACAACAATTAATTTGATACCAAATTGTTGGTATGCATCATTTAAGGAGACTTTAAAAATTAAACTAAAGGCTCCCCATTCTAGCCTATGAAGGCCATTTACTACCATGAGGGAAACACGAATTTGGCTGTTTTTACCTCACCAGGGCTTATAAAACTATTTTTATAAAGTCCCTGCTTATAGTTACATGGCACCCAGCCCTAGGGGCACATAGGGCACACCTTAGGGGTGACTTGTATGTAAAAATAAGGCCGTTTAAGACTTTGGAACTACTTTTAATTCCAAAGTCGAATTTGCATATAACTTTAATTTAAAAGCAGCCAGCAAGGCAGGCCTGCCTTGAAAATGACACTGGGCACCTCAGCAGTGCACCTATGGGTGCACTACCTATGCTGTGGTCCCTAACCCTACATGCCCTACCATATACTAGGGACTTATAGGTAGGTTAACTTAGCCAATTATAATTAGCCTAATTTGCATATCCATTTTACACAGAGCACAGGCCCTGGGACTGGTTAGCAGTACCCAGGGCACCATCAGAGTCAGGAAAACACCAGCAAAAAGTGGAAAATGGGGGCAAAAAGTTAGGGGGCCTCTGCAATTAGCCCTGTTTTCCCACAAATTGCTTTCATAATTTATAGTCTTTTGAATCAGAGAGTTCCAATCATGTTCTGTGGCATGCTAAATATAAGTAGTATTGATACCCAAATTTACTTTGCAGTGTTGATATGATGACCAATACTAGTAATGATATTAAGTTGAACTACAGTGTGGCTAATGCTATTTAGCCCTCTAGGCCTTGGAATGATCTAGTACTCTAATCTACTTACCACTGTGTTGGCTTGAATGTCTCATAAAAGTAATGTGCACTTCAGAAATGGAGTTTGCATCTGTGTAAATCAATGAAAATCACACAATCATCTAATCATTCTATCAGTCTGATTTTACTTATTTAGATTGCTCTATTTGTAGCTAAAGGCACATATGAGGTGCAAACCAGATTTTAATATTATATTGTTTGCATTCTTCTCAGATCCAAAACCAGGGCCAGTGGAACAAGGTCTGCTACTCAAGACACCTCCGCTCCAGCCCAGGATCAAATTTTCAGTGAAGACTCCACTCCTCCAAGTCTGGATGAGAAGCAGCAGGCTGGACCTTTTGGTCTGTCCGGTTAAACAACTCCAGTGAGTCACACTCGGCCCACACCTACACCTCCCATACCATGTGCAACCACATCTCAGCCTATGGATAATTCCACTTCCCGAGCACAAAGGAACCTTACACTAATCTTGTGCCCACCAGTCCTAGCTGCTGTTGAGACAACACCAACAATGCCTCTAGTTGTGCCAGAACTCAGTGGGATGAGGCACACTGCTTCCAGGGCACAGGGTACTAGGAGTAGGCATTGTGGGAGGGAATCTGTGGGTCAGCAAAGTGAGGCCACTGGCGTCATTGTCAGCTAGACCACCATTGACCAAGTCTTGGGATCAGTACAAGAGTCCCAAGACATGCTGGGCCAGGTTGTAGCTGAGCTCTGGGAGATCAAGGAACTGCAGAGGGAACTCATGTCGGAAAGATACAACCACAATGATAAACTGAGCTCCGTGACTAGGGTGCGTTTCAATATCTATCACCACATGTGCAGGGCTTTTCCCATACCACCTGCCATCTACTATCTGTGGGCTATCTATATCTGGATCAAGTACAATAATGCCAGCCACAGACAGGGAGGCCCTGCCACATGAGGAGCCTGCTCCTCCCACCCCAGTCCCTGCACCTGTGCCCTCTTTCCTCCCAGGAGAGCATAGGCATTCAGACTATCAGGAGAAGATGATAAGACCTCCACCACCACCTCCAAGAGACACAGATCCTAATTTCTTCCCGTGTGTGTCTACCATTCACTCTGTGGATTATTTCAGGGACACATTTACCTCTTTTGAAGACAGTTGTATTTTGTACGTTGGACTTTCAACAATATACTTTCATCCACCATGATAGACTATTTTTTGTCCATTGTTTTATTATTTACAACACTTTTCAGTTCCTTTGTGTCATGGAAATAAATGATAAGGGCACAAACTCCAAGACTGTTATTGCAGCTATTGTGTCATTAATTTTTCTTTTCTGACTTCCACCTCTATTCTGTCAAATCTTTAGAACAATTAGTTACAATAGAAAATTAGGTATGACAAAGAGGTAACGTGTTATCCATTGAATTCAAACAAAACAGAAGTCGAAGGTGCTTGTGTCGTACATATGCAGGTAGCAAGTCTTGGACAAAATCAGAGCTGAGTTCCACAAACGATGCATAACTTCAATCGTCTGTGCCATTTAGAGGTGGACACTCTATGACCTTGACACCATGGAAGAAAGGTACTAGTACATGGGATCAAATTAAATATGGAAACTATCATTGATGCATGACCCCAGCTGGAGCCATACATCCTGTCCTCACAATAGGAAACCTACATCAGTGACACCAATAGTCTACATCATCACTGTGAGAAATTGGGTTGTTGGTTAACTGCAGTTTGAGCCAAAGTCAAGCAACAGCCATAATCCCTTGCAGGGTAAAACACAAAAATTCGATAATTTAACCCATGCTTAAACCCTGCGTAGCTTGGTCCAAAAAGCAGCCAGGCTAAACTTAAATGCAATGTGTTAAGTATTTATGCAGTATACAAACAGCAACACAGTGAAAACACAACACAATTTAGAATCACAAACCAATTAAAAAATATATAGGACATTTTAATTCATTAGTTGATACCAAAACCATGATAATCCAATTAGTAGAACCAGAGTTCCTAATTTTTAAAGTTTAAGGGTCAAAGTAGCAAGTCCTCAGTTTTGTAAATTTCCCACGGGCAACTTTAGCACTATAACCACAGGTTAAAGAACGGGTGGGAAACATTTGGGGGTTCAAAGCTCACTCAGGCTGGGTCTACGTGCAGGTTTAAGATGGTGGGAGACTGGTATGTCCCTGTGGCTCAGAACTAGAGGCAAGCTAAACTAGACCTTGGGGTCACTTCTGAAGTCCTATGTTCAGGGGGTGAAGTAGAGCTCTACAGAATGGCTGCCTCTGAATGTTCCAAGCAGGATCTAGGCAGCAAAGCAGTCCTTCTAGGTACAACAGCAGTCTGGCAGAGTGCACAGCAGGTCACAGCAGCAGGCAGTCCTTGGAGAGAATTTCCGCAGGTCCAGTAGGGAACTGTGGAGCAGGTCTAAGAGACCTATTTTTACACAATGGTGCCCTGCTCATAGAAGCTGGGTGATGTTTCCAGAAAGGTTCTCTGAAGCTCCATGAGCTTCCACCTCTCCTGCCCTGGCTCCTAGCTGGCTGCACTGGCAATACAGATTTGTTAAGCCTATTGTGTGGTGGTAGAGCCCAGCCTATTCAGTTCCAAGTGGGGCTGTGCCTAGCTCCGTCCCAGATCAAGTCAGTTAATAGTCTATTCAGGCTCAGCTAATCCCCCTATTGTGTGGCTGTCTGGTTTAAATTCACAAAGCCCCAACTGTCAGTTACACTCCATCATGTGACTACGGAAAGGTTACAGGCAGAGGGGGCTAAGGGCAGGAAAATGTCAATTTTTTAAAAGTGGTATTTTCAAACTTGTGATGATAAATTCAACTTTACCATTAAAGAGTGTTTATCATTACAAGTTCAAACATAACATATATACCACTACAGGTTTAGAATTACAACGTATTATTTTGATGAGGATTATTTTAATAAGGAATCCCCAATGGGAGTCGTAGGCCTCTCAGTAGTGGGAAAATTGATTTGTGAGTTTTTCATTACTAGGACATATAAAAGTAAACAGTACACAGCACCCTGCCCTATGGGCCACCTAGGGCTCACCTTAGGAGCGACCTATATGTAAGGCTTGGCAACAGGTTTTAAATGCCAAGTCATAATGGCAGTGGGACACTGCCTTCAGGATGCAGTAGCAGCCCTGGGAACCAGTTTTAAGGTGCTACTTAAGTGGATGGAACAATAAGTGCTGCAGGACAACTCTTAGTATTTTATTTACAGGCCCTGGCTATATGGTGTACAACTCTAGAAGGGACTTACATGTAAATTAAATATGCCAATCAGGTATATGACAATCAAACCATGTTAAGGGGAGTGAGCACATACCCTTTAACACTGGTTAGCAGTGTCCTAAGGCCAGCAAGAAAAAGCCAGCAAAACATAGGAGGAGGAAGGTAGGAGGTTTGAGGGTGACCCTGAAGAGATTGCCCTTTCCAGCAATCTGAGTAACATAATTTGAGGCCACATGACCACTACAGGACACTGTGGCAGTATCTGGTGCAATGTCACAACCACAGTTCAGTAGTGTGCTAAAAAAAGGTCTATCAAATATGAGGAGACACATCAACAGCTACCTACACTGAACACAAATTGAAGATTTAGCCAATGTGAAGGAAGAACAGTATGCCATGGCTAGAGATGCACTTGTGGTTTGAGCAAGGTAAGTGGCACATATTGCCTTGATGGCAACATCCCACAGAAAACAGGTCTGATACAATCTCAAGAACTTCCATTCATTTACAGTGAACGTTTTCTCTGTTAAGATGTGTCCATCCCAAGTGAGTGTCTGTCCGAGGATCAACACATATTCACTTTGTACTTTCCATCAGCAAGAAATTACTGCAAATGTCACAACTTTCAAATGTCCAAATGACGATGACATGGTGAAGGACCCTAAAACAGTATAACAAGGGAAAATTAGTGATTTCAAATATACAATCTGATTCGAATGATATGTTAGGACAACACATATACTTAGCACAAGTAAAGTTAATCTATGTCAATACTTACAGTAATCAATGTAGGGAAATGTTGATCCACAAACACCTTTGCCTTGGACTTTACTGAACTGAGCATTCCTGACACATTACCATTGCAGACTGATATGTTCAGTATGTCACATGTTGTTCTGATGTTGGAGGTTTTAATATGTAAAGGTACACTTACACTCAGATGAAGGAGTGGTCAATAACATCTTGACGTAGGTCAATTCTTTCTTTACAACTGTCATCTTCATTGGGCATTTCAACATTCTCACTCAGTGGCTCTTCATGGTATTCATCCTCTGTGATGATTGGGATATTCCGTCGCAGCCACAGGGCGGTGTTGTGGAGCATGCACCAAGCAACCATGATTTGGCACAACTTATCGAGTGAGTAGAGGAAGGCTCCACTGATCTTGTCCAAGGACCTAAACCTGATGTTCAGGAGCCCAATAGCCCACTCCACTGGCCTCCGTGCTCTTCAATGGACCTCTTTAAAGCAGACTTCGCCTGGCATTGTCAAATTCCTCAGCGATGCTAACAACCACGGCCTGGTAGGATAAGCGGAGTTTTCTACATAGAAGTAGCCTATGAATAGATTAATATCATATCAAACCACTATACCTTTCTAAACTAGGATTCAAGCAAATGATCCTCAAGTCATATTGTACTTAGTAACAAGCCAGGTCCTCTCAAGCCCAAGTTGTGACATTTGCAGGTGTACAGTGGAATAGCATATAGTTGATAGGTGTGGAGTGTCATACAGTGGAGCTGAGCACGGTTGAATTACATGGAGTGGAATAACATGCATTGGAGTGGTATACAGAGGCATAGAGTGGAGCGGCGTTGATTGTAATTCCCCTTGTTCTGTCTCGCCAGCACTCGAGTGGCCGGTGCCACTGTTTGTTCTCTTTTGAATCCTTCAGGTTCACAAGGCACTTTTTTTAGAGAGGAGATGCAGCAGTTCTATGCCTGGTTCTGGTGGAAGTTGTCCACAGAGCAAAAGACATGAGGAGAGAGAGGCAGCAGTCGCTCACAACCCAGCCTGTGGCTACCCGGCCAGATTTGTCTGCAGCCTCAGGATTTTGGGCTATGGCTGTGCACTGGGGGAAGTTGGCAGACTAACAGACAGGCACTGCTTAATCGGCAGCACTGATGATACCGGTAAGCTGCAGCAGCAGCCATAATAGCCTGGTGTAGCATACACAACTTGCACTCTCTGTACCCCGCTACTTGCAAAGCCACGCTGCACTACAGAGAGCAGCTGAAGGCTGGGCGGTCCTGCTGTACCTGCACCTATATTTGCACCTGCTTTTCCTACTATTGGAGATCATGGGGACCATTGCCACTGCCATTTGACCAGATATAGTTTCTGGCGGAGGTTAGCAGACTAACAGATGGGCACTGTTTGATCAGGGGCACTGATACTACTGGTAAATTTGCAGCAGTAGCCACAGTATCCGTAATAGCCCGGTGTAGCATGCAAAGTCCACACTCTCTGTGCCCTTCTAGCCTGCAAAGCCACACTGCCCTGCAGTGAGTGAGCAGCTGAATGTCTGGATGGATGCTGTACCAGTGCCTATATTTGCACCTGCTGCGATTGGAGATCATGGGGACAATTGCTACTGCCATTGACCAGATACAGTTGCTGGAGTTAAACAAAGCTACCAGAGCTACCAGGGTTGTCTGTGACCATATGAGATTGAGTGCAGGGTACCTTTTCCTCTCTGGCCCCTCCAGCCTTTTTGGTCTCCCTGGTCTGCATCACTTTGCATTTTTTTGCTTGGCCTAGCTTTGCTTGAAGCAGTTTCACACCATATGACAGCACAGTAGCTCAGCAGTTTGGCCCCACAAGCTCTGTCCCTTATTTGGAACTTCTTTTGGCCTGTTGAGCCTTTCTCTTTATGCAAGTGAGCAAGCAGTGAGCTAGTGTACAACCTGTCGACCTGTCAGCAGGTCCTGACTTTCCAGTCGACTACATTTGGCCCTGCCCTCTTCCCCTGACCCGGGGTACCACATATCCATAGACAATGCTGCAAATACTGCAAAACAATTTACTTCAACTGAAAAATTAATCAGTGTTCTATTCAATACAGTGATCATACACCATAAGAGAGACTAGTCAAGCCAGTATGTGCTCTACAAATTGAGTGACTAAAGGTGAGTGTGGTCATGGTGCTAGTACAGCAACCCTAGGGCAGAGCCGGAGTGCCGCTGAGGCAGCAGGGCTGGTTCCTGTGAGGCTTGCTTCAATCTCTTTACTCCCCCACCACCCCATCCTCCATAGCTTTGTTGTGTGCTCTTGGTACGTGGATCATGGAGAACACTTATCGCCCACTGGAGCAAATTGGAGTTGGACTGAGGCTGTGATCTGTGATCATGACCATGGGCAGGTTGTCCCCTTCCTCCAGACGCGACTTAAAAGCTCAATGCAAAAGGTATGAATTTGTCTATTTTGGTTTGTGCCTGGGAGGGGGTAGGCCTGTCACATCCAAGGCACAGCCAATTACACATTTTCCAGAACAGGCCAGTATTCAGCCAGTGGTAGTGTTGAACGGCGAGGCAGCTCAGATAGGACCATTCCAGGGTGAAAGTCAGATTAACATGTGGTGGATGTGAATTCTAGAGGCCTATTTATGCCCAGGAGGCATTTCCATTCCCAGACAGGCTTTATTGTACTTGCCGTGCAAGCCCTCCAGTCAATATGGGGCACACAAGCAGACACATTTTCTGTATGGGGCCTGAAACGCTGGAATCCATTGGAAGTGAAATGTCACTGAAGTTCTCCCTATCTGAACATCAGGGGATGCAGGGACCAACAGCAGAGCACGAGGTTCAGTCACACACCCTCTATAAAGAGGAAGTCTACCTGCCCCATTGCAGGTCAATTCACCAGCTCCCAAAGGATCATCTTGCATATTCAGAAGAAGGGTCAGCTATTACCTTCTTTTTACAAAATAGCCATCCACAACCTAAACCAAGACAGCTGCCTCGCTGCAAAGTGTGTGCAGTCCTTAATTTGAAGGATTCAAAGCATGCCTTGGAAGTGCCCCGGGGGAGGCTAAGTGTTCAGTCAAGGGTGACTTAAATACTCCACTCTCCTTATCCCGTGTCCAGTGCCTTGCCAAGAACTTAGAGTTCGAAGGGAGTTTGAGAAAGAGCAAACCAGCATGCTTCTACCTAAAATCTCATTGAATCCTCCTCTCTGGGCACAAATAGGGGACTGGTGGTCCTAATACTCATGCCCCTAGCACTCACCCTCACATTCACAAAGGCCCATCTTTGGCAGGGTTGTCAGTCGAGCACCTTCCAGTCCTGGGAATCCAGATGAAGAATGTCACCAAGTTCAGATCTTCACTCACGCCCAAGCCTGTGTACTCCCAGGCCACCAAGAGAGCCCTAGCGGAAAAGCAGAGCAATGACTGCACTGTATGGTGATCTGTTTCTCCTGGGCAGCTGTGTGATACTGTAGTCATGGGCCAATTATCCGGTGGTTACTGCTATGCTGTAGCAATGCCCTAATGAGGCCCAAGTTCAGCAACGGATTTTACCAGTACAGTCTAGTAAAATCGCAACCAGTCTGTCACTGTTAGAGGTCACAGAGAACATCCACCATCTTACTCAGCCAGGCCACGCCCCCTTTTGCTCAATGGTCTAGATTTGAACATTAAATTGATTACAAATAAAACATCTGATTTAACTGTTGGAGGGCCAGAATAAACTACTTGCCACACTGATGGAGGAACTGCTGACAAATTTGTAAATGTCCTCAGGCCTAGCCGAAATTTCCTGCATTGGCATCACATTGGTCCCTGACAATCCACTGTAAGTTGAAAAGATGGCCCAATCAACATGACAAAGCTCATTTTCTTTTTGAAAAGAAATAAACTATGACCATGACTAGGGTGGCACGGACCAATTTTGCCTCTTACTGCCAGGTTTTTTCCTGGTGGAGATGGGCATTTGAATTTAGCTAAATGGTGGGCAATCTAAATTAGGTGGGCTGATATACAGCATGACAGAGTTGCCGTTGTCAACACCCATGGTTCTCTTGATTCTGAATTCGGTGGGCGGACCATAATGTTGGCAGGGAGGGAACTCCGTCACTGTTGTGAAGACATTCCCTCTTTATTTCTATCAGGCCCAAAGACACTTTTTGTTTAATGAGTGGATATGCAACTATTTGCAAAGAACCTATCCTGTCAGCATCACTTTCTTTGAAGGGCATCAAAGTCAGACCAATAGTCAGTGGTGGCCTGTAATCTTTGGAGGGAGGTGGGCAGATCCCAAACACACGCGCAGATGCACACTTACACTCATTCATTAATGCACACACACATACAAACAAATCCATTAACAGCATTTGTTTCCAAATATTCAAATATGCACGCATGCACCAAACATTCATTTAAAAAAACACACAAATACTTACTTGTCCCAGGAGGGTTGGTTTCTGATGCCTTCCCTCAATAGGTCAGCCAATGAAGGAAGGCAGCAGTCCCAATCCCATCACAGAGCGGGATGGGGGTCAGTGGGACTGCTGACCACACCCCACTCTGTGACGAAATGTCACTGATTGACACTTGGCCCTGGGTGCTTCAAGGCTTAAAACTGAAGAGTCCAGGTTGGAGACAATGAGTGAGACTACCCCTTGTAACCGAGGGGCAGGATCATGAGGACCTTTGCTGAGCAGAGGAGATCATGCCTACGGGGGCTGTGTGCAGGAAAGTACCCTCTTTTTGGCATGTTACCTCCAATTTCTCCCTAATGTCAGTGTGTTTGACTGTGTCACTGGGATCCTGCTAACCAGGACCCCAGAGCTTATGGTCTCTCTACCCTAAATATGGTCACTGCATACTGGTAACCCACTATTTTGTCCCAAATTGGCATCCTGGTCATCCCTTATAAGTCCCTAGTATATGGTACCTAGGTATCCAGGGCATTGGGGTTCCAGGGGATCCCTATGGGCTGCAGCATTTCTTTTGCACCCATAGAGAGCCCATGCAAAGGCTTCTACAGGACTGCCATTGCAGCCTGTGTGGAATGGTGCATTCACCCTTTCACGGCATTTACACTTCACCAGGTCACGTATAAGTCACCCATATACTATGCTTTCCAACCCTGCAGGCTGGGTGCAGAGTACCCGTGGGTGTGTGCACCCCTGCACTAGCAGAGGTGCCCCACATCATCCAGGACCCTTTTCCCGGACTTCGTGAGTGTGGGGACGCTATTTTACGTGTGCACTATACATAGGTCACTACTTATGTACAGCTTCACAATGGTAACTCCGAATATGGCCATGTTTGGTATCAAACATGTTGGAATCATACCCCAAGGCTTTTGCAAGCATTGGTTGTATGACTCCATGCACTCTGGGGGCTCCTGAAAGGACCCCCAGTATTGCCATTACAGCCTTCTGAGGTTTTCCAGGCAGCCCCAGCTGCTGCCACCTCAGAGACAGGTTTCTGACCTCATGTTGCTTGAGCAGCTCAAGCCCAGGAAGGCAGAACAAAGGATTACCTTTGTGAGAGGGCTGTTACACCCTCTCCCCTCGGAAATAGGTGTTACAAGAATGGGAGGGGTAGCCAGAAGAACAAAGTAATCTCCCTTGAAGTGAATGAGTCACTTCCCTGCTTCAGCAGGGACCCCGTTGCAGTGACTCCTGGGTGGCGTGGGTCCCCTCTCCTGATGAAGTGCGTGGATCCAGCAACATGAGTGATGGATTGAAGTCGTCCCTACGGTCCTAAGGTCCAGCTGTCCAACTTTGGTGGAGGTAAGAGCTTTTCTCTCCACGCAAGACAGTACCCCTGTGCACTGCATGTTTTGCAGTTGCCAAGGCTTGGTTGCATCCTTCCACAAAGTTCTTCGTGCACCGTGCAACTCTGGCCCCCAGCACGCCTTCTTGCGATGCAAAGCCTCTTGAGTGGTTTTCTGGTGGCGTGGGATCCCATTGTGATAGTACTTCATGGGCCTCCTTTTGCACCTACCTTGTTCCTGTGCTCTGGGAATCCTGTGTGCTGCCTGGTCTTCTGAGGGCTCTCTGGTTTGCTGAGGGCTCCCTCTGTCTCTCCCTCCTGTGTAGAGGCCACCAGGTTCCTCCTGGTCCCGGGCAGCACCATTTTCCCCTAACCCACAAGCTTTGCGTATGCCAAGGCTTTTTGGCGGAATCCAGAGACACAAACCAGACTGCAATCATCCATCTGGCGTGGGACATCATCTGTACCAACCAGGAAACCCAACTCCATCTTGGGTGCAGTACTGACTGTTCTTCTTCACCTGTGGTTCTTCTTTTGCACCTTCATCCGGGTCTCCCTGGACTCTTCAGTGCTTCTTTGACTTGGTCCCCTTCTTCCACAGGTCGTCAGGTCCAGGAATCCATTGCTGGTGTCTTGCAGTCTCTTCTTGTTCTTGCTAAATCTTCTATAATGTGGTCTTGTGTGTTCTAGGAAAGTTACTGCGATTTACTCCTGCTTTCCTGGCCTCTGGGGTAGGTTCTATTACCTACCTTTGGTGTTTTCTAACACTGCCATCTCCCCTCTACACACTACACTTGCCTAGGTGGGAAACCAACTTTTGCATGCCACTATTTTGGTATATGGTTTGTGTTTCACCTAGGCCCATTTCTAACTGTTGTGATTTTCACTATTTGTACTGTTTTCTAACTGTTTTTACAGCTATTTCTGCATTCTAGTGTATATACTTTGTATCTTACTTACCTCCTGAGGGAGTATAGTCTCTAAGATATTTTTGGCATTTGTGTCACCAAAACAAAGTACCTTTATTTTTGTAACACTGAGTATTTTATTTTATGTGTGTGAGTACTGTGTGACTACAGTGGTATTGCATGAGCTTTGCATGTCTCCTAGTTAGGCCTAGGCTGCTCATCCACACTACCCCTAGAGTGGCTGGCTTCTATACACAGACTACATTCCACTAATAAGGGATAACTGGACATGTTATATCGTGTAAGTACCTTAGGTACCCACTACAAACCAGGCCAGCCTTCTACACTGTGACCTCAGACCAGCAAAGTTCAGCTCAGGCAGCCAGGAGCCTGTGCAAATAGCACATGTCTAGCTCCTGGCTGCCTGACTTGAAGATGAAGAGTGTCTGTCAGGCTGTCCTTTGCTCAGCCTGACAGACTTCTTGAAGGGCAAAAGGTGAGGGGACATGACCCTTCAGCCCCAAAGGTCAGACTGTGGCTGCCAATAGTTTGCTTAGTTCATGCAGAGATGCTTTTAACCATCAATACAAAATACCCCTTTGAATGATGAAGCTTAAAGTGTGCAGAATTACAGCTGTATCACTCTTATCAAATCCAGATTCTTTTTGCCTAGAACCGTAATTATAGTTCTGGTCGATAATGACTCATTTGGGAGGGACATCTTAAGGATTTTGAGGACCCTGGGCCAAAAGCAAACAGCTTTGAATGGATGACCCAATTTCAGCTCTTTCAGGCCCTCTTTGTCCAGTCCACAGACAGTGCACAGACTCTCTGGGCCAAATTTTAAATATGTTTACATGTAATATGAAAGGGTAGTGACGTGCGTTTCCAATATTATTATACAGCAGCAGACAACTCTTATCTTTGAGAGTAATATTAGTGACCCCCTGCCCATTCCCATATGTGATGTCCACTTTTGAGCTAAAAGAAAGTTTGTGTATGGATGTTGCATGCTGTTGAAAAACAAACATTTCTCTGCAGAATGTCTCCTATAGACTCCCATACATCACCCACATTACGAATAAATTAAAGGAAAACGGTATTTAAAACAATTATTTTAAGAATTATTCAAGCTCATCAGGACAGGACTCTCTGCAGAACAGAACTGGCTCTATCAGCGCCCCCCTCAAAAGCTGGGGCCCTGGGCCACAGCCCACTTTGCCCATGCCTTAAACCACCACAGTCATTTAGAAGGGAATATGCCAAAAAGCCACTTCGCATGAAGAATCGTGGGGCAAGGGAGTGTACGTAGCTTCTACAGACAGGGTGTAACAAAGGACCCCACAAACCCCTTGGTTGAGGGGGACCCGAGCTCCAGAGACCCCCTGAGCACAGTACCCTGGCCCCAGAGCTCCTCAGTGAGCCCAGAAGGGACCTCTCCATGTACTCTGCAGAGGGGCCCTCTCAAGTTTTGTTACTCCACTGGCTTCAGGTCGCTGTAGTACGCAACAGATAGATGATTTTTACTAAAAATGCTATTCATTATTGGTTTTCGATCTCAAACCTGACAATGGTGTGGGTGGTGCCCATTTTGTTATACAAAATTTGGGTTACATGTCTGGAGCTTCAGCTTAGCACAGCTTTGCAGCAGATATAACCAACCTGATATACGTAGCCTTTTAAATGTCATGCAGATTAAACAAGGGTGGGAGGTATTGATCGACCATTAGTGATAAAAAAAGAATGAATGCATCGTAACTGGAACGTTTCTTCTGCAAAGACAAGATGGTTACATATTTGTTCATGTGGATATTAATGGCAGACACTGCGCCTCGACTCTTTGTGATGCCAAAGATCACCACACCTACTTGTCAATACAGATGGGCGACATAAGAGTGATCAACTCTGGTTAGCATTATGTCTGTCGGAAACAGAATTCATGGGCCCAGATTCCGAAAGGTGTCGCGCAGCGCAGTGTAACAGCCAAAAAAAGCTGAGCTACGCTGCATGACAAAGAGAGAGCAGGAGGGCGCCAGGTTCACCTAGACGTGGCTGTCTCCTCCCCTCTCCCTGGCGCAGACGCTGGGGTGTGTGCATGAATCTAGCATATGTTTTGTACAGGAAGGTGCCTAGACAAGTGGAAATGTTTTCCTCTTTTGTATAAGCGCTGTACAGTGAGGGACACATGCAAAGTCGGAAAAGCAGGGAGAAATAAAAAGATTTCTCCATTTAGCGCCTGGTTTTCAAAAGCGTTAATTTCTGGCGCTAAACCTCAAAAAACATAGGTGGTAGCAGGGGTACGCCCATGTACCACCCAGGTAGCGCCCCCTCGAGACAAAGTGATGCAAAGCAGCATTTGGCGCTGCTTTGCATCACTTTGCCAGACAAACCAATGCAAATACCTATGTTCGTGAATGCCAAAAAATGCCAGCGTCAGTTTAGTGTTACAAAAGCAACAAACCCTTGACAAACCTTTGAGAACCTGGGCCACAGTGTCAGACAGCTTGCAGCCAAGTAGGCATCTCTACCCCTATACCATATTCACATTTATAAATAGAAACAGATTTACAATAATGTTACAAAACAATCAGATTCAAGATTTTGTATCATTTACTTGGAGTGCAATTTTTTAAAAATATTATTTGCATCGCAGAAGTAAAAGGCTTTCAAATGCATTCTAAGAATGTATTCAAAACACTTAAGTAAAAATGATCCACTTGTAAAATTTCGTGAGGAGACTCAGCTGCCCAGGCTGAAGAGAGATGATGTACATTACAACAGATTATTTAAAAATTCTTTATTGTTCTATCAAAATATATATGTTTTGCGGCTCAGCCAATCCTATTTTGTGCACGTTCAGTGGTGCAATGTTATTTTATACATGCTTCCTGTACAAATAACGTTTATGCATGTGAATACTTATAAAAACTAGCTTGAAGCATATAAAATGTATTTATGTATTCACATTAAAAAATATTCCCACTAACATGTTGATTTAAATGCAATTCTACATGGGTGATAAACATACTGTTAATATAGACGATTCATTGCGGTACAAATATTTTTTTTCCTATTAGCCAGCTGCGGTCACATGCAATTTTGGGCAAGACCCAGGAATATATATAAAGAAATATATTCATTGGTACGTTACAATAAAAGGCATTGTTCTGGAATTCAAGCACTTGACTGGAGATAGGAGGATGGGGAGGGTGTCTGAGACACAAACACAACTTACTACCACTACACTTGACTAGACTTCTGGAGTTGGCGGGAACTCATCAGGCTTGGTGGTAAGACATGAATTTAAAGGTTTTTATTGAGTTTTGCTGCTTTTGTTTTTGGCACTAAGGACCTGACTCTCAAAGGCAAACCTAGACTTTTGTGTAAGTTTACTTTTTTTGCTGTTTACAAACTCTGATTTAATTATAAGTCTACAACTGGGGTACTCCGCAGCCGGGGAGGCAAACTCTCTGTAGAAAATAGTAGGCTTGCCACATCTTTTATGTGCAGAGTTCTCTGCCCTGACCATGGAATATTTGTGTAGTGGTAAACGTACGGTAACTCAGGATTTTGTGGTTTTATTTTATAAGGTAGATTGAATGCAAAGGTAGCCCTGAGGGGACTTGTGGTTTACTTTCAGTGGATGCTATTTATTTTTTCAAAATATAACAATTTTTTCAGAGTCAAATATTCGTTCCGGGCAAACAGGACATCTTTTTCAAGTACAAATATGTGTGTAGAAGTATATATGATGCAGCACTCTTTGTAATTTACAGCAGTATAGATGAACAAAGAGTCTTAAATGAGGCCTTTGTCAGAGTAGAAGGATGTCTGGCAGCCTCGGGTGTGTGTGGAATAGTTGCTATTTTTGCAATATTCTGTTTTCATAACGTTTGGCTCCTGGAGCACAATGTTTGTTTTCAGATAAGCAGAGACGATGAATGTTTGTGTTTGAAGAGATTCTGTGTTAATTTACACAAATGTTGCTTCGTCTAACCCGAGATCTTCCCTCCTGTGAGCACTTGGAATGAGTTGTCATGCACAGCAGGATAGTGAAAACCTTGTTTATTGCAGAAGTACAGAAGGGGTAGAGGGGACAGCTGTCAGGGCAGGGCATGGAACACACCTATATCACACATTGTGATGATGTCACTGCTTTCCATGCTCTTCCAGTGACATCACCACACGTCCTCCTTCATTAAATGAAACAAATTGTATTCTAAATAAAATCTTATAAAAGCTTTACATCCTATTAAATACATTTGCAGAAGTACAGAGAATCAGTAGAGGCTTGCGGGCCACGGAAGGGGAGGGGCTGGGAGGCACGGGGAAGGATGCAATAAACATTTAATTTTTTTTTTTTTTAAATCACTTACCTCCTCAGTCGCTCCTCTGTCCCTCGACGCTGCAGGTACAGGCTCCCAGCCTGCCCTGCGCCAATCTTGACGCTGCTCTGAGCAGCATCAGGATTGGCTGGGAGCGTCCACCCAGTTGCTGGGCTGGAGAGAGCCTAGAGCGCATGTGTGTTTGGCCAACCCGAGGGGTGCTGTAAAGGGGCAGTGTTGAGCACTCACCCTCAGTTCACGTCAACCCTGTGGGCCCACCCCTTTCAAAGTAAAAGATAATAAACATATTTTATTATTGTTTTCTTTAAAAGGTTTTGCAACTGCTCCTCTGCCCAAACGGAGTAGCCGCCACTGCAGAGAATACGTCTGTTACAAAAGGGGTGCAGAGAATAACTGTCATGGTAGTGCATGCAGCACACCTACATCACACATTCGACTGATGTCACTGCATTCCATGCTCTTTAAGTGACATCACCACAGCACTCATTGGGCCTGATTTACAAGGCCACCCGGAAAGGGCAGAAATGCACTGTATTCACAAGGTGCAGTGCATTTCTGTCCTCTCCCTCTGCACTGGCACACAAACTGCTGCCTAGCCTAGCACCAACGCAGGCACCCTTGCACCATGATGCAAGGATGCCTCCGTTGTGGGGATGATTGTTTTAGTGGAGGAAGGGACACCTTCCTGCACAAAAACGATCACATGAGATATTTTCCTCTTTCTATGTGTGCTGCAGAATACAGCACACATAGAAAGAGGAAAAAACAGGGAGAAATAAAGATATTTTTCCCCTTGCGTCGCTCTTACACCACCCCTGAGGCGGAGTAGCAATCTGAATCATTCCCAGACTTATAAGTCTGGGAATGCATCAGATTCCTTTGGGTTCCATGGGTGTTGTGTGGGAAGATCCCTAAGCAACACCCATGAAACACCCTTTTCATGCAGTGTTATGCGTGAAAGGGATCCATATTTACAAGGCCATGAAAAGCTAAGCAAGGTGGCTTTGCGTGGCCTTGTAAATATGGACTGAAGCACTGCACCACCGGAGTGTCAAAACAAATGATGCTCCCGTGGCGCAGTGCGCCGCAAGGGCCTCGTAAAGCAGGCCCTTTGTGTTTATCATTAACATTCAAAGATAAAAATATGTGTGTGTGCCTGCCTTTGTGTCTGACCTAGACTGTCTGTCTCAGTGGATGTTGTGACTGCACTGTTTGTCTTGGTGTCTAGCTCAGTTTACCTCAGTCTCTGTCTCATACCACCCCATCATAGATCTTCTAACAGCGCAGCCTGTCCTAGTTTGTCGCTGCATCAGTATACGTCTCACGCAGCTCCATCACACAGAATGCTGCAGCTCTGTCTGCCTTTGTGCCTGGCCTCGTCTGTCTGTCTCAGCATGTCTCAGGCCACTTTCTTGCACATGTTGGGGTGGCTCTCGTTCTGTGCCTGGCCTCATATCTCTATCGCAGTCCATCATAAATAGGGGTCAGAAGCCATCAGGGAATCATCTGAAATTCAAAAGCTGAAAGGATCAAGAAGTAAGGCTTCACATGGCATTGGTGCAAACACCACAGCATATAAAGTTTAGGGATGTTGTTAGAAGAAGACCTTTGTTTCAGACTAACTCAAGTCATAATCAAGAACCACCACCTCAAACTAATGGTTTGAGAAAGAGATGCTGTGGTTTTAAAATGTGGGTGGCTCGGGAGCACGCTAAGATAAAAAACACTGCTGAAAACCAAAAGGGTAGCCAGAAAACTGAAATACTCCCCGCTTTCAACCAAAGATCTGATGGCACCAAGCAAGTGAAGCAAGTGAGGCCTAATCTCCATAAAAGGGTTTCCTTCTCTCCTCTATCCATGTATTTATCCATTCATCCTTTCACTTGTCCATCCACCTGCTCATGTCCACATTTTCAGCCTTACATTCTGTCACCCATGCATTCTTTCATCCAGTGGATTTGCACTTTTATATTTATTCGGGCATAGGTCTACATTTTTTGTGGTTTTCGCGTTAACCTTGACCTACCTCGTCAATTAAAAGTATACATTGTTGAATTATCTTGTATTGTTCATATCCTGGTATTCTTGGTGCCAACATTAATTATTTTCTGTATTTATTCCTGGGGTCCTACATATGTTATTCTAATGGTTTCGCCCTGAAGTGGGGGGGACTCATTATCTGTTGGTTTTCCACAGAAACGTCCGTTGGCAAAAAAAATATAGATCACTAGCATTGGTGGTGGACCACAAAATGCCAAGTTGTGAACTTGAGTATCACAATTGAATTCGAAGCAATTGTAGCTATCCCTAAAAGTGCTTATACTGAATTACAAAGTGCTAACTAGGGACCACAATAATTGTCTACAATTACAAATTGTAGAGGCTAATTATTGTAACGCAGAAGGAATGATATTTTCATTGAAAGAGGTTGCCTTCAGAATCCGGCAACAAGAGGAATAGTAGTCATAATTTATAAATGTGTTTACATGTTACCAAATGTTCAGGCAGTCAACTATAACAGGTTTGAAAAGCTACATGTTTTTATGGTTTGCACAGTGTTTGAGTCTGTATGTATGGTGACAGAATGACTGAGTGTGATGAGCAAAGTGACTCCAGGTACACAAATGGTCTTGTTATCTGTGTATTATTTGTGGTTTCATGTGTAAAATTATTTTGTATAGATAATACCACACTACATGTACAATAAACAAGCATTTTGCATCATTTTATATTGTATGGTTTATATCTGTTTTTGGATTCAAGAATTCTTTATATGGTATAGTATATGAGGTTATTGAACCCAAATTCTATGTCATCAGGTGATGCAGTCCTTCTTTAAGTAATGTGTTTTGTTGCCTGGTAATTGCTCTCCTTATATATACAGGGGCCCTTTGGTACCTTGAGTAGACACTGATACTGCTCCTCTGGATGCTGCAATGGAGCAATTCTACATCAAAGTGATCTACCTGTTCATGAGACGGCAAAACTTTACTCCTCTATTTTTCAAAGACATCTGACCTTTACCCATCATGGTAAAATGGAAGAGGGTTGGAAATTATTCACCCCTGATTCTCAAAAGCCCCTAGTCCCGACAATCAAAGAGCCAAAGTCCTTTTCCATGACTCTAGCTCATGGAATGTTAACTCCCATTACAGCAGTAATGCTCAATTACTCCTGGTTTAAAAATCATAGCCTCCTGGAATGAGAAGGGTCAACTTGTTTATAAAGACAATGCAATGCAAGGGGCATATCTACGTGACTTGCTTTGTCAGAGGAGCAACACAAACACATTATATGGGACACAGCTGAACTGACCATTCAGTCATCTATGCTGCGCATGGTGGGCACCAGCTCTATTTAGGAAATTGAAAATTAGTGCGGTCCCCCTTTGTTATTCCGTCTCCTACTGAATCACCATTTGTCCAGTGGCAAATCCATTTTACTGCAGAGTTGCCCTCAAAAAGGCTCACAAACACACAGCCCCCCACAGAGCACTTCCAACAAAGAAAATAAACTCATTCAAGAGATTGCCTTGGTTCTCTGTTCAGCCGTGTAGTTTTGCTTCCAAATCCAACAGCTCTGATGTGTATTTTGATTTGCTCTCTGTATACAAATCTTTTATTGTGATCTGGGTTGATTACTGATCAGCCCTGTAATACAAATGTGCTATGACTCAGGGTTTATTTTTTATTTTTAATGTACCTACCTCTTTATATCTCTAGTTAAAAATGCCATAAATGTTGGGTATGATACTATGCCTAATGACAATGCTGTAACACACCTAATGTAAAAATCGCAACAAGCTGTGTAGTGTCCCTTGTTTATACTCAATCTGTGTTATTCAGTTTTTCTGGCCCCATAATGAGTTTGGCAGATGGTAAACTCTGTCTGCCAAACTCCCGACATCGTGGCCGCTGCCTACATGGAGATCTCCCCACAGGCGCTATTATGGGTTTCCTGCTAGGTCAATGAGCAGAAACCTAAGTTTCTGCCCGCCGGCTTAGCCGGAAACAGGCTACAGCATTGTCTCTGGCTCATAATCGAGCCAGCAGCAATGCTGTCGCCTGCAGGGTGCACCACACCCTCGCGATATTTACTGTCTTCCGAGCAGAGTGTGAACATTGTGAGGGTGCTGGCCAGGGGGGGCCCTGCATTGCCCATGCAAACTGCATGGGCAGTGCAGGGGTCCAGTGTGGCCCCCTGTACCTGCTCTCTGCCAGACGTTTCATGGCAGTAATACTGCCATGAAACCGCTGGCGGAGAACAAGATCGTAATCCCCAGGGCAGCACCGCTTGGAGAGCTGCCCTGATGGATTAGGTTCTCCTCCACCACCAGAGTGCCGGGATCCAAGATCATGGCACAATTTACGGTTCCCTTGCTGTCCGACTACCAAGGTTGAAATGTGACAGTTGGACCGCCGCATTGGTGCCGGTCCAGATCACCACCTTAAGACCACCACACTTGTAAAAGGCCCTAAGTCTTTAGTTATAGTGAATTTTTATATAACTATCTCACTATGTCTATATTAAGACAGGATATGTATTTTTGAATATTTTTATTAGGTGTTTTTTATTTAGATATGTCCTAATGGCAAAAAATGACATCAGAATGCACTTCACCCTAAATGGACAGATTTGCATTTCACATAATTATGTATATTATTGTATAATTTTGCTATAATTTCACATAATTACAAGAAATGTAATTACTCAAATTACGCATACCTCAATGTAGGAAAGTCCTCCTTTTTTGCCTGATCACCCCCACTCTTTTTGGATAGGTACTGGTGGTTACTTACTCTTGGCTGTGCCCTGGGTACTGCTAACCAGTCCCAGGGCCTGTGCTCTGTGTAAAATGGATATGCAAATTAGGCTAATTATAATTGGCTAAGTTAACCTACCTATAAATCCCTAGTATATGGTAGGGCATGTAGGTTTAGGGACCACAGCATAGGTGGTGCACACCTAGGTGCACTGCTGAGGTGCCCAGTGTCATTTTAAAAGCAAGCCTGCCTTGCTGGCTGCTTTTAAATTCAAGTTATATGCAAATTCGACTTTGGAATTAAAGGTACTTCCAAAGTCTTAAACTACCTTATTTTTACATATAAGTCACCCCTAAGGTGTGCCCTATGTGCCCCTAGGGCTGGGTGCCATGTAACTATAAGCAGGAACTTTATAAAAATAGATTTATAAGCCCTGGTGAGGTAAAAACAGCTAAATTCGTTTTTCCCTCATTGAAGTAAATGGCCTTCATAGGCTAAAATGGGCAGACTTTATTTTAAATGTTAAAGTCTCCTTAAATGTTACATACCAAGAATTTGGTATCAAATTAATTGTTGTAATAAATCCCACAACTTCCAGTTGTGGGATTTAATATAACTTGTTCAGGTAAAAAGTTTAGACTTTACCTAAAAAGTTGCCAATTCCAGCTCTGCATTGTTTTTGCTGCTGTGCTCTGATTGGCCAGCTCTAGTAGCTTGGCCAAGTGGCCTTGATGAGGTGTGAAGTGGCCTGGCTTCACACAAAGGAATGTGCTTGGGGGAGAGAATCTCCCCTCAGCAGATGGTGAGGCAGGAAGGGGGAGGGCTGCCAAACTGGTCTTCAAAGGCAGAGAAGGACATCTGGAGCACCCAGCAACACCCCCACATCCTGCAACCCCAGAGAATTAGGTGCCCCCTTGATTAGATTAGGAGAGAGCAGGAGAGGAGTGTGTTTATGATTTTTAGCCACACCAGTGGGTGGGCTCAGCCAGATGTAACCTCCAAAAATCAGATTCATCCATGTTGGATTTTTAGAGACTGTTGCTTTCTGGGATGGATTTTTGCCACACTTCCCAGGAAGTGGTCATCACAGGGGGACGACCCTGTCCCTGATTGGAGAACCAGGGCCCCCCTGCTTTTCACCCAGGAGCAAGGATAAAACTGGCAGACCTGCCCCCACACCTCAGATCCCCACCAAATTTCAAGAAAAAGGAACTAAAGGAGAAGAAGGGCGGCCCTGCTGGACCCCTGGCCTGCACCTGGAACCTGCACTCAGAAGGACTGCACCAGCTGCACACTTGGGCTTCACCACAAGAAGGACTTTGCCTGGCTTCAACTGGTTCAAGGAGGGACTCCCTGTTTGCTACAGGTTAAAAATTGCTATCCAGAGTCCCCCTGCACCAACTCCTGAAAAGTGACCAGCTGACCACTGTCCAGTGGCCAAAAAGGAGTTTGCGCCAGGTGCATTCTGGGAGTTGAAGTCCGCACCCCCCAAGGACCATCACAGAACTTCTGGACCCTTGGGGTGAGCTGTGGACCCCAAAAGAACCTTAAAAGAACATCTGGGTGAAGCCCCAGAAGTTTGGAGAAGATTTGAAAAATTTTGTAAAAAAGCTCCAGAGAGGGACCGACCCGCCGCGGAAATTCTAGCCGGCTTGCCTCAACCTCGACCCGGCCTGACTTCGTGGTTCGTCCCGGTAAAGAAAAACATCCGAAAAAGAGACTAAGTCCGAAGGTAAAAAGTTGACCGGGACCTCCCAGCCATCGTATCCGAGAAGGGCTCCACGGTCGTCGGATCAAGATCCAGGTTTACCCCGGTCGAAGGATTTTCATCTCGAAAAAACAACTAAGTCCGAAGGTAACTTTCACCACCGAGGAAACCCACATCGCGTATCTGGACAAGGGCTCCAGGAGGTCGGATTCAACTGGCAGGTTCGTTCCGGTGAAGAAAAACTTTGAAATAAAGACTAAGGGGGTGATTCTAACCCTGGCGGTCGGTGATAAAGCGGCGGCCAAACCGCCAACAGGCCGGCGGTAAAAAAAATGGAATTCTGACCCTGGCGGGAACCGCCAACACAGCCCGCCACATTAACACTCCGACCGCCACGGCGGTACAGACAAACAGCGCGGCGGTCACCGCCAACAGGCAGGCGGCAGACAATGTACCGCCCACAGTATCATAACTCACCAATCCGCCACCTTTTCCGGGGCGGGAGCCCCGCCGATAAAAACACGGCGGAAACAGACTACGAACGGGAAAACGCTCACCAAAACACACTCCACGAGTACGGAGGACAGCATGGAACCCGAATTAAACATCCTACCTGCTCTCGTCTACCTGCTCATCTACCACGAGTACGAACGCCGGCGCAGACGACAACGGTGAGGACTGCACCTACGACACACGGGAGGAAGGTTACGGGAACACACATATGCGACCCCCACCCCCCCAAACAATGTACAAACCAATGCAGAGCTACAATGCACAGTGACACCACCCAAACCCCCCTGAAAAATGCAAAGACATAATTAAATTGTGAAGAAAAATTTATATAAAAAATAGACTCTGATAAATATAGGTCAACTATGCAAAATATCCATACCAAAATTATACTATATACACTGCCATGGAGAACCGAGGCAATTAGTCCTCTACATCAAAATTAAATAGAACAGTCCGTGGGCCACAGTGTAGCGACACAAGGGCAAAGCCCACACAGGAGACCTGAGTCCTTTGGAGAGAACACTGCAGGGGCATCTGATGAAAAAACTACAGGCACCTCAGGGGGAAGGGAAGGGGGGGCACCACAGCCACATGAGTCCACGACGCCAGATCCACGAAGGGGCCACCATGCCCATTGATGTATCCTGGGGAGTGCAAAGCCACAGTCTCTCAAGTCTCTACAGTGGGTGGGTTGCCCACAGTGCCATCCTGGGGAGTGCAAAGCCACAGTCTCTCAAGTCCCTACAGTGGGTGGATTGCCCACTGTGCCATCCTGGGGAGTGCAAAGCCACAGTCTCTCAAGTCTCTACAGTGGGTGGATTGCCCACTGTGTAATCCTGGGGAGTGCAAAGCCACAGTCTCTCAAGTCTCTACAGTGGGTGGATTGCCCACTGTGCCATCCTGGGGAGTGCAAAGCCACAGTCTCTCAAGTCTCTACAGTGGGTGGGCTGCCCACTGTGCCATCCTGGGGAGTGCAAAGCCACAGTCCATCAGGTGGGTGACAGTCTACACTGGTCAAGGAGGAGGCATGGTGGGCACAGTGAACCATAAACAGTGCTTGACAGGAAGGGCCCAGCGGAGCGGTGCTTGAGACGGCGGTGCACAGCGGAGTGGTGCTTGACAGGAAGGGCCCAGCGGAGCAGTGCTTGACAGGAAGGGCCCAGCGGAGCGGTGCTTGAGACGGCGGGGCCCAGCGGAGCGGTGCTTGACAGGAAGGGCCCAGCGGAGCGGTGCTTGAGACGGCGGGGCCCAGCGGCGCAGTGCTTGACAGGAAGGGCCCAGCGGAGCGGTGCTTGACAGGAAGGGCCCAGCGGAGCGGTGCTTGAGACGGCGGGGCCCAGCGGAGCGGTGCTTGACAGGAAGGGCCCAGCGGAGCGGTGCTTGAGACAGCGGGGCCCTGTTCAGTGGTGCTCTTCTGCATGGCGGGGCCCTGTTCAGCGGTGCTCTTCTGCACGGCGGGCCCTGTTCAGCGGTGCCTATCTTCACGGCGGGGCCCTGTTCAGGGGTGCTCTTCTGCACGGCGGGCCCTGTTCAGCGGTGCCTATCTTCACAGCGGGGCCCTGTTCAGCGGTGCTCTTCTGCACGGCAGGCCCTCTTCAGCGGTGCTCTTCTGCACGGCGGGCCCTGTTCAGCGGTGCCTATCTTCACGGCGGGGCCCTCTTCAGCGGTGCTCTTCTGCACGGCGGGCCCTCTTCAGCGGTGCCGATCTTCACGGCGGGGCCCTGTTCAGCGGTGCTCTTCTGCACGGCGGGGCCCTGTTCAGCAGTGCTCTTCTGCACGGCGGGCCCTGTTCAGCGGTGCCTATCTTCACGGCGGGGCCCTCTTCAGCGGTGCTCTTCTGCACGGCGGGCCCTGTTCAGCGGTGCCTATCTTCACGGCGGGGCCCTGTTCAGCGGTGCTCTTCTGCACGGCGGGCCCTGTTCAGCGGTGCCTATCTTCACGGCGGGGCCCTCTTCAGCGGTGCTCTTCTGCACGGCGGGCCCTGTTCAGCGGTGCCTATCTTCACGGCGGGGCCCTGTTCAGCGGTGCTCTTCTGCACGGCGGGCCCTCTTCAGCGGTGCACATCCAGTAGGTCAAGGGAGCCAGACCTGGGCTGGACTCCCTGCTCAGTCGCCCTCCGACCATGATGTTTCTGGACCCTTCGGTGACGGAGTCCTGGGCCCTTTGGTGTCCTCCTTTACATCTGGGATGTGGCATGTGGGGCCCACCTGCTCCGTGCTCCTGCTGGCTGACTTCTCCGCCCTGCTGCCCTTTCGCTCCTTAGATGGGGCTCTCGGGCCCTTGCCTCCCCTAGATGTTGTGGCTGGTGAAGTGGGCAAACTTTGCTCCTTGGGGGCAGCCGTGTCAGTCCTCGCACGGGGGCCCTTTTGTTTCCTGGTCCTCTTGCCGGGGGGGGGCTGGATGTGTCCTTGCTGCTGATTGAGGTGTCACTGCTGGCAAAGGGTGGACTCCAGAACCCATGCACAACAGTGACACTCGAAGCTGGGCTGGTGGTGGCTGTGGTGCTCTTGGGACTCTTTGCAGATGGAGGGGGTAGGTCATCGGAGGGAAAGAGGTTAAGATTAGCCAGGAAAAGTTTTTTAGGGCCAAGGTAAAGGGTAGGAGAAGTGGTGATGGGAGTGGAGGAAGAGGATGTGGTTGTAGGAAAGTCAGGTGTGCTGTCATTGGGTGAAGGTGCTGGTGCTGTAGTCTGTCGTGAGGTGGATGTCTGTTGGGTGGGTGGCTGCCTGCGTTTGTGTGTCTTGGAAGAGGGGGTGACAGACACAGTGGGAGAGGACACAGGGGACGTGTAAATGGCAGTGGGGGTGGTGACTGCACACGTGCGGACTGTACAGGAGGGTGTGGTGGTGATGGAAGCACTGGCTGATGTTGGTGTGCATGCAGGTGTGAGTGTAGACGTCACAGGGAGGGAGGAGGGAGACGAGGAGGAGGGGGACACAGGGGTGGTAGTGACTGTTGGAATGTCTGCATCTGGGTGTTGCTTGGGTGAGTGTTTGTGGGATCTGTGGTGCTTGTGTCTGGATGAGCTGCCCTTGGGTGTTGAGGTGTTTGCAGGCTGGTCAGATGGTGTGGATGGGATAGGCTGAGGAACAGGAGACAGAGACAGGGTGGAGGCAGTCAGAAGAGGGAGGCTGGAAACAGGGACAATGGCTGCCGTCAGTGCTGAGGCCAGAGCAGTGAACGATCGTTGATGGGCAGCCTGACCCGAATGAATGCCCTCCAGGTAGGCATTGCTCCGATGCACCTCCCTTTCTACCCCCTGGATGGCATTCAAAAGGGTAGTCTGCCCAACAATGAGCGTCCTCACAAGGTCAATGAGCTCCGCACTGAGGGCAGCAGGGGTGACAGGGGCTGAGGTGCCTGGGGCGAAGGAGACGCCCGCCTTCCTGGGCGAGCGGGCACGGAGCGTAGGCTGAGGGGCTGCAGGGAGGGCGGGGCTGGTGCGCTGGGTGGCGGCTGTACCTGTAGAGGCGGGGGGCACGGATGTTGCCGCCACCGCTAGGGAGCACCCATCCGAGGACGTGTCTGTGTCGCTGGTCTCACCACCGGTCCCCGTTGTGGTGCTCCCCTCGCCCTCCGGATCACTGGTGCCCTCGGTGTCTGTTCCTGGGCCCACCGGGGCCTTGTGACTTGCAGCTCCCTCGTGCTCCGATGCCAATTCTCCTCCGCCTGATGATGCTAATGCACACATGCACAAGAAGATGAAGAAGAAGGGTGGGGGGAGAAAAAAGAAGACCAGGTTGAGTGCATGCAATGTCAACACCGTTGGCGGAGAGGACAGACACAGGAGCCTCATGCTCTAGGCCGCGCATTCGGGGTACACAACTCAGTACTTATGACTAGGACATACAGGTCAAGAGACGACGAACGCGCACATGTGTGAGGCTGGACCATCAATAGCTGTACTTGTCACCCTACAGAGGTGGGGGCCGGGAGCACAGGGCCATGCCTAAGGGAGAGGACTACACTACAGAAAGCGCCCTGGCCTAATGTCACCCACAACCCTCCTCCCCCACCCAGACGCCTCCACTGCGCAGAAAGATAGCAGAATGTGCTGATACTCACCCCCTTGTGTCTGCTGTGATGCTCTCAAGCGCCCATCCAAATCAGGGTAGGCCACCGCCAGGATCCGGGACATCAGGGGGGTCAGGGTACGACTGGCACCCCTCCTAGGTTGGGAGGCCATCCCCAGCAGTGACTCGGCGGTCTTCCTGGTCCCGTGGCGGATGTCCTCCCACCTCTTGCGGCAGTGGGTGCCCCGTCTGACGTGGACCCCCAGGGCCCGGACTTCCTTGGCGATGGCACGCCAAATCTTGACTTTCTGATGGGCGCTGACCTATGTGACATGTACAGGGTGGGAAGGAAACATTCATCAACTTACTGCATGTTAGATGTGATTGGCCCCCCCTCCCCAACCTTGCCATATGGCACATGCTCTCATCTGTCGTGCGTTGCACTCCTCATTCGCCCCCCACCCCACCAACATACATCCACCCCACTCCACACAGGCATCGCCCATTCCATGTGCACCCGGTGTACTTACCTGTTGGTCTGGAGGACCGTAGAGTAACGCATACTGGGGGAGGACCCCATCCACGAGCTTCTCCAACTCTTCAGACGTGAAGGCAGGGGCCCTTTCCCCAGTCGCAGCAGCCATTGTCACTTCCAGACCGAGGTCACAGCAGCACTTGCAGTATAGGTCCTCTCCTGTGGATGATCAGGTCTCGAGTGATTAACCAGATAGAAAATGGCGGTCACGCCCGCGGCGGTGCGTACCGCGGCGGTGCGTACCGCTACCGCCGGCGCACATCGTCATTGGCTCCTGAAACCCATAGGCTTCAATGTTAACCAATGCGGCTGCGTATAGCGGTCTCCGACCGCCTCCCGCCACGGTGTGCTCCGCCAGCGCATTGACCTCACATCCCATTGTCCCACTTCACAGGTCAGGCAGCCGCCATTTCAAGGGCCCACATGGCATAATTTCTACTGCGACACACAGGCCTAGGCCTTGCATTGCCACACATACACGCCTTTCAATACATAGATAACCGTGTGCTATGCAAGCTGTGGTGAACGTACCAGTGATTAGCTTGACTCTGTGCTCCATGTTGTCCTTCCTAGGCACCGTCCGCTGGGACTTGCGAGGAGAAGGATGAATCCTAGCGTGTACCGACCGCTGGTGGACCTGTCGACAATGGAAGAACGCCACATCATACTACGATACCGACTTGACCGTGCCACTATCCATGAACTGTGTGCCCAGCTGGAGCCAGCCCTGATGTCCCCCATCTGCCAACCCACAGGAATTCCCCCTCTGGTGCAGGTGCTGTCAGTCCTCCATTTTCTTGCAAGTGGCTCATTCCAGACAACAGTGGCCATGTCATCTGGAATGTCTCAGCCCATGTTTTCAAAAGTTTTGTCTAGAGTGTTGTCTGCCCTGACGAAACACATGCGGAGTTACATTATATTCCCTGAGGAGGTTGATTTGGCCACTGTGAAGGGTGATTTTTATGCCCTTGGACATATTCCCAACATAATTGGTGCCATTGATGGGACCCATGTGGCCTTAGTCCCCCCAAAAGACGATGAGCAGGTGTACAGAAACAGGAAAAGTTACCATTCTATGAACGTCCAGGTGGTCTGTTTGGCTGACCAGTACATCTCCCATGTGAATGCCATGTTCCCTGGTTCAGTGCATGACGCGTATGTGATGCGTAATAGCAGCATCCCTTATGTGATGGAACAGCTACAGAGACAACGTGTGTGGCTAATAGGTGACTCTGGTTACCCCAACCTGCCTTGGCTATTGACCCCAGTGAGGAATCCCCGGACCAGGGCAGAGGAACGGTACAATGAGGCCCATGGGCGAACTAGGAGGATCATAGAAAGGACCTTCGGCCTCCTGAAGGCCAGGTTTAGGTGCCTGCATATGACAGGGGGATCCCTGATGTACTCACCAAAGAAGGTGTGCCAGATCATCGTGGCCTGCTGTATGCTTCACAATCTAGCATTGCGACGTCAGGTGCCTTTCCTGCAGGAGGATGGTCCAGATGGTGGTGTTGAAGCAGCTGTGGAGCCTGCGGAGAGTGAAGAGGAGGAAGACTCAGAGGACGACACAGACAACAGGGACAGAGTTATCCAACAGTATTTTCAGTAGCACACAGGTAAGAATCACCCACGCCATTTTACTTTTCCTGAAAGCCTCCTGCTTCTCAAATTTGTCTATGACCCCCCAGTTCTTTTAAACTGATGTTTGATTTTCCCTTCCCTTTTCAGTGCTGTATGACCCACTGCGTGACTTCTGCTTGGTTAGCCCATGGACTAATGCTTATTGATCTCGGTATGTGTTCAGCACAAAGTTAACAGAACATAATTGATCTGTAATGTGTTATACATTTGTAAATAATACAGCCTGACTCCTGATTGATTTCAGTGCATTGAGTGATTTATTTTTTGTGCTAGATAATGGTACATGATATTAACACGGTGATGGGTGGGGGTGGAGTAATGTCCATGGCAGAGTCCAGTTCTCAGTCTCACAGGTGCATTGTCCATATGCCTGTGGAAGGATGGAGCAGGGGCAGTTCAAGGTTGGACAGGGTGGTAATGTGGGACAGTGGGATGACTTCAGGGGGTATCTCATGCTGGCGGGGGTCTTGACATCCTACTCTGTCTTTTTTTTGGATCTCAGGCTCCTCTTGCGGGGTGGTTGTTCTTCAGCAGGAGGTGGGGTTCTGGTGGCCTGTCGTTGTGGTGGGGCCTCCTGTCCACTAGCGCCGGCGGAGGTGGTAGGCTGTTCCTGGTCCGGGATAGTGACAGGGGCCCTGTGTGGTGCCACATGGTCCCGTAACGTGTCTTCTATCCGGTTGAGGGCCTGGACTATGCTCCCCATAGCGGTAGAGATGTTGGTGAGTTGATTGGTGAACCCCATGTAGCGTTCCTCCTGCTGTGCCTGGATCTCCTGGAACCTGGCCAGTACAGTCGCCATCGTCTCTTGGGAGTGGTGGTAGGCTGCCATGATGGTGGTGAGGGCCTCTTGGAGAGTGGGTTCCCTGGGCCTCTCCTCCCCCCCCTGTCGCACAGCAGCCCTCCGAGTTGCCCTGTTTCCCCCGGCCTCTGTCCCCTGGACGGTGTGCCCACTACCACTGCCCCCAGGTCCCTGTTGTTGTTGGGGTGGTGGGTTAGCCTGGGTGCCCTGTAGTGGCAGACACACCGCTGATTGACCTGTCCTAGAGACAGAGGCATGGGCCCGCTGGGTGGGAGCTGTGCTGTTGTTCCCAGAGGGGGTTGGGTCTGCTGTGGCCTGTGTGTGGGGAACCGACTGTCCAGAGGTCCCCGATGGTCCGGGCTGGTCATCAGGTTCCAGGTCGACAGAGCTGCTGTCATCACTGGGGGCCTCTTCCGGGGGGGGGGGGATGGACATTTCTGGACCCTCCTGGCCGGTGTGTTGGCGTTCGGGTCCTGCATGGGGTAAGAGAGTATGGTTATTGTTTCTGTGTGTGCTATTGCATGCGATTTATGGGTGCCCTTGTCCCCCAGTGCTGTCATTCCCTTGGGGGAGGTGTTGTGGGGGTGTTTGGGGGGGGGGTATGTGCAGTGGTCATGCTTAGGTGATGGTTGTCCATAGTTTGTGGTGGCATGCAGGGGTTGCTGTTGGGTGGGTTGTGCTGGAGAGACATTCTCAGGGAGGATGTGTGATGGGGGCTTGGGGGTGAGGGTGGTGGTGGGGGTTAGCATGCTGGGGGGGGGTGAAGTAGTTGAGATTGTACTTACCAGAGTCCATTCCTCCGTGTACTCCAGCGAGGCCATCAGGATGCAGGATGTTTAGTACCTCTTGCTCCCATGCTGTGAATTCGGGTGGAGTGGGTGGGGGTCCCCCGCCAGTCTTCTGCACTGCGATGTTGTGTCGCGAGACCATCGAGCGCACCTTTCCCCGTAAGTCGTTCCAGCGTTTGCGGATGTCGTCTCGATTTCTGGGATGCTGTCCCACCGCGTTGACCCTGTCCACGATCCGCTGCCATAGCTCCGCCTTCCTGGCTATAGTGGTGTGCTGCACCTGTGAGCCGAAGAGCTGGGGTTCAACTCTTATGATTTCCTCCACCATGACCTGGAGTTCTTGGTCCGAAAAGCGTGGGTGCCTTTGGGGTAACATTGGGTGGTGTGGATGAGGTGTGGGGTGGTGTATATGGTGATGAGTGTGTTGGTGTGTGGTGCTTTGTGCTTCTATGTGGTGTGTGATGGTGTAGTGTGCCTCTGTGTGATGTAGCTCTCTATTCTGTGATGTGTCTCTCTCTCCTTCGTCTCTGATCTTCGGTCGTAGGGGTTTGTGGGTGATGTGGGTGTGTGTTTTATAGTTGATTGGATGTGTGGGAGTGTTGCTTGTATGTGTGTCAGGTGTGTGTATTTCAAATTGTCCAATGTGGCTGTGTTTTGTATGGGTGTGTGTATTTTGAGCGCTGCGGTGTGTACCGCCAATGGAATACCGCGGTTGAAAGACCGCCGCGTGGATTCGTGGGTCAGAATGGCATGGGCATGTTTGTGTTGGCGTGGCGGTGGAGGTTTGGTCATCTCCAGTTTTCCGCGGCCCGCTGATGAGGCGGCCTTCCTTGGATGTCGGGTTTTTGGAGGTTTCACAGTTGGTGGTCAGAATGACCGTGGCGGTTTACCGCGGCCGCGGCGGTAGAATGGCGGAGTTCTGACCAGCGGTATAGGCCTTTTACCGCCGAGGTCAGAATGACCCCCTAAGTCAGAAGGTAACTTTTTAACCGAGGCCTCCCGCGACTTGTAGCCGAGCAGGGCTCCATCGCGGTCGGCCTGAAACTTTGACTTTGCCCCGGTCGAGGTGCAACCAGATGACCCGATTGGCGCTTTTTGTTTCTAAGCGCTAGAAAAGTAATAATTCTTTAAAAATTCATATCTCCGGTTCCCTTTATCCGATTTTATTCATTTTTGTGTCAATTTAAAGATAAAAATATAAACTATTTTTATAAATTGGTTTTGGATTTTTGAACTGTTTCCTGTGTTTTATTTAATTACTGTTTTGTGATATTTGAATGCTTTACACACTGTCTCCTAAGTTAAGCCTTGACGCTCGTTGCCAAGCTACCAAGGGTTGAGCTGGGATTAATTTACTGAGACCTAACTGTACCTAGGTGGAGGTTAGTGGCTTGTTGCTAGGTGTAGGTACCTACCTGCCCTTACCAATAACCCATTTTCCAACATTTTTGGTGGCAGCGGTGGGATCCTGTACTTGTGTTCAGTATCACGTTACAGTTTTAAGTAAAACAAATTAAAAATCCTTTAAATTGTCTTAGTGCAAAAAAAAAAAAATTAAATTTTTTTTACTTTTTTTATTTTTATTCATTTGGATTAATTTCAATTATTGAATTTTTGTAATTTTTCTAAATTATTGTTTCCAATTTTTGCAAAAAGTTTTTGTTGACACAAAACTAGGGAACCATGGAGCTTGATCTGGCTAGCCTACCCACACTGACAGTAGTCCAGCTTAGGGGGTTGTGTATTAAAAGAGGGTTGCCTGCAACCACTGATCTCAGGAAGCAAATCCTGATCAAATCCCTGACAGCAATGGCTGAGGCCCAAGAGGTAGAGTCAGAAGAAGCTCCAGAGGAGGGAGAAAGAAGGGAGGATGCTAGCTCTAACCACTCAGGGGAGGGAAGGCATCTGAGCCTCAGTGAGGATGAGGAAGAACGGTCCTCAGTAGATACAGTCACTAGGTGCAGACCCAAAGCTAGTGGTAGGAAGGGGGTCCCTTCAGGAGGAGAGAACCCATCCATCAGAGAAAGAGAGCTGGAGGCCCAGCTAGCATACATAGCTTTGGAAGCAGAGAACCTGGCCCTAGAAAAGAAAAAGTGGGCAAGCAAAGAGAAAAGAGATGGTGGCAGCGATAAAGAGGCTGAGGTGTCCCTGGGTGGGGGTTTTGCCCCCAGATTACCCAAAGGGGTGGTTCCTGCCTATGTAGAGGGGGATGACATAGATAAGTGGCTGGGGGCCTTTGAGAGGGCCCTCCAGATGAGGAAAGTCAAGCCTCAGTACTGGGGTTCACTTCTTTGGGAGTTAGTTCCCAACTCTGGGAGGGATAGGCTCCTAACCATGAGTGGGGAGGATGCAGACTCATACCCCAGTATGAAGAGTTGCTTGACTAAAAAGTTTTGTCTGACCCCAGAGCAGTATAGGCTCAAGTTTAGGGACACCCAAAAGACAAGCACCCAGTCCTGGGTGGACTTTGTGGACATTTCAGTAAAGGCACTGGAGGGCTGGATACAGGGCAACTGGGTAAGTACCTTTGAGGGGCTGTACAATTTGATTATAAGGGAGCACCTTCTAACTAATTGTGTCCAAGAGAGGCTCCGCCAGTATCTAGTAGACTCTAGGTTGACCAACCCCAGAGAGCTGGGTGAGGCAGCAGATGACTGGTTAAGAACTAGGGTTAACCAGAAACCCCCAGGGGGTGATCAGAAAAAGGGAGGACATGGTTCTTCTCAGGGGAAGAACCAGGGGAAAGATGACAAAAAACCCAAGGAGTCCTCACAAGAGTCCCCAAAAACTTCTCAGGGAGGGGGAGCCCCGAGCCAATTCACTTTTAATGGGAAAGGGTATCAGGGAAAGAATTATGATCCTGCTAAAGCAGGAAGGTTTCAGGAGCTTGCTAAGGCCGGCAAGTGTTTTGATTGTCATCAACCTGGACATAAAAGAGGAGATGCTATCTGCTCCAAGAAGCCCCCCACTGGTGGGCAATCCCAGGGGATTGCTAGTGTAGGGTTGGGGGTGGAAGTTGGCCCAGGGGTGGAATCAGGGTACACTGAGGTCACCTTAGTATCCGTGGGTGGGGTGGACATTGCAACTATGGCCACCTTACCTCCCATCATGGAGAGGTATAGGCAGAGGCCTAAAGTCAATGGGACTGAAGTGGAAGCTCTGAGAGATACAGGAGCCAGTGTGACAATGGTCACAGAAAAGCTGGTTTCTCCAGAGCAGGTCTTACCTGGTGTCTTCCACCGGGTGACTTATGCAGATAGCAGAACCAAACTCCATCCCATGGCTATGGTGAGTCTGGAATGGGGAGGTGTGACTGGCCCTAAAAAGGTAGCTGTAGCTCCTGCCCTCCCAGTAGAGTGTCTGCTGGGAAATGATCTTGAAGCATCTGAATGGTCAGAAGTGGAGAGAAGGGTCCATGCACAGATGCTGGACCTCCCTGAATGGGTGTGTGCTGTGACCAGGTCACAGGCAGCACAACAGGGAAATGCTGGACACTTGGGCCCTGGAACAATGCGCCAAGCCTCCAAGAAAAAGAGAAAGGGCACTGGGTCTGGATTGCCAGCCCCAACAAGTACAGAGGGTCAGGAAGAATCCAACCCTGAGGGGGAGGATCTGAACTCTGAGGGAGGGACACTTTCACTGCAAACTATGCCTGATTTGGCAGAACTGCAAGGGGCAGGTGGGCCCACCAGAGAAGATTTGTGCCAGGGACAAAGAGAGTGTCCCACTCTTGAGGGCCTGAGGCAGACTGCTGCCAGGCAAGAACAAGGGGATACCAGTGGGACCCACAAGGTTTACTGGGAGGATGGAGTTCTCTACACTGAGGCAAGGGCCCTCAAACCAGGGGCTACTAGGAGAGTAGTGGTCCCCCAGAAGTATAGAGAATTCCTCCTTACCTTAAACCATGATATCCCCTTAGCTGGTCATTTGGGACAGACCAAGACCTGGAACAGGCTGGTCAACCATTTTTATTGGCCCCAAATGTCAGAAAAAGTCAGGGAGTTTTGCAGCTCCTGTGTCACCTGTCAAGCCAGTGGCAAGACAGGAGGCAAACCAAAGGCTCCCCTGATACCACTGCCAGTGGTTGGGACTCCCTTTGAGCGGGTGGGGATTGACATTGTTGGTCCCCTAGACCCACCAACTGCTTCAGGTAACAGGTACATTGTGGTGGTAGTGGACCATGCCACCAGGTAGCCTGAGGCAATACCCCTCCGGACAGTCACTGCTCCCACAGTGGCTAGGGCCCTACTTGGTGTGTTCACCAGAGTGGGATTCCCAAAGGAGGTGGTCTCAGATAGGGGCACAAACTTTATGTCAGCCTATCTGAAAGCCAGGTGGGATGAGTGTGGTGTTACTTATAAGTTCACCACCCCCTACCAACCACAGACCAATGGTCTCGTGGAAAGATTTAATAAGACCCTGAAGGGCATGATCATGGGTTTGTCTGACAAACTCAGGAGGAGATGGGATGTCCTCCTCCCATGCCTGCTGTTTGCCTACAGAGAGGTGCCACAGAAGGGGGTTGGATTCAGCCCCTTTGAGTTACTGTTTGGGCACCCTGTAAGAGGCCCATTGTGCTTGGTGAGAGAGTCTTGGGAAAAGCCTCTCAAAGAATCCAAGGAGAATGTGCTAGATTATGTACTGGGCCTGCGGTCACGCATGGCCGAGTATATGAAGAAGGCAAGCAGAAACCTGGAGGCCAGCCAGGAGCTCATGAAGCTCTGGCATGATCAAAAGGCTACCATGCCTGAGTATCACCCAGGACAGCTGGTGTGGGTTTTGGAGCCTATGGCTCCTAGGGCACTTCAGGCCAAATGGACTGGGCCCTATCCAATTCTGGAGAAAAAAGGTGAGGTCACCTACTTGGTGGACCTTGGCACCCCCAGGAATCCTCACAGGATCCTGCATGTAAACAGGATGAAACCCCACCAGGACAGGGCAGACATGACCATGCTAATGGTCACTGATGAAGGGAAGGAGGAGGAGGGTGAACCTCTGCCAGACCTCCTGTCCTCAAAGGCAAAAGATGGGTCAGTAGAGGGAGTGGTACTCTCTCCCAAATTGACAGATCAGCAACAAAAAGACTGTAAGCAAGTTTTGGGACAGTTTGCTAGTCTGTTCTCCCTGACCCCTGGACTCACCAATTGGTGTGTCCATGATGTTGACACTGGTGACAGCTTGCCTGTCAAGAACAAGCTGTACAGGCTGTCTGACCAGGTCAAGGCCAACATCAAAGCTGAAGTGGCTAAGATGTTGGACCTCAAGGTAATTGAGCCCTCTGATAGTCCTTGGTCCAGTCCAGTGGTACTGGTGCCCAAAGCTAATCCCCAAGGTGGGAAGAAAGAATTGAGATTCTGTGTGGACTACAGAGGTCTAAACGCAGTCACTCGGACTGATGCTCACCCCATACCTAGAGCTGATGAGCTCATTGACAGGTTGGGGGCTGCCAAATTCCTGAGCACATTTGATCTGACCTCAGGATATTGGCAGATTGCCTTAAGTCCAAGAGCTAAGGAGAGGTCAGCATTTTCCACACCAGAGGGCCACTTTCAGTTCAAGGTGATGCCCTTTGGCATGAAAAATGCTCCTGCCACCTTCCAACGGTTGGTGAACAGAGTCCTATCTGGGTTGGAATCTTTCAGTGCAGCTTATCTGGATGATATAGCTGTATTTAGTTCCACCTGGAAGGACCACCTGGTCCACCTGAAGGAAGTGCTTCAGGCCCTGCTTCAAGCAGGCCTGACTATCAAGGCAAGTAAGTGCCAGATAGGACAAAGCTCTGTTGTGTACCTGGGCCACCTTGTTGGTGGAGGCCATGTACAACCTCTCCAGCCCAAGACCCAGACTATCCTGGATTGGGAGGCTCCAAAAACCCAGACTCAGGTCAGGGCCTTTCTTGGCCTGACTGGGTACTACAGGAGGTTTGTTCAGAATTTTGGGACCATAGTGGCCCCTCTGACTGAGCTTACCTCCAAGAAACAGCCCAAGAAGGTCATTTGGACCCCAGAGTGTCAGAAAGCTTTTGACACCCTAAAACAGGCTATGTGTTCAGCACCAGTGTTACTGGCCCCTGACTATAGCAAGGAGTTTGTAGTGCAAACAGATGCTTCAGAGGAAGGGATTGGGACAGTGTTAGCACAAGTTAATGAAGAGGGCCATGATCACCCAGTTGCCTTCATCAGCAGGCGACTACTCCCCAGAGAGAAAAAATGGAGTGCCATTGAGAGGGAGGCCTTTGCTGTGGTCTGGTCCCTGAAGAAGTTGAGGCCTTACTTGTTTGGCACTCACTTCCGTGTACAAACTGACCACAGACCTCTCAGATGGTTGATGCAGATGAGGGGGGAAAACCCAAAACTGTTAAGGTGGTCCATTTCCCTACAGGGGATGGACTTCACAGTGGAGCACAGACCTGGGACTGCCCATGCCAATGCAGATGGCCTTTCCAGGTTTTTCCACTTAGCTGATGAGGACTACCAGGGTGTAGGTTAGTACCCATCACCTTTCATCTGGGGGGGGGGGGCAGTGTAGGAAAGTCCTCCTTTTTTGCCTGATCACCCCCACTCTGTTTGGATAGGTACTGGTGGTTACTGACTCTTGGCTGTGCCCTGGGTACTGCTAACCAGTCCCAGGGCCTGTGCTCTGTGTAAAATGGATATGCAAATTAGGCTAATTATAATTGGCTAAGTTAACCTACCTATAAGTCCCTAGTATATGGTAGGGCATGTAGGTTTAGGGACCACAGCATAGGTGGTGCACACCTAGGTGCACTGCTGAGGTGCCCAGTGTCATTTTAAAAGCAAGCCTGCCTTGCTGGCTGCTTTTAAATTAAAGTTATATGCAAATTCGACTTTGGAATTAAAGGTACTTCCAAAGTCTTAAACTACCTTATTTTTACATATAAGTCACCCCTAAGGTGTGCCCTATGTGCCCCTAGGGCTGGGTGCCATGTAACTATAAGCAGGGACTTTATAAAAATAGATTTATAAGCCCTGGTGAGGTAAAAACAGCCAAATTCGTTTTTCCCTCATTGAAGTAAATGGCCTTCATAGGCTAAAATGGGCAGACTTTATTTTAAATTTTAAAGTCTCCTTAAATGTTACATACCAAGAATTTGGTATCAAATTAATTGTTGTAATAAATCCCACAACTTCCAGTTGTTGGATTTAATATAACTTGTTCAGGTAAAAAGTTTAGACTTTACCTAAAAAGTTGCCAATTTCAGCTCTGCATTGTTTTTGCTGCTGTGCTCTGATTGGCCAGCCTGCAGCAGCTTCTGCCAGGCTGCCTTGATGAGGTGTGAAGTGGCCTGGCTTCACACAAAGGAATGTGCTTGGGGGAGAGAATCTCCCCTCAGCAGATGGTGAGGCAGGAAGGGGGAGGGCTGCCAAACTGTTCTTCAAAGGCAGAGAAGGACATCTGGAGCACCCAGCAACACCCCCACATCCTGCAACCCCAGACAATTAGGTGCCCCCTTGATTAGATTAGGAGAGAGCAGGAGAGGGGTGTGTTTATGATTTTTAGCCACACCAGTGGGTGGGCTCAGCCAGATGTAACCTCCAAAAATCAGATTCATCCATGTTGGATTTTTAGAGACTGTTGCCTTCTGGGATGGATTTTTGCCACACTTCCCAGGAAGTGGTCATCACAGGGGGACGACCCTGTCCCTGATTGGAGAACCAGGGCCCCCCTGCTTTTCACCCAGGAGCAAGGATAAAACTGGCAGACCTGCCCCCACACCTCAGATCCCCACCAAATTTCAAGAAGAAGGAACTAAAGGAGAAGAAGGACTGCCCTGCTGGACCCCTGGCCTGCACCTGGAACCTGCACTCAGAAGGACTGCACCAGCTGCACACTTGGGCTTCACCACAAGAAGGACTTTGCCTGGCTTCAACTGGTTCAAGGAGGGACTCCCTGTTTGCTACAGGTGAAAAATTGCTATCCAGAGTCCCCCTGCACCAACTCCTGAAAAGTGACCAGCTGACCACTGTCCAGTGGCCAAAAAGGAGTTTGCGCCAGGTGCATTCTGGGAGTTGAAGTCTGCACCCCCCAAGGACCATCACAGAACTTCTGGACCCTTGGGGTGAGCTGTGGACCCCAAAAGAACCTTAAAAGAACATCTGGGTGAAGCCCCAGAAGTTTGGAGAAGATTTGAAAAAATTTGTAAAAAAGCTCCAGAGAGAGACCCACCCGCCGCGGAAATTCTAGCCGGCTTGCCTCAACCGCGACCCGGCCTGACTTCGTGGTTCGTCCCGGTAAAGAAAAACATCCGAAAAAGAGACTAAGTCCGAAGGTAAAAAGTTGACCGGGACCTCCCAGCCATCGTATCCGAGAAGGGCTCCACGGACGTCGGATCAAGATCCAGGTTTACCCCGGTCGAAGGATTTTCATCTCGAAAAAACGACTAAGTCCGAAGGTAACTTTCACCACCGAGGAAACCCACATCGCGTATCCGGAGAAGGGCTCCAGGAGGTCGGATTCAACTGGCAGGTTCGTCCCGGTGAAGAAAAACTTCGAAATATAGACTAAGTCAGAAGGTAACTTTTTAACCGAGGCCTCCCGCGACTTGTAGCCGAGCAGGGCTCCATCGCGGTCGGCCTGAAACTTTGACTTTGCCCCGGTCGAGGTGCAACCAGATGACCCGATTGGCGCTTTTTGTTTCTAAGCGCTAGAAAAGTAATAATTCTTTAAAAATTCATATCTCCGGTTCCCTTTATCCGATTTTATTCGTTTTTGTGTCATTTTAAAGATAAAAATATAAACTATGTTTATAAATTGGTTTTGGATTTTTGAACTGTTTCCTGTGTTTTATTTAATTACTGTTTTGTGATATTTGAATGCTTTACACACTGTCTCCTAAGTTAAGCCTTGACGCTCGTTGCCAAGCTACCAAGGGTTGAGCTGGGATTAATTTACTGAGACCTAACTGTACCTAGGTGGAGGTTAGTGGCTTGTTGCTAGGTGTAGGTACCTACCTGCCCTTACCAATAACCCATTTTCCAACACTCAAGTACTAAAGTAATAAATGGCTGTGGGTGAATACATAGGAGTCTTGGGTCTAATTAGCATAGTAAGCAAGGTTGCGCCCTAGTCCCTAGAATTTTCACCATTTCAGTGTTCCCCCATTTGTGAACTCAAAAAGGCTTTTTTAAATGTGTAAAGCCCTATTTGTGATTCTGTAACCTGTTACTGAATCGCAAATTGGGTTTGTGATTCAATATTAGGAAGAGGCGTGTTTCGGGGCCCCTTCCAAATACCGAATCGCAGTAATATGTGTGAATTTGTTTAAACCAAAATGTGGTTGCAAAACCTTTACATTTTAGAGGTTGCTTCAAGTATATGGTAACCCATTTTTAAATGGGAAGGTGTCCCTAAGGGACCCCTTTCCCTTTCTGAGTGGGCTGAATTTTTTTAAAAAAGGATTGCTTTATTTAGAAGCAATCACAGACATTGTGGTCTGCTGACCCTAGGAGGCCCCCCTCCCTGTGATTTTATCAATTCCCAATGAGTCGTAAACTGAGAACTACCTTATTAATATTCATAAGACAGGTCTATTTGCGACCAACTGGGAATTGCAAAATGTGTAATACATACATTTGTACATGGGTGGTTACGATTACCAAACAATTACCTATGTACATCTGGCCCAAAGTTACTAAAATATTTACATGAGGAATGCAACCCAAATCTATTAAAATCATAGCTTAAACTGTCAGTGGTCAAATTTCACAAACAAGTTTTTTCATTTAAAGTATTTTGAAGACTCCCATTTGAAAACAACAACAGATGAAACTTATTACAGATATCAGGCTCATTTTGAATTTTGCAACCCACATAAACAATAGGGGCCTGAGATAGGGTTTGATGGTCAGAGTAGTGTCCACCAGGATAATGGAGGACTCGCCTCATCAATCCTGACAGTAGTCCATCAGTCAAATTTAGAGGTGGTCGCCAGCTCAGCTGTCATCTCTGTACATTGAAAGGAATTGCCACCAAGGTTTTCGGAAAGAAACTCCCAAAGCAGGATTTTGTTACTGGGAAAAAAAAGCTACACCCACATCATGGGGGTTTTCTTCTAGGATGCGGGGGTCATTATTGTTTTCTTTCTGTCTCAATCGAAAGGAAAAGATAGACATTGTACCTTTCACCCAAAATAGGGCAGGCAGTATAGTGTACTTCCTCTCGCGACTCATATTCCATTGGAGAAAGCATTTTGCCATTGGAGCCAATGGGGACCCTGTCGAAGGAATATGTAAGGTCTGCAAAACTCAAAATGAGGTGGGGCAGACCATCAGTTTGGAGGACAGTGTACTCCACTGTATTTGCGATGTGGTACCTTAAAAGTTGTTTTATAGGACATATTCAATTACTTGAGCCGTGCTAATGAGAAATATGAGTGCTTTCTTTCAAGAAAAACATTACATCCGGTGCTGGACATCACCATGAATGAAGGAATGTTTGCCTAAAGCTTTCAAAATCCATACCTCAAGGACATATAGCATGAATCCATTGTACTCGAGTGGCAAATGTTTTGGAACAAAATAAGCCTAAATAATCAATACAGATTTGTAGTAGCCTGGAACTCATGGAAATGCTGCCATCCTGTTTGTCGATCAGCCACATCGTCCTGGCAGTGGAACAATAATAAACCTATTATTGAACTGAACTGATCCATATTGATCTCAAATGTGGTCTGTTTGGACATGAATGAGAGAGAAGGTCAGAGCGCTGAGAGTTGTACATTGGAGAGTTACATTGCTTGTTCTGACAGCAGGAGAGTGGGTAGAGTCTTGCTAGTGGTCAAGGGGAGAACCGAAAAGGGAGAGCATTGTTTTAGCTGTAAATTGTGCATGTACAAGGTTTTCAGGGAAACACTCTTCTTTGTGAGATGTATCTGAGGAAATCTGTGGAGGGGATTGATCATTGGTATATGGTATGGGTGTGTCTGGAGTTATTTTGAACTTTGTGGTTGCTTTGTAGATTATGTAAAACATCAAGTATTCCAGTGCGTTATTTGTACGGGGCAGGAATCTTGCCGCTATCTGATAATGAGGATATGGTCAATGAGGAAGCATCTAACTTGATCTGATCAATTAAGAAGTTACTGGAGATGGTGACATTTTTTATGAGGAGGGTTGTGGGAGACTTGAACCTTAATGGGTTCTGCATGTGCTGTGGCAGTGGTATTTCCCTTTGTTAATATAAATCTGAGGACTGCTGTGGAGATGTGGGGAAGTGACAGCATTTTGGAGTTGAAGATTGTCCGAGATCCACATATTGTTATTTAACTCAACATTCAATATAGTAGAGAGGCATTAATGAGGCTAGTTACCAATAAGATTTAGCATGGAGTATCCTGTTCACCAATCCATCTCATTTAAAGATGAACAGACAGACTGAATAAGGATGTTGGAGAAAGGGCATCTCAATGCCCACTCTATTTAGGGTGGACAGTGCAATGTCCCTCTTTTTGTGTCCTCCATTGTCAGGAACAACATGGCATGAGGTAAAGAACAAAACAATGATGACCCCCATATCCAGGTAGAAATCTCCCAGGGGTTTGAGTGTCATTACTGTTTCGTTTTTAAAAAATAACTCCTATTTTGGAAAACAAAATGCATTAAAAAAATTAGCTGCATGATTGTCTGCTCTGACAGATGGACTTCTGTCCATCATACTCATATCAGGCCTCTGATGTCTGCTGGATGTTGTGGTTGTGTTGCAAAGTATGTAAGCAATTAGAAGTGACAGGGCTTACTTGCCTAAACATATAATCAGGAGATTGCACTGGAACAATATCATCTGCATGGTAGCGTTCAATTGGAAAATATCAGTAGCAGTATTGGTGGAAAAGTCGAGGAGAATCACAAGGCAGGTAGAGAGAGAATTTGATGTTTAGTTGTATCATTTTTAAGTTTGGAAGTGGAGTATGGGAGATAGATGCATGGCTGTGTTGCTACCCTTATAAAACTTCTAATGCACATTAATGACTTACCAACCTGGATCCAGTTTGTAAAAAAATGGAAATTCATCAAACATTAACCATTTGTATCAGGAAAGTCTATAATGCCATCAAAGAGAAGGATCACTTTTTGTAGCCATCACTAATGACAAAAAGTGCAAAATGTATAGCTGCACAAATCAAAACTGAGAGCCCTTCTCTGTAGTCTCTTAATATACTGTTTCCTATTATCACAAGAGTTGTGGTTGACATATAAAGCCATCGCTAATGAGACATAATAGCCTTACCATTTCTGGCTTCACTAACAGTACAATCATTTTTAATATCATTCAGGGTTAATCTGCTCATATAGACAAATCGTGTTGAGGCTTAAATTGCCAATTTAAGTGCTGTGCTAAATTCAACAAAAACGCCAGAGTAAACAAATCAAAAACAATATTGGAGCAACAATAACACAGTTCACTAATGGTGATAGTTGCAGCAGCTGAACTTAGGGCACACCTGCTGCTAGGCTCCTTCCTTGACCACTTAAAGCCTCCATTTGTGGGCAGCTCTAGCTTTCTGCTCTTCTCTCTGAGGTTCCCTTCAGGTGCGCATTCCTACTTATAGACCTGTTAGCTATTCATAATTTGCTAATAGTTCATCCCCAAAAATCCAAGGACAAGTGGGCCAGTAACACTCCCACCTCTTTACTAGCCACTGCAGGTCTCTTCTCCCTGTTTGCTATCACTTCATTATTCAAACCGTTTGCAAGTCTCCTTATGTCTGCAATAAGTTCTACCACTCTATTGTTTCCATCTCCAGCCAACTACTGCCCTTATGCGTATATGGCTCTTTTCTGCCTGTTATCTGTCAAACCTCCATCCAGCAAATACTGTTTTTTCCTTGTGCTTGTGGTCAATGACTTTTAACTTTCACAATTTGATCTCTAAGGGTTGGTTTTAGGTCATTTTAGTGCCAGGATACCTTCACTGGTGACAGTGCTCTTTACAAATACAAATAAAAGATGCTTTCTCATCTTGTGCTTAAAGTAGATTGCTGTTGAGATAAAAGTTCCTGAACATTCACCCCTCTCTTTCTCTGCCCCACAGTGAAGGTCCAGTTCGGAATGGAGCTTGAGGAACTCCTACTAGATGCTGGAGGCTTTGGAAGGTTCCAGATTTTCATTTTGCTCCTCTTATTCGTTCACCGGGCCACTCTGTCTGCACACTTCCTGCTCAACAACTTCCTGGCAGTGGTGCCTCCCCACCGATGTGCCATCCAGAACAAGGGTCTGTTAGGGAACATCACTGAGGAGGAGATGCTGCTCATTAGTATTCCCAGGGAGCCTGATGGGACCTTAAGCTCATGCAAGATGTACAAAGAACCCCAGTGGCACCTGTTGGAAAACTACACCTGGGGTCCATACAACACCTCAACCTGGGGTCCGCCTAATGTCTCCACCTGGATATCTCACAACACCTCAGTGCTGCAGACGTGCCAGCATGGCTGGGAATATGACAACTCCCACTTCTCCTCTACAATAGCCACCGAGGTAAGAGCTGATTAGATGCCTACTATTGTTTTATAGCCACAATAGGTTTTAAGGATTGGGAAAACAGTCACGATGAGCAATGTGCCAATGCACTGATGTGTAGTACTAGAAGCAATGAAACAACAACAGGAACATGAATACAGAAGCCTCAGGCGCTATGATCCAGTACTCCAAGGAGTAAAAGATACAGCTAATGAGTACCACTGTACTGCAAGTAGTGAGAATAATGGCCAGTGAGTGGCAGTATGCTTGAGTGAGTAAACACCATGTCACGCCAAAGACACCCCAGGTTTTCCGAGGAGAAGCTCAGGGTCATGGTGGAGGAAATCCTCCGGGTAGAGCCACAGCTATTTGGCTCACAGGTGCAGCACACCACCATAGCCAGGAAGATGGAGCTATGGCGCAGAATCGTGGGCAGGGTCAACGCTGTGGGACAGCATCCAAGAAATCGGGAGGACATCAGGATGCGTGCGGGTATGTGTATTGGTGGTGTCTGTATGCGTGTAGGGTGGGGGTGTGTTCGGTGTAGGGGTGTGGAGGGGGGTCCTGCCACCTGTGGGGGGGTCAAGGGGGGTGGGGGGTGGGTGGGAGATCTCGGCAGTGGGGGTGGTGGGTGGGGGAGACCCCTATCAGTGCCAGGGAAGGGATTCCCTGGCACTGATAGTGCCTACCGCCATGGATTTCATGGGGGTTCCAAACCATCTGAAATCCATGGCAGTCAGCAGGGTGGTGACACCGCCGGCGGTCTTGTGATAGCCGCCGGGCTGGAGACCCAAGGCCCTCATTATGACCCTGGCGATCGGTGGAGAAGTGGCGGTTACCGCCATGGTCATCCGCCACTTCTCCATTCCGACCGCCAGGGCGGAGATGACCGCTGGGCTGGAGACTTGGACCACCCTCCCCACCCCTATCCCGAACATTGCAACACACCCCCACCCTACACGCATGCAGACACCACCAATACACATACCCGTACGCATACCAACATACATACCAACACACACACACCCACTCATACACGCATACATACATAAAGACATGCACGCACACATAGGGGATCATTACAACATTGGCAGTAAAAGCCGCTTACTGCTGTGCAGAAGACCGCCAATACACCACTGCGGAATTCCGCCACAGCTATTATGACCCACATCTCGGAAACTGCCGAAATTCAGACACCCACACAACTCCGCCACACCAAAGGTCAGTGATAAACTGGCGAAAACAAATCCTCCACCGTCACGCCAACAGAAACACGCCCATGCTATCACGACCCACGAATCCACGCGGCGGTCTTTCAACCACGGTATTCCATTGGCGGTACACACCGCCGCGCTCAAAATACACACACATCTCCAAAACACCGCCACATTGGACAATTCAAAATACACACACATGATACACATACACACACTACTCCCACACACCCAACACAATATAAAACACACACCCACATCACCCACAAACCCCTAAGACCAGAAATTTGAGGAAGCCGAGAGACAGAGAGCACAGCAATTGAGAACCCCACCACACAAAGGCACACAACACCATCACCCATACAACAGCCCACGCACAAAACACCACACACTACTACACAGCACCAAACACATCAACACATACACCACCCCACACATCACCCTCTTCACCCCATGTCACGCCAAAGACACCCCAGGTTTTCCGAGGAGGAGCTCAGGGTCATGGTGGAGGAAATCCTCTGGGTAGAGCCACAGCTATTTGGCTCACAGGTGCAGCACACCACCATAGCCAGGAAGATGGAGCTATGGCGCAGAATCGTGGGCAGGGTCAACGCTGTGGGACAGCATCCAAGAAATCGGGAGGACATCAGGAAGAGGTGGAATGACCTACGGGGGAAGGTGCGTTCTGTGGTCTCCAGGCACAACATCGCGGTACAGCGGACTGGCGGCGGACCCCCACCTCCTCCCCCACAACTAACAACATGGGAGGAGCAAGTCTTGACCATCATGCATCCAGAGGGCCTCGGAGGAGTCGTGGAGGAATGGACACTGGTAAGTCAAATCTTAACTATCATATCCCCCACCCTACCTGCATGCTATCACACACCCCCACCCTCACCCCCTACCCTATCACTCCAACTCCTCACTAGTGTACTAATAACACAAACCACCCATCCCAACACCAAGCCCTGCATGACACAACTAAGCATGGTCACCCAGCACTAAATCATGCTCACTGCACATACCCATAACAACCCCCTAACCTTCATCACACAAACCCCCACACAGGAATGCTTGCACTGGGGTACACGCACACCCACCCATTGCACACCATGACACACACAGATGCAATAATCATTCTCTTATACCCCTGCAGGACCACTACGGAACATCACCACATAGGAGGGTCCAGACATCTCCACTCCACCCACAGAAGAGGCCCACAGTGACGACAGCAGCTCTGGCCAACTGGATCCAGATGACCAGCCTGGACCATCGTGGGCCTCTGGATAGTCGGTTCCCCTCGCACAGGCACAGCCCAACACTGACCTTCCACCCTCTGGTAACATCAGCACAGCACCCACCCAGCGGGCCCATACCTCCGTACCCAGGACACGTCAATCAGCTGTGTGTCCACCACTACAGGGAACCCAGGATAACCCACCACCCCAACAACAACAGGGACCTGGGGGCAGTGGTAGTGGGCACACGGTCCAGGGGACGGAGGCACAGGAACACAGGGGAACTGGGAGGGCTGCTGTTCGACAGGGGGTGGACAGGCCAAGGGAACCCACTCTCCACGAGGCCCTCTCCTCCATCATGGGAGCATACCACCACTCCCAGGAGACGGTGGCGAAGGTCCTGGCCAAGTTTCAGGAGACCCAGCGCATGCTGGAGGTCCAGTATTTGGGGTTCAGGGAGGAGCTCAGAAGCATCAGCTCCACCCTGGGCACCATCGTAGGGGTGCTGAAGGACATACAAAAGACCATGAGGGACACCGTGGCACTCCAAGGGGCCCCTGACACTAGCCTGGACAATGAACTGCCCACCACCTCCGCCGGCGCTAGTGGACAGGACGCCCCGCCACAGGACCACCACACCAGTACCCCACCCCCTGCAGACGGACAACCACCCCACAAGCGGTCCCTGAGATCCAGGAACAGGACAGAGCAAGATGGCAAGACCCCCGCCAGGAAATGAGACCACCCTGATTGTCCTCCCACTGTCCCACTTTGTTACCCTGTCCAGATTGGAACTGCCCCAGCTCCACTTCCTATGCCCATATGGGCAAATCACCTGTGAGACTAATAGACTGGACTCAGCCATGGATATTCCTCCACCATCCCACATCACCATTTTACAACCCCCCCTCCATTTATGAGCACTTAAATAAACACCCTTGAAGCACAAAACAATCTGGAGTCAGTCTATGATGTGGTAAGTTTGTATTATCAATGACAGTGTCAAAATGCGTTTTCTATTGTAATGCCAACATACCTATGTCACACATCACAAGTCCATGAAGGATGCAAGCAGATGACACATGTTGGTAACCACACCTGTGAAACCGTAATGGAAAGGTACAACTTATAATGAAAAAAAATGTTCTCACCTGTGTGTCACTGGAAATATTGCTGCATGACTGACTCCCTGTTGTCTATGTCTTCTTCCTCAGCTTCATCCTCATCACTGTCCACAGGCTTCACAGCTGCCACAACACCGTCATCTGGACCATCCTCCTGCAGAAAAGGCACCTGGCATCGCAAAGCTAGATTGTGAAGCATTGAGCAGGCGATGATGATCTGGCACACCTTCTTCGGTGAGTAGAATAGGGAACCACCTGTCATATGGAGGCACCTGAACCTGGCCTTCAGGAGGCTGAAGGTGCGTTCGATCACCCTCCTAGTCCGCCCATGGGCCTCATTGTAGCGTTCCTCTGCCCTGGTCCTGGGATTCCACACTGGGGTCAATAGCCATTATAGGTTGGGGTAACCAGAGTCCCCTAATAGCCACACCCGGTGCCTCTGGAGTGACCCATCACATACGGGATGCTGCTATTCTGCAGGATGTAGGCGTCATGCACTGAGCCAGGGAACATAGCATTTACCTGGGAGATGTACTGGTCTGCCAAACATACCATCTGTACATTCATGGAAGGATTACTCTTCCTGTACACCTGTTCACTCCTGTGAGGGGGTGGGACCAGAGCTACATGGGTCCCATCAATGGCGCCTATGATGCTAGGGATATGTCCAAAGGCGTAGAAGTCACCTTTAACAGTAGCCAAATCCTCCACCTGAGGGAAAACGATGTAGCTCCTTACATGTTTCAGCAGGGCAGACAACACTCTGGACAATACGTTGGAAAACATAGGCTGGGACATCCCTGATGCCATGGCCACTGTTGTCTGAAAAGACCCACTTGCAAGGAAATGGAGCACTGATAGCACCTGCACTTGAGGGGGGATTCCTGTGGGACGGCGGATTGGTGAGATCAGGTCAGGCTCCAACTGGGTACACAATTCCTGGATAGTGGCACGGTCAAACCTGTAGGTGATGATTAAATGTCGCTCCTCCATTGTCAACAGGTCCACCAGCGGTCGGTACACCAGAGGATTCCGCCATCTCCTCACATGTCCCAGCTGACGGTGCCTAGGAAGGACAACAGCGACCACAGAGTCAACAAATTCCCAGGTATGTACCCACAGCTACACAGAACACGACACCAAATACATAACTCTTCCTGTATGTGTGTTGAGTGTAGTCCTAGGTATGTGTGACACAGTAGTAAATGAAGCCATGTGAGCCCCTGAAATGGTGGCTGCCTGACCTCTAAACTGGGACAATGGGATGTGAGGTATCTGCGCTGGCGTTGTACACCATCGCGGTAGGCGGTCGTAGACAGCGGCGCAATGCTGCATTGGTTAACATTGGACCCTATGGTGACCGCCGCGGACGTGACCGCCATTTTCTATCTGTTAAATCACTTGATACCTGATCTACGACAGGAGAGGACCTACACTGCAAGTGCTGCTGTGACCTCGGTCTGGAAGAGACAATGGCTGCTGCGTCTGGGGAAAGGGCCCCTGCCTTCACTGCTCAGCAGTTGGAGAAGCTTGTGGACGGGGTCCTCCTCAGTACACACTACTCTACGGTCCTCCAGACCAACAGGTAAGTACACAGGGAGCACGTTGTATGGGCTATGCCTGGGTGGAGAGGGCTGGATGTCAGTAGGAAGGGGGGCAGAGGTCAGGGAACATGAAGGAGTGTGAATGCATGTGCCACATGGCAAGGGTAGGGATGGGGGCCACCCACTTCGACGGTGCTGTTGTTAATGACTTCTCTTCTTCCCCTGTACATGTCATGTAGGTCAGCGCCCACCGGTAGAAGGACATTTAGAGCGCCATCGCCAAGGACGTCCGGACCCTAGGGGTCCACCAGAGATGGGGCACCCACTGCCGGAAAAGATGGGAGGACATTCGCCGCTGGAGCAAGAAGACGGCGGAGGCTCAGCTGGGGATGGCCTCCCAACGTGGGAGGGGTGCCCGTCGAACCTTGACCCCCCTGATGTTCCGGATCCTGGCGGTGGCCTACCCTGAGTTGGATGGGTGCAATAGGGCATCACAGCAGACACAAGGGGGTGAGTACACTCTCATTCTGCAGACTTTGCGCGCATTGAAGGGGCCTGGGTGGGGAGGAGGGCTGTGGGTTTCCCTAGGCCAGGGCGAGTTCCGTAGGCTAGGCCCCTCCGTAATGCAGGCCATGTGGCACTTCACCCCACCTCTGTAGAGTGCCAAGTAAAGGTATACATGCCCCTGTGTCATCTATGTGTGCAGATGACCACCATAGCCATGTAGGGCAGATCCCAGGAATTGCTTCTGAAGAGGCCAAGAGCACGGCGTAGTGCAGAGGGCTGCTGTGTCTGTATTGTACGCCAACGGTAGCGGTAAGCCATGCACTCAATCTGTTTTTTTTCTGTCGCCCCCCCTTCTTTTTGTGCTCTCCCTGTTCTTGTGTGCATCAGCATCATCAGGCGGAGGTACAGTGGCACCGGAGCACGAGGGAGCTGCATCCCACATGGCCATGGAGGGCCACACCACAGACTCTGAATACACCAGTGGGACAGAGGGCGAGGGGAGCTTCACGTCGGTCACCGGATCACCAAACAGCGACACGGACTCGTCCGCCGATGGGAGCTCCCTTGTGGTGGCGGCACCATCTGTGTCCCCCACTTCTGCAGGTACAGCCACCACCCCCCTTACCAGCACCGCCCTCCCAGTAGCCCCTCAGCCTTCGCTCCATGCCCGCTCACCCAGGAGGGTGGGCATCACCTTCGCCCCAGGCACCTCAGCCCCTGCCCCTGTCACCCCTGCTGCCCTCAGTGAGGAGGCCATTGACCTCAGGTCACTCACTGTTAGGCAGTCTACCATTGTGAATGCCATCCAGGGTGTAGAAAGGGAGTTGCAACACAGTAATGCATTCCTGGAGGGCATTCATTCTGGTCAGGCTGCCCTTCATCGAACCCTGCAATCTCTGGCCTCAGCACTGATGGCAGCCATTGTCCCTGTGTCTAGCCTCCCCCCTTCAACTCCCTCCACCCAGACCCAGTCCCCTGTACCCCAGCCTATCCCAAGCACACCATCAGACAAGCATGCATACACCTCAACAAACAAAAGTAGCTCAGGCAAACATAAGCACCACACAACCCACAGGCACTCAAACAAGCATCACCTACATACAGACACAACAACTTCCACTGCCTCCACTGTGTCCCCCTCCTCCTCGTCTCCCTCCTCCCTTCTAGTGTCGTCTACACTCTCACCTGCATGCCCTACATCTACAGGCACTAGGACTCGCACCAGAACACCCAGCACCACACCCCGCTCACCTGCACTCACCACCCCCACTACCATTTACACGTCCCCTGTGTCCACTCCCAGTGTGTCTGTGACACCCCCTCCCAAAGTACACAAACGCGGGCACCCACACACCCAACATCCATCCACCTCATGACAGCCTCCAGAACCTGCACCTGCACCCAAATCACCTAAAGTTACACCTCCTACAACCACCTCCTCTTCCTCCACTCCCAGACCCCCTCCAGCTACCCATCCCAGTCTTCGTCAGCAACTCTTCCTCAGCAACGTTGACCTCTTTGCCACCACCCCCACCCCTCCAATTCATAGGTCCTGTAGTAGCACCTCAACCAAAAAAAAGTCCGGTACCAGTGGTGCGTGTTCAAGGTGTGTGGAGTGCACCGGCCACCAGGGCAGCCAGTGTGACACGGAGCCAAAGCACTGCCAGTCCACCCCCTGTAAAGCACCTAAAGTTGGAAAGTGGCCGACGGGTCAGGGTGAAGACTCCTGGAGGCAAAACTGCTCACAAGGGTCCCAGGGGGCGTGCCGAGTCAGCTGTGACTCCTCCAAAGGTGGTGAAGGGCCATTAGTAGTCTGCACAGTCTGGGAAGAGCAGCACAGCGGACAAGGGCGCCATCCTCCCTGGTGGCCGGGACGCCACCGCCAGCACTTTCGTCACTGGTCCGGAGACCACCGCCAGAGTCAGTGCCCAGGAGGGCAGCACTGTCGTCACTGGTCCGGAGACCACCGCCAGAGGCATTGCCCAGGAGGGCAGCACAGTCGTCACTGGTCCGGAGACCACCGCCAGAGTCAGTGCCCAGGAGGGCAGCACTGTCGTCACTGGTCCGGAGACCACCGCCAGAGTCAGTGCCCAGGAGGGCAGCACTGTCGTCACTGGTCCTGAGACCACCGCCAGAGTCATTGCCCAGGAGGGCAGCACAATCGTCACTGGTCCGGAGACCACCGCCAGAGTCATTGCCCAGGAGGGCAGCACAGTTGTCACTGGTCCTGAGACCACCGCCAGAGTCAGTGCCCGTCAGAGTCAGTGCCCAGGAGGGCAGCACTGTCGTCACTGGTCCGGAGACCACCGCCAGAGTCATTGCCCATGAGGGCAGCACAATCGTCACTGGTCCGGAGACCACCGCCAGAGTCATTGCCCAGGAGGGCAGCACAGTCGTCACTGGTCCGGAGACCACCGCCAGAGTCAGTGCCCGCCAGAGTCAGTGCCCAGGAGGGCAGCACTGTCGTCACTGGTCCGGAGACCACCGCCAGAGTCAGTGCCCAGGAGGGCCCCGGCAGCCACAGCCCCGCTGGGCAATAAGGGACCATCATGCCACACACCAATGCACAGGTCAGAAACTGCAAAGTCAAGCACCGCTGAACAGGGCACAGACCGCCATGGCAAAGCACAGCTGAACAGGGAAAAGACCGCCATGGTGAAGACCGCTGAACAAGGCAAAGCACTGCTGAACAGGTCAGAAACTGCAAAGTCAAGCACCGCTGAACAGGGCACAGACCGCCATGGCAAAGCACCGCTGAACATGAAAAGACCACCATGGTGAAGACCGCTGAACAGGGCATAGCACTGCTGAACAGATCAGAAACTGCAAAGTCAAGCACCGCTGAACAGGGCACAGACCGCCATGGCAAAGCACCGCTGAACAGGGAAAAGACCGCCAAATCAAGCATCGTTAGCCCATGTGCAGCTGGGACAGTGACAGAACAGGAACTGTCACGGGGATCCTGATGCAGTCTGAGCACCAGTCCCCCTCCAGAACCAGTGGAGACTGTCATCCACTTGAGAGACTGTGGCTTTGCAATCCCCAGGATGGTACAGTGGGCAAACCACCCACTGTAGAGACTTGAGAGACTGTGGCTTTGCACTTCCCAGGGTGTAACAGTGGGCAAACCACCCACTGTAGAGACTTGAGAGACTGTGGCTTTGCACTCCCCAGGATGTAACAGTGGGCAAACCACCCACTGTAGAGACTTGAGAGACTGTGGCTTTGCACTCCCCAGGATACATCAATGGGCATGGAGCCCCGTCGTGAATCTGGCATTGTGCTGTAATCCGGCTGAGGTGCCCCCCCCTTCCCTTACCCCTGAGGTGCCTGTTGAATTTCTATCTGATGCCCTTGCAGTGTTCTCTCCGTTTGTGGACAAGTATCTAGTGTGGGCCTCGCCCATGCATTTTGGGCCCAGTGGTGCACGGACATTGATATGTGCATACCTGCACTACTAATCGTAATGTATCAATTCTGGAATGTGTATATATATCTGTATATATTAGCTTACTGTATTTTGATACATTACAATGTTTAAACTGATTTCCTTTTGTCTTTGCATTCTTCCGGGGGGTTTTGGGGTTGTTACTGTGCTGTTTGGAAATGCATTGCTGTGTGTGTTGTAGTGGGTGAAGGTCGGGTTGGGGGTGGGGGTGTTGCGTGTGTTTCCCCCTGACTTTTGCCTCCCCCCTCCCCTATGTCGTAGGTGCAGTACTCACGTTGTCTTCGGCGCCTACGTAGATGGTGATCGTAGAGGAGCAGAAAGACAAGCGCAGGGAGTATTTGTAATTCGGGCTCCATGGTGGCCTCCTTCCTCGTGGAGTGTGTTCAGGTGAGTGTTTTCCCATTGCAAAAGCTGTTTCCGCCGTGTTTTTATCCGCGGTGAATCCGCCCCGGAAAAGGTGGCAGATTGGTAGGTTGTGAGACTGTGGGCGGTACTTTGTCTTCCGCCTGTCTGTTGGCGGTGACCGCCGCGCTGCTTGTCTGTACCGCCGTGGCAGTGGGAGTGTTAAAGTGGCTGTCTATGTTGGCGGTCCCTTTTTTTGTCCGCCGGCCTGTTTCGGTATTACCGCAGCTTTAACACCGTCTGCCAGGGTTGTAATGACCACCATACTGACAGACATACAAACAGACAGACATGCGCACATTTTCAACCACACATCACCCCCGCATGCATACACGCACTCTCACACCCCCTTTACATACTCACACACACACACCCCCATGCACGCACACAACACACAACACCCCACCACCTCCCTCCCCTAATGGACAATCAACTTACTTTGTCTGTTGATCTTCTGGGAGGGGACGGGATTTTTGGGGGCTGCTCCACTGCCAGCACTCCGTCATCAGAACACCGCCACGGCGAATCACGGAACGTGATTCTGTGGGCGGTGTTCTGATGATGGGGTGGTGGAGGTGGAGCAACCTCCACTTCCCCGCCGACCGCCAGTATGGCTGCTGGCGGCTCTCCGTCCGAAAAAGGATGGAGGGCTGCCAGCAGTCATAATTCGCCGAGCTGAAAACCGCCTGCACTGGCGGTCTTAAGCACGGCGGTTCCTCAGCAGTCTGTCAAAAAGACCGCCGAGGTTGTAATGGCCACCCAAGTCTCCAGCCCAGCGGTCGTCTCCACCCTGGCGGTCGGAATGGAGAAGTGGCGGATTACGATGGCTCATATTTCCATTTTTTTTCCGCCAGCCTATTGGCGGTAATACCGCCAATTCTCCACCGACCGCCAGGGTTATAATGAGGGCCATAGTCTTTTAAAAAAAGAACAAAAGAGGGTGTTGTGCATCAGATCCTGAACTCATGTATTTCAAAGTGTTCTCATATGTGGAGTCTCTGCAGTGTTCAATTTACTATTAGTCTAATTAAACTAGTAGTTTGCAAATACCAAAGCAAGAATTACCTTGCAGAAAATTGTAGGTTTACCTTTGTGAATCAGCCCCCTAATTTTTATAGATAATAGACTAAAGGTATAATGAGGGTGGTAGACATAAGATTCTATTTCATTCCAATTAAATATTTAAGTTACTTTTTTTGTACACGTCACTCTCCAAAGGTAATGATAGCAAATAGAAAAGGCCTACTCCAGGGTGAGGTAAAGGGATAGCAACTCAGATACAGCAGAACACATCATTTGCAAATCTGTTTGGTATTCCTTCCTGCACATAAACAACCCTTACATTACACTTGTACTGTCACACCATGGTGCAAGAGTGACTGCGTTGTCACTAGGCAGCCTCAAGTGTATCAGCGAAGGGAGACATGTGAAAACAAATTCATTTCCTAGTACATATGGAGCTTTTCAGCTCTCACCTATTTTATACAACACAGTGCAGTAACTTGCCTTCATGCACTGTGTTGTGTGAATTCTAGATAACTCTGCGCCCAAGCTTAATTTAGAGGGCAGCATGGGATGAAACTATTAAAATAGTTCTAAGACTGTCAGTTTACACTCCTACACCCACATTACAAGCCTCATACGCATACCTATGCAACCTCAGATGGGTCCTTGGTCACACCATAGGCCATATTTTTGACCACTGGGAAATTATTTGTGAGAATCCATGGTTTAATTGATGCATCATGCCCAGTTCGGTTGCATCTAGTATTCTAATTTACAGCTGTAATGTACAGTTCTTAGAAGAATAAAAGTGTGGCAACACTGTGGCAAGAAATGCTTAATGGAAGGGAGGTGGCCAATGTTGAGTGTTAGTGATTCAATACATGGTTTGCCTTCTCTGGCCTTTGAGGAGGCTTGAGGAGCAGGAGGTGGAAGCAGAGTATGGTATTAGTGCAGTTTTACTCATTGATTTGTAGTAGTACAGAAAGAATATTAATGTAACGTCTGCAGTAGCTTAGTACATATCTTTAAGTCTTAGAAACCTTTCAAATTCCTGTAACCTTTTTTTAGTAGATTTCTAAGATCTTTTTTAATTCTACATCCTAACTGTTACATCCCTGTAACCTTTTGTTTTTTCAGTGAATTTCTAAAGTTTTTTAAATTCTATTTCCTACCTGTAACTTCCCTGCAACCTTTTTTTTACTGTGAATTTCTATGTTTTGTTATGCTATTTCCTAACTATAACACCCCAGTAGTCTTGAGTTGTTTGTGAATGCCACTGTTTTTAATGTAAATTGTACTACATTTTTACCAATAAGTTCAATTTAATAGTGTACATTTTCACAAGTTTTTAAATACATTATATTCACATATTTATTCTTATCATACATTTTAGAAGTAACAATTAACATATCAATGTAAGGGAACTTATGTAGTCTTTCTATAATTGTCTTTCTGTTATTTTTCTTCATTTTATGGATCCTCAAATCTGCAGCGAATTCGAGAAAGGAGCTCATACTAGTACTCTATATTTGCTAGTTCCTGTGATGAAATCACTGTGGATCTGCATATTAATTAAAAAATTAATTATCATACACAGGCCACTGAAATCTTAATATCTACAACAGGGAAACTATATTCATACATTAACATTAATATTTACAATCATATCTGTGTTTTACAATATACTTATTTATTTTATGAGTTTGGTGAATCCATGGATCTTCCTCAATGCTACTGCAGATCTGCTGTGATGCCAGGAACACAGGAAAACCTCAACTTCTGATTGGATATACTTGTGTCCTCATTTAGATCTCCCCTGGTGGGTTACTCTGCACAACAATCCCATCTGCCACAATCTAAATCATTTAGGATTTAATCGGATTTATATTTTGGCTGACAGTATGTCCGTCACCATTGTGATAGAGTAACCTGTCTGCCGAATTCTAAATCAGGCTCTAAGTCACCACCCATACACATTTCAAACCAAACCCTAAATCAGTTTATATGGTTCTACATCTCTCTGGTAACAGAATGAAAACCACAGCTACATGATTTTTTAGCTTTCCTTAAAAATAACAGAGCTTCAAGGTCAAGATGTCTTCTACTGAAAATAGAAGAGAAGGGGAAGAGCAGCTTGAGCAAGAAGACTTCCTACCCCCGAAGAAGAACTCTGACATTTGGATCATTTCTCGATCCCTTTAGGAGGCAGGGAAAGTTGTTGCAATAATTGTCCAAAGCAATATATGCAGTAACAAATTGTCGAGAGGTGTGGAGAAGTATTTGCAGGGCACATCCTCCATGTGGAAGCATCTGAAAACCATACATACAAGGATGCATGAGAGGATGATCATAGAGAATGAAGGAGCTGGACCACCTGTGGGGCCCTTACCACCCAACCAGATGGTTACCATCCTTCTGTTTCATCAAAATTGCAAGGTATGGTGACTGTCATTTGCCAGTGGGACTAAAAATGTCATCTGTTGCCCAGTTAATGGTTGCTGTCAACAAGTATACTATTATTTATTTCACCTCACGTTCCACCTTCCTTTCCTCTTAAAGACTAAAGCCAATTGCTTATTTCAAGTTGCCTTCCCTTACTCCTTTTACTATTCTTGTTGTTTTTGTTTTACAAGAAAGAACTAAATAAAATATAAAGCTTCTTTCTTTCAGGAAATCCACCCCCCCCAAAAAAGGTTATTTTTAGAACTACTTCATTTGCTCAAAGAAAGAGCTAAGCATGTTTTATGTTTTTGTACTATTGTGTGCTTGAGTGTTTGTTAGTTTTCCATGTATACATGTATCATACCCCACATAAGTAAATAAAAGTAGCACATCCGACTACTTTAATATTCATCAAGAGGAATAACCCTATAAAATATTAAGGACAACATTAGCAAATATTTTGCAATGTCATCTATAATACTAAAATGTAAGTGGGTTTTAAGTGGTTATATGGGTGTCTCAGTAGATGTGTGTGTGGCTGTATGAGTGAATTAGTGATTGGGTAGTGGCTTTCTGGGTTTCTGAGTAGCGTGTGGGTCTATGAGTGAGTTTGCATTTGGCTGTGTGAGTGTGTGAATGTGTGTGTGAGTATCTGTGTAGGTGTATGAGTATGTGAGTTTGTACCTGGATATGTAAATGGGTGTGTGAGTGACTGTATAGGAGTGTGAGTGAGTATGTGAGTTGTTGTGCAGGTGTATGAGTAGCTCAGTGATTGACCGTATGTGTGTGATAGTGGGGATGTAAATGCCGGTGTGTGTGTGTAGGTGGGTGTATAAGTGGGTCTGTGTGAGTGGCAGTGTAGGTCTGTGAGTGAGTGTGAGACTGGCTGTATGGGTCCATAAGTGTGTTTTTGAGTGGTTGTGTGGGGGTGTCAATAGCTGTGTGAGTGACTATGTGGGAGTGTTAGTAGGGATGTAAATGTCTTTGAGTGTGTGAATGGGTGTGTCTGTGTGTGTGTGGTTGTCTGAGTGGCTGTGTGGGTGTGTCAGTAGCTGTGTGAGTGGATGTGCGAGTGGCTGTGTGGGTTTTTGAGTAGATGTGAGACTGTCTATTTGGGTGTGTGAGCGAGTATCTGAGTGGCTGTGTGGGTGTATCAGTAGCTGTGTGAGTAACTGTATGGGTGTGTTAGTGAGGATGTAAGTGTCTGTGCTGATGTGTGAGTGTGTTAGCAGATGTGTGAGTGACTGTGTCAGTGCCTGTATGGGTGTGCAAGTGGGTCTCTGAATGACTGTGTCAGTATGTGACAAGTGAGTGCCTGTATAGGTGTGTGAGTGACTGTATGAGACTGTCAGTGGGTGTAAATGTAGGTATTTTTTCTAGTAGGTCATAACACCCTAACAATGTAATCTAATATAACAACACTGGAAAAACTAACCTGTAAACCACATAACTTCAATAGAAGGTATCATTCATCTGTATAAAACGAAACACATATAAATTAATATTACAATTTATAACATTATACATTACCTTTAGAAATTTGAGCAATTCAAACATTTATAATGGCAATAAATCACTAACCATTTCCGATGCTCTAATACCACTTTATGTAAAAATCAACATTTTATTTTCCCTTTTTACTATTCTCAGACTTCATACTTCTACAACATAAATGATGTGCTGTATAAAGAATCACCTCTCTGACCGTTTATCTGATGAGTCCTGTAAAGAACGAGACAAAGCAACATTGTGAGAATTCTAGGTTTATCTTGGGGTCCCTGATGTGGAAAAACTCCTTCCAGCTGATTTATTTTTTTAAACAATCCTAAATGTAATTTCCTCCCGTTTGGTGGGTACCTTATCAGTAATATCATTCATAATCACTGGGTTTGTCGCCAGTGTAGCTAATTGTTTTTGAAGAGGTGGAGCAGCCTTTGCTGGGGCAATATTCAATGTTGGCATTACAAACTGTGTTAAGCATCTATCTAATCTGACTAATTATTATATAATGGGTGCAGATCTGCCTCTGCTAAATTTTGTATATTTGGAAAAGGGGTATAGGCAGCTAGAAAGACAAGTTACTTACTTTGGTAATGTGTTATCTGGTAGAGAATATGGTTCAGATGTATCAATATTTGGAATAGCGATTACCTAATTGCAATTTTCTGTGCATCACAATTAGGTAATCACTACTTGAATGTATGAAACTTCAGGAGTTTCATTTAACATTTCCCAATGGCTCGCAGATCGACCTACCTCATTATTATTCTTGAGGTAGGTTGCAATTTGGGATCCATCAGGAAACGTGAAAATCACAGGGATGGTGGCCCACTGGGCTTAGCAGACCACTATATCTGTGATTGCTTTTGAATAAAGCAATCTTTTTTTTTTTTAAATGCAGCCTGTTTTCCTCAAAGGAAGACGGGATGTGTTTAAAAAAGAAAAATTAAAAGTTTTCTTTTAATTTTTTAAGAGTAAGCAGTGGTCCGAGGGACCAATGTCTGCTCTTAAAAAAACATTTTTGCGTGCATTCACAAAGGGGAAGGGGTCCCATGTGAATAGGTTCCCACCTACTTGAAGAAGGTGGTAAAATGTGAATGCTTTACAACTGCATCTTTATCACAAAATGTTCCTGCATACCTCTGCGATTCGGAATTAGGAAGGGATGCCCTTGACAAGCCCCTTCCTAATACCGAATCGGTATGTAGTCGTAATTCCAAATTGTGATTCGGTAAAATGTTACTGAATCGCAAATTGGAATTTAAACACACCAAAATGCATTTTTGCAGCCATTTGCGTGCCAATAGGTGGCGTTAATTGGCTCTGCATCCATTGTCAGCCGCATCGGAAATGATGTCTCAGTCTCTTTATAGGTGCCACACATGTATACCGATGTCAGTTTCTTTTCATGACTTTCCACACCAGAGCCATGAAGAACCCTGACTACTGGCGTGTCAATACTAAGGCCTTGAAAGGGGAGTCCCTGCCCCTAGAAATCAGTCTACAGAGTAGGGAGGATGGATGAGTCACTAAGGAATCTGCAGCCAAATTTTGACAGAAAAGAGACCCTTGTGAGAAGCAGCACTTTGTCAGTATATATAGGGCCTGATTCACAAAGGTAAAGTTAGATCAAAACTCTAACTTTACTACTTTTTGGTATTCACAATGGAAAAGTTAGACCAAAAGTCAAACTTTAAAAAAAAGTCTAGCTTTCCTACTTTTTGGTATTCTCAAAGCTAAAGGTATACCAAAAGTCTAAGGCCCAGATTAATGCTAAAGTGGTGCAGCACAGTGCTGAGCCAAAAATAGCAGTGCTGTGCCACTTTTGAAACACAGGGGTGCACCGTGTTAAGAGAAACACAGCACACCGCTGTGTTTCCCCCTGCTCTGGCGCTGAATTAAGCTGCACAGTGCCAACACACGCATCCTTTCACCATAGTGCAAGGGTGTCTGTGTCGAGGGGATAGATTGTTATGTGCAGGAAGGTGTCCCTTCCTACACGTAAACAATGGTCCATGGCATTTTGCTTCTTCTATGTGTGCTGCAGAATGCGGCAAACATAGAAAAAGCAGACCATGAGGGGGAATAAAAGCATTCCTCCTTGTGTTGCCATGCTAACACCACCCTTGAGGTGGCGTTAGTTTTTGGCGCTTCCTCAGGTTTACGACAACTCGTAAATCTGAGGCAGCATCAAAAGCAATGGGTGTCACGGTGGAACGCCCACAGCAACACCCATTGCACGCCCCTCTGACGCAGAAAACTGCGTCGAAGGGGCCCATATTTACAGAGAGCGGTAACGCCACAAAAAGTGGCATTACACCTCCTTGTAAATATGGAGCAGTGCTTAGCGTTACTGGAGGACCACAAAAAGTGACGCTCTGGTGGCACTACGGGCTCTTAAATACTAGTACTAAAGTTGAACCTTTGGTCTATGTTAGACTTTTGGTCTAATTTTAGACTAGTCTTGAATTTTGGTCCTAAATGAAGAGTCTACAGATTTTTGTTAATCGGTTGTATTCTTTAAAACAACTTGAGTCTGTTTTTACTATGCTCTCATCAAATGCAAATAGATACAAACCACTGTCCTAACTCGAGACAAGCCTGCATATGATATACCTTCCTTAAACACTGTACTACCACACGACAGCACATGACAGAGAAACTGGAAACTGTTTCAGTGAATCATATACATCTTTTACAAGCAAAAAACATGCAGTAGATTTAATCACAAGGTATTCCATTTCAGTCCAATTTGGGAAAGTATTCAAATAAACAACATTACCCGTAGCATCATTAACCAAACTTACTTCAACGATTAAATTTCAACAGATTTTTCTAATTAATCCAGTTTACCTTGCAACTTTTCATTTAGAAATACAGTGACACCCTGGTGTTCCATTTTATCAATTGCCTTCAGTTGCATTATCTTCTTCCTCCAATTCCAGCAATTCATAGTAGAAACGTGCATACTCTTCCAATGGTGGCATCAGGCACACAATATGTTTATCATTTTGTATAATATTTAAAATGAGTTCTGTTGCTGTTTTTATTGTTGTACAAAGCTTTTAAGGAAGATGAATTTGTAGAACACATCTTTTTTCTTTTCAAAGAACACCTACTCTAATGTCTTTCAAAATATTACAATTTTCAATGTCATATGTTTGCCGCATATTCCTGAATATTTATCTGTATTCAAAATGCAATAAAATATTCACATTTCCAATGTTTCCCTAATAATTCCTAGTTTCATTATGCAGCGGTGTTTTAAACACAGGTGGCCCTTCACATGAGTAAGTTAAAGTAGATCTCCAAAAACAATTAAAAGTTTTTTTCAAAATAGGACAACATAATCCATATTCAGAACTTCTTGCATTCTCAAATGACAAAGGGAAGCATTAAATTTGAGTCAATGCTCTCCTCAATAACGATTGAAAGTTTACATTTTTTAACATTATTGTCACTTCATGACAGTCTCATCCTGATAATGTCTTGTGTTCCAGTTTGTCGTCATGGTCCACAGGCAGCATCAAAAGCGGATGCAAAGTAATACTTTGATATTGTGGGCAGCTAATGCAGTAGTTGTTGTAACCACACATGACAACTTGCATTGTGTTGTATTTTGTAGCAAAGCAGTACAAGCTTGTATTAAAAAACCTTTACCAGTGCCAGCCTGACAACTGACATACAATAGTATAGGTTTAAATGTTGAGCATGTACACTTTTTCTTGCCATGAAGCAATCCATGTGCAACTGTAGCTTTTACCTCCACATATATTTGCATTTGCTCATCATTTTGCTGTGCAACTAAGTATGCCAAATCATTTTCAATTATTGGCTATCCAAGTGGGTCCTTACTTTGAGGAGCTGAATTTTGGCTGCTTTGCAAACTCTCATAGCTACCTCAGCAGCATTTAAATCTTTATGTTCAAATGCATCATTCAACATTTTCACATATTTTGCTATTACTGAGCACTCAATGCCATCCTTTGCAGCATTGAAAGAGTCAAAAGTGCCAAATAGTAAAAAATAAAATTTCAGCAGTCGGGCAACTCAGTTTTCTTTGCTTAATTGTATTTGCTATGTAGCACCAAATACCCATAGAAGCCAACTACTGCAATGTTAGGTTCATCTACATTTTCTGTCCCATTGTTTTTGTATGTGTAGCACTTTAGTACTTCATTAATGGCAACCATTTTCAAGATGTACACTCCTTTTTTGGATAGTGTCCAAAATGTGTGCTTACAATGTCTGTACTATCTGTCTCAAATTCTGCAATATATAGGCCTAGACTGGCCCAAATAATTGACTCAGAATGTAAACAAGCAGAGCACAAATGATTGAAACATTCATAGGATATGATTTCCCTGTGTGAGAGCATCTTCAAACTTAAGCTGTACATTTTGTTTTGTCAGAGACATGATTGAGTCATTAATATAATTTGAAGCCTCTATTCTCCTGAGGTGTAGGTGTTTTTAGTGATTTACGCAAAAGTGTATGTCTCACTGCAGACATAAAACTGTTCGCTCTTCCTTTTGAAATAAAAGGTCTTGGAAATCCAAAATGACATTTCATGTAAAATGTTCCTTTTGCTCTGTATCTTCACTGACAGTACTTTCCACATCTAAGTGATCAGAAACACAGTATTTGCTGCTTTAGGCGTTTTTCCTCAGTGTCTTCTGGAATGTTATATGTAATATACAGACTCATCTTTCTCTGTTCCAAACTCAAGAGCATCTTTTTGCCCGCAACATCATATGAATATGAGGAGCACCTCTAGCTTGGTACTCATTTCGCCACAAGAAATCAGTTATTTCTCCAAGAGATGGATTTGTTGCTGCAGATGAATGACAACATAGCTTGAACTCTGTGGTTAAAGTATTGACAGACATTTACAGGATCCAAGGAGCAAAGTTCTCCTGGTGTATTCAAATCAAAACCTTTAATATTAGAGTTTGCTTCTCTCAAAAAGTCATGTAAATCATCCCATGCATAATCTGTACAACTCAGTGTTCCAAACCAAGGCGGTGCACCTAGATTTTGCAACATTACAGTTGAGCAGACCACTCCAACAATATGAGTACTCATTGGTTCCATATTGGCATTTAATCAAATTTATCAAATTGTACTTGAGCTTCTCATCTCTTCCATGAATTGTTTCAGCATGTTCTTTTGCAGAAATTGCGTGTGCATTAACTTAAGAATATGGTTAACAGCATATGACAGCCCAGACAAATTACTTTCAAACAAGATATGGAATACATATGAAATACTTTGTGAAATCTAGGGTCCTCTATGCCACCTATACTCTCCTGCAGGTATTTGCACAGGTCGTTCATCATACCGTCCGCCTGCCCAAGTTGAAAATAGTTGAGTAAAAGATTGATCCTCTAAACTTTTCTCCCACACACTCACTGGAGCACTTTTAGCTTTCTTCATCTGAAACAGTTCAATGGCATCCCCATAACCTCTTTTGAATGTAGTGTGTGGATACTATAGTGCTCATGTATTAATTAAGATCTACTTCTATCCACTTTTTAACACTGTCCACTTGTGGGCAACATTTCTTCTTCCATGCAACTTCCACGTTTGAAAACATAGACATCTTTATAGCACACGTTCTTCTCTTTACGATTTCTTCAACTTAGGAACTATCACTAGTCCCTGACAGTTTTTTTGGTGTTTTTTGTGGACACACCGTTCACTAGATTAGCAGGTGGTTGTCCAAATCTCTCTCTACACCCACAGTTTGAATATTGCATTTAAAATCTAAAAGTAAATTCACAACTCTACCTTTAAGCTCTTTCTGAAGCTCAGTGAGTGGTAGTTTTCCAGTCTTTTGTCCCATATGAACTATTGCTTGAAAAGGGTATATAAATTGTATGAGTATACCTTCATAGACATTCAGATGTGAAGTTCCTCTGGAGCTTCAATCACCTCTAACTTATTGTGTATTCCTCTGGAAGGAATAGTATTGTCCTCTAATTTGCCATAGCAATATTTGCAAATGATCTGGCTTGTCCACAAATAAAAACATTACTCCACAAATACATACACTGTAAATTCTAGCCGCTTTTCCCTGTTTTCTTCTTCAGTTTTCAAGCTCATATCAGCATTTTGAATTTGGCCTTTGTAGTGGCTGCGCCATCAACAAATGAAAACATAGTTTGGTTTCTCTGTAGAAACAACATTAAACTTTGCTTCTTGTTGTCCAAGGTTATCAGTACTAATATCTGTGTTTTGGTCCTCTGCACCTGAACATACCAACTCCTCATTTTGCCCAGACTGCACTTCAGGACCAATTAAGCTGTTATATAGTTATTTTAGCGACACATTATTTTAGCAAATAGGCCTGCAATTGTGCACTTTAGCCCAGTTACATTTTATTAAGCTTCTTTTAATTTTTCTAGCATAGGCCACATTTGCGGTGCTGTTTTATTTTCTTTATCTAGTTGTTTTTTCACCTAGGAAAGCATTATATTCCATGCAGGACATTCTTTTCACTCTGTGTTTTCCTCGAGGCTGCAGCCACAAAGAGTTGCCAGCAAAGTGGTACACTGTGTCTCCAACATTCCCAGAAACATACGCATCCTTACGTGAGGACATTTTATCAGAACATTAGCTGTTTTATTATAAAAACACCTCTCTGTCTCACACACGTTAGAGGGAGATTCCAGACAGATGGCCACAACTGTATGCTGATTGCTGATTGCCTTTGCTACAGCTGCTTTCTAAGACTAAAGGATCCCCAGCCTACATGGCTTCCTTACTCAAGTATGAGGGATGATGTCTTCCCACTGGAAAAACCTAAAGGCTGGATTAGAGCTTATCACACTGTGCTCTAACATAGTTTAGGTAAGAACCACACATATTAGGCATAGTGACAGTATGGTGGGTCTGATCATGTGTTTCACTCTTCTTGTAACTATTCTGCTTCTAGCGTGTTTTATCATCCTAATTATTCCAATTTATGCCATTTTATCTAAGATGGAGTTAATTCAATAAACCTTATTGAACCATTCTCTGACCCTGTTTGTCTTTGCATATGTGAGACTAATGTAACTGAGAGAAAAGAATGAGATCTGATCAACCGCGATTCCCCTGAGGAGTCATTCCTGTCTTGTGCCTGGTTGCCACAGTCATCCTTGCTCTTGGGAAGAGATGAGGCACTGCTAGTTAGCCGGAAAACCCGACAGTTGTCAGATGGTGTGGGATTCGGCTCAGTTCCCCACGATTCAGGTGATTCTGCTGCCTGAATATTCACTCAATTGGCGTGGATCCATGGCTTGTAACATTGCAATTTTCTGGTTATCACTTTTATATGTACAATGACATAGAAAAGCCCTTTATTTTTCAATTGATTCCTAGCGAATACCACAAATGCTACTAGAGTCCCATTTATAAACCTAGGCATGTCTACACCTTCCTTGCATCTCTTCACCTATCTCTTGCTCTACATTTCCAGGAACCATCTCTTCTTTTGCAATGTGGGTACCATCTTGTACTTCATAGCACTGGCCATTTGTTTAAACTGCATGCACTAACATTTTCTGCTGTAAGTAGCTTTCATCATTAGAGAAAGCCTCAGTATTAGATGTATGCTCCAATTCTCCTTGGAAAATTTAGCATAAATTACTTGTATCATTGGGCTATTTTTTGGTTTCTTTTCTTTACTTAGACAACACTGTTTTATCTAGTGTTCTAATTCTGTTTAGTATCAAAATACTTAATTTGTGGTTTAGGGAAAGTGCTTTATCAACCACACTTTCAATTTGCTGTTTCAGTGCTCCCCACATTCCCAATCATACATCTTTAATTCTCTATGCCTCCTTGTCAAATTAGGTCTTTTGCTATAAGATCTTTAATTTTTAATCTGACTTACTTCTTCTCCTTTTGATTTGATTTTAAACCTCACTTTTTATTTGAAACGTTTTCGTATTTTTTTTTTTCCACATATTGCTTTACTAAACTCCTTGGTTCTCTTATCAGCAGCCCTTTTTTCCCTAGCCTGTTCTCCACTTCATGTCATTTATTTATTCACTTGTTAGAAGATAGTACTCTCTCTTCTGGTTTTTATTCCTCCATTGTGTCATTCTTGGCATTTAAGCTGTATGTATCGCCACTCTTGATTACTGTGGATACCGAACTCTTCCTGGAGGGAGGCAAAGGTTCGAAAGCTATTTCCGTCTATGATGTGGGATATATTGTGGATACCTGCCTCGAGCCACTGGGGCCACCTGAGAAGGTTTCCTCCTATTTTTATGCTTTTATTCCCTGCTATAGGAGCCTGGGCGTGTAGGAAGGGGTGTACTCCTAACAAGCGGTGGGCTCTGCGCAATGCTGTGTTTGTGGCCTTAAGAATGGGGTTAGATAAGGGGGGGTGGTCAACGTATAGCCCTCCTATCTCTGTACACTGTCCTCTTAGGAGTTTCTCTGTGGATACCCATTGCAGTGGGTCAGGTGTATCTGGGAGTGTGCATACTAACTGTGATAGTTGTAAGGCTAGTGAGTATTGTTCTACCGAGGGTAGGCCTAAGCCTCCATAGGGTCATCATGCCAGAATGGTTGCAGCTTTCAGTCTTGGGCGTAAGGAGCCCCAGACGAAGGTCCTTATGGATGCATCAATCAAGCTGAGCAAAGAGAGGGGTATCTGTAGGGGGAGCATGCCTAATACATATGTAAAGCGTGGTAGGGTAACCATTCTGACCGCCTGTGTCCTGCCCCACATGGACAGGCCTAATAGTGACCACTTGGCAAAGTCCTGTTTCATTTTAGATATAAGGGAGTCTAGGTTGTCCCTGACTATATGTTCCAGCCCTCGCTTAATAAACGTTCCTAGGTATTTAAGACGGGTCGGGGTCCATTTAAATGGGAGACGATGTATTGCTGCTCTCGTCGTTATGCGGGATAGTGGTAGTGCTTCACTTTTGTCCCAGTTTACCCGGTACGAGGATAGGGATGCAAAGTCCTCTATGGTAGAGAGCAGTGCTGGTAGGGAAGTTTCCATATCGGACAGGGTTAACAAAATGTCTGCATAGAGATACAATTTGGATAAGCCCCCGGTTATATGAATACCTTTTATCTGCTGGTAGTTCCGTATGGTAGTTGCTGAGGGTTCCATGGCCAGTAGGAATAGGAGTGGTGACAGGGGGCAGCCCTGGTGTGTGCCTCTTCCAATAGGGAATGGGTCTGACAAAAAAACCTCATAATTAACCTGTGACGTGGGATGGTCATATAATAGACGTACTTTGGAAATAAATTGTTCCCCAAGGCCAAAGTGCTTCATGGTAGTGAATAGATAGGACCATTTGATGCGGTTGAATGCTTTCTCCGCATCTAGGGATAGGGCTAGGTCTTCTTCAGGTAGTTGTAGAGATTCCAGCAGATTATGGCAGAGAGTACGCATATGATTTCTGGAGGTGCGGCCCGGTACGAACCCCACTTGGGTATTGTGAATCAGAGATGGTACCACCTTGCGTAGGCGTGCTGCTAAAACACTGGCTAGGAGCTTAAAGTCTCCGTTCAGAAGGGAGATAGGACGATAACTGCCACAGAGGAGGAGGTCCCTCCCTGGCTTAGGCAGGACGACAATTGTGGCCTTGCTGGATAGAGCGCCCAGGGAGCCTTCCTGACATGCTTCCGTCAGTGCTTCATGTACTGCAGTGATTGCCTCTTTCCCGGTCCATTCATAAAATTCTGCAGGGAATCCGTCCTCTCCTGGAGATTTATGGTAGGGTAGGTTTGTTATAACTTGCGTTATCTCTTCCTTGCTTATATCGCCGTCTAAGGGGGCTCTACCTGCCTCCGACAAACGAGGTAGGTTGGCTGCGTTAAGGAATACCTCCATCTGTGTCTGATCGGTCGTTGTTTCAGGAGTATAAAGATGTCGGTAGTACTTGGCAAATTCGTTCACAATATCTTGTGGGCGACTCAGCACTGCTCCTGAGGAAGATGTTATGGCCGGAATGGCAGAAGCAGCCTCTCTGTTGGAGCTGGGCGGTCTCGTAATTTTTGCAGTGCATATTCTGCCTGAGATGTATAGAGTTCATTGTGTGCCATGCAGGCCTGTTCTAAGGAGCAGCGTAGCCTAGGGGACGGTTGGGCGGTGTATTGTTTAGTGAGGTTCTGAATTGTGGTCTCTAAGGTGATTTGGCGAGCTATTCTGTCCTTATTGGCCAATGCTGCGTCTCGCATCATATTCCCTCTCAGGGTCGCCTTTGCCGCTGCCCATGGAACCCTTTTGGAAGTCACAGTACCTGTATTCTCGGCCATGTATGTGGATACGTGGGGTCTTAATTGTTCCTTTCCTTGGGGGGAGCGGTATCTGCGTACAGCGAGGCGCCATGGTTTTCGGCCAGGGGGGGATAAACCTACCTAGATCAGAATTAGTATTGGAGAGTGGTCTGAGAGGCCACTGTCTAGGATGCAGGTGTCTTGCATGTGAGGGATTACAGTGTGTGATACCAAAAAATTGACCAGGTGCTATTGGGTGCCATGGACAGCAGATAGAAAAGTATATTCCTTATCTTTCGGGTGTTGTATTCTCCAGCAATCAACTAGACCGACATCCGTAGTTGGGTCCGTCAGGAGTCCCCTATCGTGATTGTTGCCTACATCAATGGGGCCTGTCCTGTCCATTATGGCATCTTGGGCGAGATTCCAGTCCCCCCCCCCCGATTATATATCGAGTTGTTCTGATTTCTGTCAGGAGGCGATTTAGTTGTAGGAGGAATGGGCGTTTTGAGCCGGTTGGTGCTTAGACGGAGCCCACGCATAAGAAGGTATTCCCTAGTTTTAGTTTGGCAAATATATACCTTCCTTCTGTATCGTTCCATGTTTTAATGATTGTGATCGGAAGGGATTTACGCATTAGTATCGCCACTCCGCATTTTGCTGGGCGCGCTGCTTCTGGGTTCTTGGTTCACTGGGCAGCAGCTGAAAACAACCCTCCCCACCCAATCCCGTTTTAGTTTACTGGATTCCAGAATATCAAGGTGGGTCTCCTGGATCAGGGCAATCTCTGCTTTTTTGGATTGAAGATAGGACAGTATCTTTTTCCGCTTAACATAACTCGTCACGCCATGTACTTTCCAGGAGAGGATCCGTCATGGTCGTGTCGCTTGGGAGACGTTCCTCAACATCCTGGACGAGTGTGAATAAGCACACTTGTTCCGGGGTTAGGGCTGGCGGGGGAGGTGGGGGGAGGTGGAACTATCTTGATTGTTAGAGTGGAGGTTGTGTTTGTTATGGTGCAGTGGTTTATGGTAGGAGGGTTGCAGCTGGCGGAGGCCGGGAGTGCTCTCTAGAAAAGGGAAAGTGAGGGAGGCAGGGGTAAAGGGAGAGAAAACAGAGTAGATAGAGGGAGAGCCGGGGGGGGATATGGAGGAAAGAGGAGACAAGGAAAAAAAAGAGAAGAAAGGAAAAGAGAAATAAGAAAAGGAGGGAGGGGAATGAAAAGATCGGTGTATATATTAAAATTAAGAGAATAACGAGAAAGAGTGCTAGAGGGGTAAATGAGGAAGAGAGGGATGGGGAAGTTAGGAGTCCAACCTCCTTAGTTAGATCTGTAAATGGCAGGTCCGGAACTCACGTGCCGTCGGGGTGGTCTGCCAGGGGGGTTGGGGGGGGGGGGCAACAGGCAGCCAACTGTCAATATGACGATGACAAGGAGAGGTGGGGAGTTCATGGTTGTGTATCGAGAGACGGGCCTATTCGTCGGCGGATGATGACAATTGTGGTGTTTATATAACTAAAGTGTGTATTGTTAGAAGTAGGGGGTAGTTGATAGTCGTCGTGCCTTGGTGGTTCTGTCGTGAGGTGTTATTGATTGTGCGGGAGAATTGCCAAGAAAGGAGGAGGAGGGATGTTGATGTAGAGTGATACTTAATGCGTGATGCTTAATGCATGATGGTGCAGGGGATGGGGGTATATTGTGGGATCATAAGGTAGTATCGTAAAGTAAGGACAAAGAAGATGGAAAGAAGAGGATAGAGGGGTGGGGGAAGGTCGGGGCGGGGGAGGGAGGGTGTAGACGGGGCAATATAGTTCTAGTACAGGCGAAGGTACATAGAGGTGTAAATATATAGTACATCCTGAATATTTCTTTTCAACTATAACATCACTTTATCACATACTACAACATTTCTATAACCTATTAATTCTATTAACATAATACGTCCTATTACCTTATCACATTATTATATTATGAACTGTTGAACTAGGTGTCAAGCTATTTATCATAGAGTAGGTAATGAGTGCTGCGGAGCCCTAGGCTATGCAAGGGCAATATGTGTCTCACCCCATTGCAGATATCTTGTCGTGTATTATTACATCATAATACTGTAAGGAGGAGTGTATTCATGTATTGCCAGTTTACTAGCTTGGCACGTACTACCATCATGATCGTCCTGTCTTGGATGGGAATTAAGGGTATCGGCAAAAGTTAGTCTGGGGACGGGTGCGTGCGTTCGAGGGGGGTATTTGACAGTTTATATTGTGATATTGTAGTGTGGGACACCATATTATTTTGTTAAATTATGTTATATTATATTTAATGGGCGCATCCATGGACATTAGGTCGTGTTGTGTTGTGTGTCCCAGGGTTTAGGTTAATTTATCTTTGTTTGGTCTAATCTCGGCCCCTGGTATAGCTATGGAGGTTAATTAGTTCTAGTGTCGGCATTAGTCGTATGTGTTATGTGTTGGGGTAGGTTTGGGTTGTACTGTGTTGCTTGCTGCTATGGGGTATTCTGTAGTACATTGAGAACGTGTCAATTTCTATAATAGTTATTTGTTAGTTGATACCCCTTGTACAGTATTGTAAGGTCTGGACTCTTATGTATCTTACGGGGAGGGTGTGTGCACTCTGTCGTACCCTTAGAACAGATTACAATTTACTTGATATTTTCACATTGTAAGGCCTTATATCGAATCATGGAGAACATGGGCTTTTTAATCGCCTGGCTTTAACAATAGCACTAACAATCGTAGACAAGTATTGGAATGATACATATATATGATCTGAATAGGTACTCATCCGTCCTCGGGGTCGGCAGCAGCTGTATTTCGATTTTCAAGCAATTGCCTCTCATATGCACAGCATTGCGTTGTCTTCTCAAGAAGATGCAGTTGTTGGTTTTAAAGGGGAGCGGGATTTGTCTCTTTCCGATAATTGGGTGTGGGTTGCTACTGCGTGTAAGACCTGACCCCTATCATCATGTGATCTGGCTAGACTCTCTATGTCTCTGCCTCTTTGGCTGGCTTCAGTGTCATATAGAGCCGCATTCGTCTTCTCCTTTCCTGAGGGGAAGGTTCCGATACCTTCATTGTCTCCTGCGATATCGTGCGAGCAGTTTGTACTAGTGGAGTCCATAGGTTGAGATTGGAAGGAATCAAGGAAAAGTCTCAGTTCTTCGGGTTGTAAAAGTCCTTGGATACTCCGTTTTTGGTAACCCACATTCTTGCAGGGTCGAAAAATGCCATATTTCATCTCTAGCTGGCGAAGCCAGGGTCGTAGAGCTAGGAAGGCCTTTCTGCGTTCATTGGTCTCCTTGGAGTAATCAGCAGTTATTCGGATATCATGCTGATCTATTCGGAAAGGACCATGATGCCGCGCCGCTTGAAGTATTTGACAGGTTTGGTTGTGCCGCAGCAAGCATTAATGAGTTGTCGGAGCATTTTGGGCCTATTCTATGTGCCTGTTGGAATTCTACCGGTGGGTCGAAGTCCAGTGAGGTCAGTTTTGGGAGGGTGGAGCTCAAAAAGGCCTGCATATCCGTGCCTTCTTCGTTTTCCGGGATCCCAAGTAGGCGAATGTTATCTCTCCGACTTCTATCCTCCATGTCCGTTAGTTTACTCCTGAGGTAGAGGAGGTCTTGATCTCGTTCCTGAGACACATTGGCCTGCGCCTCTAGTGATCCCATGCGTTGTTCCAGTCCCGTCACTCTAGATTGGAAGCCTGCAATGTCAGATCGCATGGATTTGGTCTCTAGTGTTAGTGAAGTTATAGAGGCGTCCATCCCCTCTATGCGGCGACTGACAGTGGTGATATCCTGTAGTATCCGGTCCATAGTTGTGGAGTGATCTTTATCAGACAATGTGGTAGGCTCGGTTGCAGGTGGTGATGTGTGAGGGCCTGTCGTTGTGGGGGTTAGGCGTTTGTGATGTAGCGCTTCTGAGAATAATAGCTGTCGTGCAGGTTTGCTGGCGGGTTTATGGTTCGGTTTGTTACCGGGCATCGCCTCAACGGTCTGCAGAGGCTGTCCACTTAGAGCCCGGGTTTCCCTCCTCAAGGTACGATAGGGGTATGGGTTTTCTGTGCCAGCCAGTTCTTGTTTCTATTCCGTCTCTCCCCTTTTTTAGATTTTTGATTTTTGATTCCCCCCCCTCTTGTTTCTGTGTCCGCCTATTTATTGTTCTCCACTTTCCTTTTCCCCCTTTATTTATATCCACCTAGCGATTATTGCGGGTTGTGGCGACCTGTCATTGTCTTCGGGCCGGGGGAGAGGTTATAACAATAAGAATTCCGCTGCAGTGGAGTCGGTGCAGAGCCTGCCGTAACCCAGAATGTTAAAAGGCTGTGTCCACTATTCGCTGTGCATGGCTCACCTGTGGTTGGTGTTGATTGCGGTGAGCATTGAGGGCTGGAGGGGTGGGCGTGCTTTTCTCCAAGTCTTTTGCCAGGTGTCTAACCTGGTTGGGGGTATGTATGACTGCGCTCTCCACCTATCGTCGCCGGTATCCCCCTGGTGCATGTGGGTTGCGGTGAAGGCGTTAGCTCCTGCTCTTGAACCTAAGTGACCTGGGAGGATGGGGGAGGAGTAAGTGGTGATGAGGCCCTCCCCGGTCTTCTAGCTTGGGTCACTTGCCCCTTACGTAACTTTCTTTTCCGTGTATCTTTTCGCGTCTGTTGCCTTGTCTTTCTTTTGTTGTTATTCCGTCTTAACTTTGTTTTTTTTTTGGGTACCCTCCCGTTGTTCTCTGGTCTTCTCTTATTTTCCTCTTTTCCTCCTGTTCTCTCTTTTCTCTTTTCACCCCCTTCTTTTTTTTATTTCTAGTTTATGGTTTCATCGTCGTACCCCTTCCTTCCTCGTCTCCCTCCAACATGTCCTATAGGGAGAGGGGCATAGGGTGTTTGACCCTCTCTGGATGCAGTGAATTTTCCCGTCCCTCCTCTTCTCTTCCTTGCTCTCCTGTCTCTCTGCTCCTCCAGCTCTTTCTGTTCACCTCTCTCTCTCTCCGCCCCCTTCGGTCCCTCCCCCTCTCCACCTCCCCGCCTCTTCCCCTCTCCTCCCCTCCGTTCCCCTCCTCCTTCCTCCTCTCCTGTTTCTCCCCCTTCTGTTTTATTGGTATTGTCTACTTAGTGGGGGAAGGGGGGAGGGAGTGTTGGACATGGTGTCCCAATGGAGGGTTATCAGTGGGGTAGCACAATGTCTCTCAGCGTTGGGAAGGAGGTGGGGGGAGTCGTACCTCCAATGCCGATGGTAGTCTCTTGCCAAATAGACTGCTCCGTCTTGTGTTCAAGAGGCGCGGTCCCGCCTCTCTAACAAAACCTCTGCTCTCTCTTCGGCGGAGGGTCCCCGGCGCTTCAGTAAGACTCCCCGCCGGGGGCTGGAAGTCCAGTAATAGAATTAAATAGACTTAAATAGACACGGGCCTTCACAATTCCCGCAGCTCTCCAGGCCGCCTCGCAGCTGATGCGAGCCGCCGGCCGTGGCCTTCGTGTGACGTGACTCCACCCCCCGGCCAGGCCCTTTCGCCGGGAGCGAGTCGCGAGTTTCTGGCCCTCAGACTCGCACCCATGGAGTCCCCGGGCGCAGGTCAGAGGCACGGCAGTTGTAAGAGTAAGCACCGCCGGGTGAGATGGGTTCTTCGGCTGTCTCTGCGCCCCCGGGATCGCCGCGGCTCGGAGCTCGCGCTCTAGGCAGCCATCTTGTTTCGTGGCCTTATTGCAATTATAAGGATGATAAAACATAATAAAAGCAAAGTAGTAAAAAGGAAAGTGAAACAAAGGGCAAGTCCTACCATACTGTCACAACAATGGTTCTAGAATCACTACCTACACCACTAATATTCTATAGAAGAGCTGCCGATCAGGCCCACTGAAGGAACTCATCCTCTGTGCAGTAGGTAAAGAAGAGGTTTGTTGGTCTACTGAGAGTCCTCCCACATAGAGACAGAGAAGGGATCAGGTCTCAGAACGTGACTGACAGGTCCACGACGATGAGGGCTGCTCTTTTGCTGCGCTCTAGGAGGACCCTGTTGTCATTGATTGCTACAATCTGGGTTGTCTCAATGCAGTGGTTTCTCCTCATCGCCAATTGTCTTTCTACTGAGATTGAAGATGTGGTGGGGACATGAGTCCGAGGATGCTCCCAAGTGTAGGGAGTTCATGATGGAGACTGAAGCTTGAGTTGTGAGAGGGTCCTATTGAATGAGCAGGTGTTCAGGGTTAGTGTTTGTTGGTGTGAGCAGGCTGATGCTGTTGGCAGCGGGGTCTGGGGTTTGAAGTTCTCATAAACAGCTGAGATCTTGTGGCGGAAACATTTCTCCAGAGTGTCCCTCAGTTCTTGGGAGGGGGTGATATCATTCCCAATGGCTGCAGGGTTTGCAAACTCCTTCATGATGGTGAAAAGATCCTTGCTGTGGTTTATGCTGGCTTCTATTCGGAGTCAGATCAATGTTGCAGTTCCATTGCACTACTCTACATTAAGTAACAAGTGCAACTCCATTTGAACTGTTACGGGGGTACAAAACCACTTTGGCGTTGTTTCAAACATGGATGGCTTAAGAAAGATATTGTGGATATAAGGCTAGATGATACAGTAGGCAAGCAGGTTATTGAGCCTCAGAATAGTCAGAAAAAAGTGTGTTTCTAGGAAACAATCAAGCAGATTACTGTTTTAGTTGGAGATATGCAAAGGATAAAGAAGCCAGATTTTGTGAGAGCAGGAGAACAAGTGGTTTGTAAGCCTTTTAGGTTTGAAGAAATGTATGGCAGTACAGTTATAGTACCAGGAGGAAAATGGCTCAATGGTGAAAGAGTTATTAAATCTAAATCAATTAATTTTGTTGATCTTACCTTTTCTGTATCCCCAAATCACCCTCATCTTCTTCTGTATCTATGAAGGTCCAACTTACGTTTTCTGATGGCATTGCCTAGCTCCTCTCAAACTATTTGTTTACCAAAAATGTTTGGGGAATGAAACCATTTGCTTAAAATATATAGAGCTGTACAGTAAAATCTGCCCTTTTTGCCGAATGTTGAAATTATGAAAGTGTTTTTGGTTAATTAATTGCATTTATTCAAATTAAATGCAAAAAGATTTACTGAGGTTTATGCTTTAGGCTGTATAATTAAAATGTAAATTAATTCAAATGTTTTCAAAGGTTGAATAGGTTAAGATCCTTTATTTCAATCATACAATGTGAGGAAAGAACAATGTTCTCAATATTTATTGACACATTTCAATAGCATATTTTGTATTAGAAATCAATCTTCAGGACACATATTTAGGCATTTTCTACCCAAAAATTCACATTGGGCTGCTCACAAAATACCAAATTAAAAATATACCTCTTAAAATTGGGCTTCTGTGATTTTGATGGAAAGTCATCCTTTTTTGAGTCCTATGTAGACTCTTATGGAACATCTACTTTCCTATTTTTCATACTTCTTCCTACTCCACATTGAGTGTGCCTCACATATTTATCTCAGCCTAAAAATATAATCAAGAAAACTCTTTTTATATATTGACCCTTTTAGTTTCTTAGGAAATGTTATCTTGTCTTATGCCTCAAAAAGTTATATGTACTATGCATAGGACTTTCCCAAGTAGGAATGCATATATTAAAACTGACCGCATAGTTCACAAATGTCCACATGATGTAGGAGTCAGAAAAACCCGGTAAGAGGTTTTACATGGAGAATTTGTTGCAAGGGATGCCACCTCTCTCTCTATTTATTTGTGTTAGCAATTCAACAGATGGCTTCCTGTATATGTGTGGACAGCCTGGGGAACGGCCTATACTGTGAAGGGAGTAGGGATGAGTATTTATTATTATATACTGATGACTTCCTATAGTTTGTTAGGCACCCTAAATGTTTGGGCTCTAGAGTTATAGAATCATTGCAGACATTTGGGATTATGGGGGTCATTACAACCCTGGCGGTCAAAGACCGCCAGGGCTGTTGTGGCAATTGCACCGCCAACAGGCTGGCGGTGCAATCCAGAGAATTATGACAGCAGCGGAAGTGCCGCGGTCGCACCGCCGGGGCCGGTGGATTCCCGCCACATTTGCCCAGGCGGTGACAATCCACCTGGGCAGCGCTGCTTGCAGCGCTGCCCAGGGGATTACGAGTCCCTGAGTGCCAGCCTTTTCCTGGCGGTTTGAACCGCCAGGAAAAGTCTGGCGGTATGGGGAGTCGCGGGGCCCCTTGACAGGGCCCATGCAGTGAAAAGCGCGACGGGTGCAACAGCACCCGTCGCACGGCCGCAACACCGCTGGCTCCATTTGTGTTGCGTCCGAGATCCCCGCCGGCCCAGCGGGGATCTCATAATGACCGCGGAGGGAGTGCGGCTGCATTGGCGGCCGCCCGGCGGTCAGATCTTGGCAGGCGGCTGAGACCGCGCGCCAAGGTCATAATGAGGGCCTATGTCTTGCATTGTTATTAATTAGGATAAGTCAGGAATGTGCCCCATATAAGGCAAAAGTGATACACATGACTGGCAAACCCCTCACTTGTTGCTTCAGATAGTTCCAGATATCTCAGAATTCAGGTCATGGCTGATCCACAATTGGCATGAGAACTGAATTTGGTCCCGATACTTTGTAAGGTTTCTAATAGATTACAGTAGAAAGCATTGCCAATATCTTTTACTGGCAGGATGTGTTGTTTAAAAGGGTTTCATTGCCCTTGATTTTAGCTGCTATTCATAACTATTATTATACTATTCCTGGGCATTACTTTAAGAAATGTAGGCCCATATTTATACTTTATGATGCAAAACTGCGCCGGCGCAGTTTTGCGTCAAAAATATTACCGCTGGCTAACGCCATTTTGGTGCACCGTGCGGGCGTCAAATTTATACTCTGACGCACAGGGGCGTAAACCACATGTGTAAGTCTTTTTTTTTTCGCACACCGCAGCGTCGATTCGTAAAGCAAAACGACGTTAATGCGGCGGAAATGACTGTGGGTCGATTTCCCAGCTGAGGACCCAGATGACACAGGCACCAGCTTTGAGAGAACTGTAGTTGGGGTACAGCGGGAGCTGGCCAATGAGGTGCGGGTGGGGATGCAAACTATGGAAGCCAGCCTAAAGGGGGTACGTTCGTGCATGATGTAATCTGCAGATCAGGCAGCAGCCATGCAAGCCCTATCATCCATCCTGCAAGGACTACAAGAAACTGTCAAGGAATTCACAACTGCAGTAAGGGAGTTGCCACAACACCTCGCACCCCAAACCTTCCACTGCATGCACGAATGCAATCATGACCCCCTCAGGGCCGACCTGGCTGCCTACCATCGTGATGTGGCTGCTATTCTTAAGAATCAGCAGATCTTCCTTGCTGCAGTACTGCCCTTAAGACTTCACAGGTAGCAGTGACCGGGATGTCTGACTCCACGTCTTCTAACACTGAGGTGTGTGTTGCCCCTTCACAACCACCACCACCAAGGACAGAGGAGGCAACACACACATCAGAAGACGAAGACATGGAACAGATCACATTCACACGGAAAAGTACCCGGAAGCACTAGTCCCTGCCACATGGCCAACTATTACCAAGGTCCTGCGTTTTGTAACATGCCAGTCTTACAACAACTGTACCCAATGACTGTTCTGCTAACCACTGTGTATCTTGTCAGCCTGCCCAGTGCTTGCCTCTCTCTTACTTATTGGCAAATCCTGTCCCTCTGCACTGTCTGAAACATCACCCCAGCATGTCAAAAGCATTTTCCTTTACCCCTTGTGTAGGATCACAATGGAAGATGTCACTATAATGGACTCGCAATTATGGACAATGTACATATAGCACTTTTCTATAAATAGCACTTACACAACAAATCTGTTTCTGGGTAATGTGACACATCAACTGTGCAGTAAATAACTGAAATATGCCTCCTGTCAAATAATGTACCTTGTCAATACAACTGTCCTGAAATTATGTAGTCAGATAAATCTGCACAGTGGCCAGGATTGCATCATACTCTGCCCTTCCTGAGGGTAATATCTGATGAAGTGAGAAACCATACACCATCATGCTGTGTTGGACAGAATAATGCTTCCTCAAGGGATATCTAAGGATATCTAAGTCATCAAATAGTGGCAGCAAAATGTTGTCACCATGCAATACTAACACATATAACAGTGCACACAAATCTAAGCAAACACTCCAAAAACTGCATGAATGAAGGTGTCTGAGTTTACATCCAAATAGGTAATCATGCTGAACAGTGTCACAAAAAATCTATGTGAGTCATGAAGACGATACTACAAGAGTGCTGACGACAACTCATCTTATAAGGGTGTCCTTGAACATCACACTGCAGAAAACTGTTCCCCCAATAGCAAGTCTGGAAGCACTGTTAGTGACTTAGAAAACATACTTATCGACATAAACACGTTGGGATCCATATTAACTGTGATTGGTGGTTGCAACGAATGGTGGAATCTTTGCAAGGTAGCTCTGGGGTAGCTGCCAATCTTACACCTCAGTTGGGATTTGTTCGTAGCATAGGACACAAATGTAATAGAACAAAATTCATGTACACTAATGCCAAGGCCATGATCAACAAGCATGTAACACATACTGTAAAGGGTTCACTATATATTTATTAAATGGTAATCACAGAAGAGGAAACTGAGGGAAAAGTCTTACCTACCCTAATCTACCCTGACTACTCATTACCCACAACTTTCCCTAACTAACCTAACCTAAACTTACTTATCACATGTAATGAAACGTTCTAAACATCAACCCTCCAACCCCCTTATGAGACGGGACACATGGAGAACAACAGATACTAACCTAAACACATACTATACTATCCTAAACAAATATATATATTTTTTTGATATTTTATACATTTTTTATTTTTTTATTTAACACACAAGAACCCCAACATAGCCCATACACACTTAATAAGTAAAAATAGAAAGATTCTGGACCCCCCACCCCCCCAACTAACACTAACTAAACTAACAGCCTATACTAACCTAACACTAAGCCCCCTAAGCCCACTAAGTATGAGAACAAGGAAAGAGGAGGGAGGGGAGGGAATCATGTCCATATCTCAAAGTTTGGCCCTCCGGAGGGTCCGCTTGATGGCCCGCACACGCCTGTTCATATGGCGAACATCCCGGCTCAGATTACTAATTTTCCTCAGCACACGGTCCATCTTTCGTTCCATTGCCTGGAAAGCTGCAGGGTCAACTGTAGCAGCTGGGGCAGTCTGGGTACCGGCAATGGAAGTTTGTGGGCGTGTAGAGCCAATGCCTGTGGGCTGCCCTGAAGGTGTTGCACTGCTGGGGCCTGGAACAACTGGGGACGTTGGGACAACAGTCCCAGTTGTGGGTGGTGCCGCCTGGGTGGAACTGGTGGTTGTGCTGGTGGTGGCTTTGGTGGGCAAAGTAGGGCCACACTGTGGGAAAGCCCTCCATGCTCCGGAGGCCCATTCATTGTGGTATCTACAGGCCATCCTCCTGAACCCTGACTCTACCAGCAGGATATGTTGATATCTCATGGCCCGCCGCTGGAACTCACGGACCTGGATGGGTGTCATGTTTGAAGCTGTGAAGACAAAGGCAAACAGTTTACATTAGGAACTGCATTGTCTGAAATGGCACAAGAAGTAAACCAGACAATACATCTACTGTACTTGTAACAGCTCATATCACCATACAGATCATTGAATGTCCCTGAGGAAGTACATGGCAGGCCAGCCTACAAAGGTCATATCACACATAGCACATCCAAAACCTAAAAGATGGGTAACAACTGGCATTAACTTGCCATCTGAGTTCTGCCAGTTGTCAGCTAACAATCATGCTGCACATCCTCCGCCAATGCCTGGGCTACAGATGTCAATGTACGGAATGAAAAACTAAAGCCACATGGTCTGCAAGTTGTAATTGGACTTGTTAGTATAGTACTCTTGTGCCATACCTGAGTGTGTATACTAGGTTCAGACCAAACATTCACTTATTCACATGTATGTATGTGTAACATACTGGTAGCATCAGTCCTAGGTACCCTATTCACAAACCCATGCCTGTGTTTGAGGGGGGGTGGAGAAACAATTAACAATTCCAAACAACATGGACAACCAGGAGTGTATAGAAAGCTCTACACATGTTTGGCTCTACACACACACCACAGGTAAGGTCTATCAACAATTAGGAGTCTGCAAACCCTTGACCAATCATAGCGCCACACACGTCAGGAAATGCAGACCTTGGTCCACATCATATACTTCCAGTAAGACATGACTTACAACAGACACAGAGTTGCAAGACCACCCATGATCATGCTTAGCATGCACACCTAGGCCATTGCACTCAAGTTCCACATACTTGTAGCACTACATGTGGAAGTACATGCTGCTAGGAAGTTCTACTTACAGTTTAATTAATAAGTACTTTGGTGAATAGGGAAGCAGAAGTCTGTTGGAAAGCGATTTGCAGTACCAATCTGGGAGAATGTGGGGCTGACAGTCGGATTAAATCTGAGATGAGTTCCAGTGCGACTCTTGTTGATATAAGTGTTATCCACATGACTCAATCAATTAATCAATCAAGGATTTATAGAGCGCACTAATCACCCGTTGGGGTCTCAAGGCGCTGATCGGGGGAGCTACTGGTCGTAGAGCCATGTCTTGAGGCGTTTCCTGAATGTCAAGAGGTCTTGGGTCTGGCGAAGGTGGAGCGGTAGGGATTCCAGGGTGAGAGAAGGATCTTCCTTTGGCGGTGGTGTGGCGGATGCGGGGGATGGAGGCGAGGGCAAGACTGGCAGAGCGAAGATTGCGGGTGGAGGTGTGGAAGGTGAGTCTGTCGTTGAGGTAGGCTGGGCCTGTGTTGTGGAGGGCCTTGTGTGCGTGGATGAGGAGGTTGAAGGTTATCCTCTTGGACACTGGTAGCCAGTGAAGGTCTCTGAGGTGGGGGAAATGTGGTCACAGTCTGGGATGTCCAGAATGAGGCGGGCAGATGCGTTCTGGATTCTTTGCAGTTTTGTTAGGAGTTTGTTTGTTATTCCTGCATATAGGGCGTTTCGGTAGTCCAATCGGCTGCTGACCAGGGCGTGGGTGACAGTTTTCCTGGTTTCGACAGGAATCCACTTGAAGATTTTGCGGAGCATGCGGAGAGTGTTGTAGCAGGAAGAGGAGATGGCATTGACCTGCTGAGTCATGCTGAGTGTGGAGTCCAAGATGAAGCCTAGGTTGCGTGCGTGGGTGGTGGGTGAGGGCGCTGTTCCTAGGGAGGTGGGCCATCAGGAGTCATTCCAAGTTGAGGGGTTGGTGCCAAAGATGAGGATTTCTGTCTTGTCTGTGTTTAACTTGAGGTGGCTTCATTCCATCCAGCTGGCGATGGCGTGAAGTCCATTGTGGAGGTTGTTCTTTGCAGTTGTAGGGTCTTTCATGAGGGAGAGGATGAGCTGAGTGTCGTCTGCGTAGGAAACTATGTTGATGTGGTGGTTTCGTGCGATATTGGCGAGGGGGGCCATGTAAACGTTGAAGAGCGTGGGGCTGAGCGAAGATCCTTGAGGAATGCCACAGATGATTCTGGGAGCTTCTGACAGGAACGGTGGGAGGCGGACTCTCAGGTTTCTGCGGAATCCAGATTGGGAGGTGTCGAGTACCTTGCTGTCTTCCAGGAACAGGGATAGTTGGCTGTTTACAATTTTTTCGATGACCTTGGTTGGGAAGGAGAGGACGGAGATCGGCCGGTAGTTCTTGGGGTCATCTGGGTCTGCCTTTGGTTTCTTTAGCAGGGCGTTGATTTCTGCATGCTTCCATCTTTCTGGGAAGGTGGCTGACTCGAAGGAGCTGTTGATGGTTTTGCAGAGGTGGGGGGCGATGATGATGTTTGCCTTATTGAAGATATGGTGTGGGCAGGGGTCCGATGGTGATCCGGAGTGGATGGAGGCCATGGTGGTGGCGGTGTCCTCTATGTTGACGGGGGTCCAGATGTGGATGAGGTGGGTGTTGCTTGGAGTGTTGGGTTCTTGGGTGTTTGTAGTCAGCTGGTGGGTCTGGGGTTTGAAGCTATTGTGGATTTCTTCTATCTTTCGACGGAAGTGGGTTGCCAGTGAGTTGCAGAACTCCTGTGTGTAGGAAAGTACCATCTTGCCTGGCATGTTACCCCCATATTTCACTGTATATATGTTGTTTTAGTGTATGTGTCACTGGGACCCTGCCAGCCAGGGCCCCAGTGCTCATAAGTGTGCCCTGTATGTGTTCCCTGTGTGATGACTAACTGTCTCACTGAGGCTCTGCTAACCAGAACCTCAGTGGTTATGCTCTCTCTGCTTTCTAAATTGTCACTAACAGGCTAGTGACCAATTTCACCAATTCACATTGGCATACTGGAACACCCTTATAATTCCCTAGTATATGGTACTGAGGTACCCAGGGTACTGGGGTTCCAGGAGATCCCTATGGGCTGCAGCATTTCTTTTGCCACCCATAGGGAGATCTGCCAATTCTTACACAGGCCTGCCAGTGCAGCCTGGGTGAAATAACGTCCACGTTATTTCACAGCCATTTACCACTGCACTTAAGTAACTTATAAGTCACCTATATGTCTAACCTTCACCTGGTGAAGGTTGGGTGCAAAGTTACTTAGTGTGAGGGCACCCTGGCACTAGCCAAGGTGCCCCCACATCGTTCAGGGCAAATTCCCCGGACTTTGTGAGTGCGGGGACACCATTACACGCGTGCACTGTACATAGGTGTCTACCTATGTACAGCGTCAAAATGGTAACTCCGAACATGGCAATGTAATGTGTCTAGGATCATGGAATTGTCACCCCAATTCCATTCTGGTATTGGGGGGACAATTCCATGATCCCCCGGGTCTCCAGCAAAGAACCCGGGTACTGCCAAACTGCCTTTCCCGGGGTTTCACTGGAGCTGATGCTGCTGCCAACCCCTCAGACAGGTTTCGGCCCCCCTGGGGTTCAGCCAGGCCTGGCCCAGGAAGGCTGAACAAAGGACTTCCTCAGAGAGAGGGTGTTACACCCTCTCCCTTTGGAAATAGGTGTCAGGGCTGGGGAGGAGTAGCCTCCCCCAGCCTCTGGAAATGCTTTGATGGGCACAGATGGTGCCCATATCTGCATAAGCCAGTCTACACCGGTTCAGGGATCCCCCAGCCCTGCTCTGGCGTGAAACTGGACAAAGGAAAGGGGAGTGACGACTCCCCTGACCTGCACCTCCCAGGGGAGGTGCCTAGAGCTCCTCCTGAGTGCCCCAGACCTCTGCCATCTTGGATTCAGAGGTGTGCTGGCACACTGGACTGCTCTGAGTGGCCAGGGCCAGCAGGTGACGTCAGAGACTCCTTCTGATAGGCTCTTACCTGTGTTGCTAGCCTATCCTCCTTCCTAGGTAGCCAAACCTCCTTTTCTGGCTATTTAGGGTCTCTGCTTTGGGGAATTCTTCAGGTACCGAATGCACAAGCTCACCAGAGTTCCTCTGCACTTCTCTCTTCACCTTCTGCCAAAGGATCGACCGCTGACTGCTCAGGACGCCTGCAAAACCGCAACAAAGATGACTACTGCAACCTTGTATCGCTTCATCCTGCCGGCCTTCTCGCCTGTTTCCTGGTGGTGCATGCTTTGGGGGTAGCCTGCCTCCTTCTTGCACCAGGAGCTCTGAAGAAATCTCCTGTGGGTCGACGGAATCTTCCCCCTGCAACCCCAAGCAACAAAAGACTGCATCACCGGTCCTCTGGGTCCCCTCTCAGCACGATGAGCGTGGTCCGTGGAACTCAGCAACTCTGTCCAAGTGACTCCCAAAGTCCAGTGACTCTTCAGTCCAAGTTTGGTGGAGGTAAGTCCTTGCCTCCCTACGCTAGACTGTATTGCTGGGTACTGCGTGATTTGCAGCTGCTCCGGCTCCTGTGCACTCTCCCAGGATTTCCTTTGTGCACAGCCAAGCATGGGTCCCCGACACTCTAACCTGCAGTGCACAACCTTCTGAGTTGTCCTCCGGCGTCGTGGGACTCCCTTTTCTGACTTCGGGTGGACTCCAGTTCACTCCTCTTCCAAGTGCCTGTTCCAGTACTTCTGCAGATGCTGCCTGCTTTTGTGAGGGCTCCCTGACTTGCTGGGTGCCCCCTCTGTCTCCTCATTCAAGTGGCGACACCCAGGTCCCTCCTGGGCCACAGCAGCATCCAAAAACCCTAACTGTGACCCTTGCAGCTAACAAGGCTTGTTTGCGGTCTTTCTGCGTGGGAACACCTCTGCAATCTTCTTCACGACGTGGGACATCCATCCTCCAAAAGGGAAGTTCCTAGCCCTCTTCGTTCTTGCAGAATCCACAGCTTCTTCCATCCAGTGGCAGCTTCTTTGCACCCTCAGCTGGCATTTCCTGGGCATCTGCCCACTCTCGACATTGTCGCGACTCTTGGACTTGGTCCCCTTGTTTCACAGGTACTCAGGTCCAGAAATCCACTGTTGTTGCATTGCTGGTGTTGGTCTTCCTTGCAGAATCCCCCATCACGACTTCTGTGCTCTCTGGGGGTTATAGGTGCACTTTACACCTACTTTTCAGGGTCTTGGGGTGGGCTATTTTTCTAACCCTCACTGTTTTCTTACAGTCCCAGTGACCCTCTACAAGCTCACATAGGTTTGGGGTCCATTCGTGGTTCGCATTCCACTTTTGGAGTATATGGTTTGTGTTGCCCCCATACCTATGTGCTCCTATTGCAATCTACTGTAACTTTACATTGCTTGCATTAGTTCCTTTTGCTATTACTTCATATTTTTGGTATTGTGTACATATATCTTGTGTATATTTGTCATCCTCATACTGAGGGTACTCTCTGAGATACTTTTGGCCTATTGTCATAAAAATAAAGTACCTTTATTTTTAGTATATCTGTGTATTGTGTTTTCTTATGATATTGTGCATATGACACCAGTGGTATAGTAGGAGCTTTGCATGTCTCCTAGTTCAGCCTAAGCTGCTCTGCTATAGCTACCTTCTATCAGCCTAAGCTGCTAGAAACACCTCTTCTACACTAATAAGGGATAACTGGACCTGGTGCAGAGTGTAAGTACCCCTTGGTACCCACTACAAACCAGGCCATTCTCCTACACTGTGATGGCAGGGGTTCGTTGGAGCAGGTCCTGGGGGTGGAGAGCTCATTGACGATGCCGAAGAGCTCTTTACTGTTGTGAGCATTGACGTTGATGCGGTTTTTGAAGTGGGTCCTTTTGGTGGTGCGGATCAGTTGGTGATGTTTGCATAGGGCACCCTTGAAAGCAATGTGGTTGGAGTTGGTAGGGTCAAGGTGCCAGGTTTTTTCCATTCTGCGACATAGCCGTTTGGATTCCTGTAGTTCTGGGGTGAACCAGCTGGCCTTGATTCTGTGGGAGATGTTTTTTTTTTTTTTTGAGCGGTGCGAGGGTGTTGGCGCAATCTTCTATCCAGCGATGCAGGTTGGTGGTGGCTATGTTGGGGTCCGGGCTCCCAGGTGGTGGGGCCTGGGTGAGGGTGGTGATCAGTTGATCCGTTGATATTTTGCTCCAGTTGCGTCGGGGGGTTATGTGCAGTGGTGGTGAGTGACTGGTTTTTGGTAGGAGAAGTGGATACAGCGGTGGTCTGTCCAACTTTTGGTGAGTTTGGTGGTGTGGCTGAAAGAGACGTGGTTGCTGGCTGAGAAGATGGGGTCGAGTGTGTGGCCTGCGGAGTGGGTGGGTGTAGTGACGAGTTGCTTGAGGCCGAAGTTGGCGAGGTTGTCGATTAGGTTGGTGGTGTTGATATCGTTGTTATTTTCTAGGTGGAAGTTTAGGTCACCAAGGAGGATGTAGTCTGTTGAGGCGAGGGCTTGGGAGCTGATGGCATCGGCGATGTCATCACAGAACTGCGGTCTGGGTCCAGGGGGTCTGTAGACCAGTGTTCCTCTGAGTGTGTTGTTGGCGTTGATGTGGATTTTGAAGTGGAGGTGCTCGGTGGAGTTGATGGTGTTGTGGGAGTTGGTGGAGACTCTTATGGTGTTTTTGTGGACTAAGGCGATTCCTCCTCCTGGTCTGTTGATTCGGTCTCTTCTGGTGATCTTGTAGTTTTCTGGTATGGCTATGGCTACGTCTGGTTCTGAGGCCGAATTCATCCAGGTTTCGGTGAGGAATGCGACGTCGGGCGAGTATGTGGTCAGGAGGTCCCAGAGTTCAATTGCATGTTTGTGGACGGAGCGGGTGTTAAGTAGGATGCATCTTAGGCGTTAGTCTGTTTTGATTTGGAGTTTGGAGGTTAGGTTGTAGGTGAAATTGCAGGCTTTGCAGGAGAAGGGTCCTTTGGTGCACGTTGGTGTGGACTGGAAGCAGATGGAGGAGCGTCCTGGATTAAGGGTGTGGAGTTCGTTGGCAGTGTAAAGGTGTTTGGTGGTACGGGAGGTGTGTTGGCCAGGGGGTCTGGCGCTGGGCGCGGTCTTGGCGCGGACGGGCGCAGATGGGCTTGCCTTTGGCACGCCTTTGGTGCGCCAGCGGCGCGTCCGTGCTGCGGCCGGCATAAGAGGGGAGGTGGGAGGGAGTGCCAGCTGGGAGGAGGGAGGGAAACCTCCAATGGGAGTGCAGGGGTCGGGGGCAGCAGGAGTCAGGACTGGGAAGAGCTCCGAGGAGGAGGGAGGGGGGCGGGGCCTTCCGGGAGAGGAGAAGCCAAGAAACCCAAACAAGCCCAGACAAGCCCAGAAAAGCCCAAACAAGCCCAAACAAGCCCAAAACTATGGCAGCACTTGCCGGAGCAGTGGTGAGGAGGAAGCGACCTGCCTGCAAGGATGCAGGGTCAGAGGTCGCACCAGTTCTCATTGCGGGGCCTACAGGAATGACCTACAATCCCTAGATAATACAATAGGATAAGCATTGGGCAACTCAAAAATTTTGAGAAACTGAAATCCCACTCATGGAACAAGACAAATGATTGGCCAGCGCATCACACCTTGCTATGTATGCAACACACAGGGAGTACATCACACGTCACCAGCAAACACAACACATAACAGACATATCAACACTTACTGGAGTGGTCGGGGTCCTCAAATGTAGCCACCTCTCCCACTGTGTAGGGTGCCGGTCCGCCTGTAAGGCATGGAAGGAAGAAATGTGCTCAGAATCTGTGCACTGACCAACAATTTCAAAGACAAAAACAATGTGTAAGCTGACTAAAGTAATGAAAGCCATTCAGACATGATGATACTGCATCTGATATATCACGGCCAACATGTACATAGCATGGGTCTCCTGTGACAGTTACACACATATCTACACACATGCAGTGGCCCTAACTATCATGTGGTGGCAAACATGCTCCTTCATTAGTGACCAGAAATAATAATGGTGTGTAATCGTCTCATCATGTGCATCCAAGAGAGACATCCAAAGCCTGGTTACTTGAGGACTGCATTAACAGTCAAACAGCCTATGTGGCCATGACACATTTATTACACATAGACACAATGGACAGAGGGACAGGGACTTTTGTAAGCCCTCATGTTGTTACAGTTTCTTCATTTGATGTGGCCAAGCAATGGTGCATTTGAACCAAACATAGAGATATGAACCCATGTGCATACCTTTGGACTGCCATCCCTAATTTTAATGTGGCACAACAAACTCCAAATACCAGTCTAAGATGTTAGCTGAGGGCACCTTACACCTTTTCCCAATGTTTTCAAATCCAGATCTGACATGTATCCAAAAAGATGAAGGACCACAATAATCCCTAACATTCATAGGACTTCCGTGAACACTTTCCTTACACACTCACCAGACTCACATGAGACATATGTCTGGGCCACATTGCTATCATCAATTGACGTGAAGCCAGCATTCATTTTCTGCTTCATGTAGTGTTTCTAAAGTCAGTCTAGCTATTGCGTCAACAAAGTTTGCCAATATATTAGTACATCTATACTTCACTGGCAAATGTGACCTATATAAACATGCTTGGCTCCTATTTTGTTTTGTTGCCTGACACAAAGGCGGCACCAAATAACATTAAGCAAAAGTATACTGTAAGTTTGCAAAGCACGTGCTTTCTGACGGCTAGCAATTGTGATTCTTCACATTGTGCATCAATTACCCTGTATGTTTCCGCAGCATTCCACACAGTCGGCAACTTAGCTGGCAGATATTGTACAAATCATCTGATGTCACTACAGAGCATTTAATCGCGCACATTTACATGATTTGTGCTCACCAACAGGGCCACCAATCACTATTCCTAGGTGGTCCAGCAGATCTTGCTCCCTGGTGATGAGGTCAGCCCAGCGGTGCTTCAGCTGGTGGTCATTCCTCTGGCTCCCATACACGCGCTGCAAGTGATGCAGCACCTTTCCCCACCAGATTCTTCGCGCCTCAGTGTGATACCCCTGTATCACCCTGCCCCCTGCCTCGATCATGAGTGGGAGGAAATGGCACACCAGCCATATAAACCCCCCCAACTCCTCCTCACCCATCATGCCAAGATGTGGCCTACCCAACATCCCAGCAATGAAAAGGGGAATAGGGGAGAAAGAAGAAGAAAGGAGAAAAGGGGGAAAGTAGGAGTACGAAAAAAAAGAAAAGTAAACTTAACAACTAAAAGAGCCCAACTATCCCCAAACTAGCACTACCTACAACAGACTCCCACAAACAACAAATACACTACAATACTGGACAATTGTAAACAAAACACACTCAGACAGTATACAACAACAATATTTATTTCACAGAGTAACAAGTAAGATAGCACACAGGACACAAAAGCACAAAATCACTGGACAACACTCTGAACACAGCCACACAGTCTAGAGGATTCACAGACTGCAAAGTGAAAGTACACCCACTGTACATAATCTGTAAACAGGATATCCTATTACATAACATTCTGCATAAAATGGGCGCCGTTTATACCGTTATGAGTCATATTTTTTCAAGCACATAGAATGTTTGTCACATTTTTCGACGCACAGGAGTGAAAATTAGGCCGCATCCAAATAATAGTAAATAGCATTTACAATTATTTGGATGTGGCCTAATTTTCACTCCTGTGCGTCAAACAATATGACGCAAAATCTGTATTGGTGGGAAAAAAATGACGCATAACGCTAGCAACGTCAAAATGTCAGTGCATGAACTAGTTTTGGTTATTTTTTCAATTTTTATGTTATGTTACATTTGTGACACAACTGAGATAGGCTGATTGCACCCACTATGGTGTTGATGGTGTATGTTCACATGTGAGACATCATACTGCAGCGGACCATGACCCGCTACTTCCTTAACAGGATTTTAACAGTTGGCTGACACACTAGATGGCCATATGTGTGGCCTACATATATGAATTGCACAATTTGGGCATGTTTGGCATCAGGAGAGGATAGCAAGTTGACGTACATAAGTACAATACCTCAATGCCTATGGCTCAATGTGTGTGCAGTGGCAACTAATGTAGTTGTTGACCCAGTGTGTGTGCATCACAAGATGCATATTTGAAAATATGCTTGTATGAATGTGAAGTCAATGTGTCCATACCTTAGATGCAAGTCATTGTGGAAATGAGAGAGGACATGTGTAGCAACATCCGTTGTGTGCACTTCCAAGATTTTGGGTAACGTAGACACCACAAATGACAAAGCATGCACCAGATAGATGACAGACGCTTGTTCATGTCAATGGTCCACAATTTCACCATCCCATGTCCTAGATTTTTGGTAACTGCTTCCTAGGCACTTGTTGGTGAATCCCACAGTGAGTCAGGCACATGCATTGACGAAGTGGGTACCATGTAATTGACCCAGACAGCCAAAGGTGAACCACAAATGTATTATGACCCCACAGTTGAGGTCATATAACTGAGCCACAACTCTCCAGTGGCTGTGGTGGACCAGCAGACGAGGCAGCACGTGTCCACATATTTCCAGTGATCAATTGCACAGAGGTGTCTTGTTCATGTGTGTGGTCCAATGTTGATCCTGTATATTTTTAGGGGTGTATGTTGTCACAGTTACGCCCAGGTCTCATCATGAGTCAGTGGCAGCTATTCCTGTATCTACTGAGTATCCTTCGGAGATCAATGTGAGTAAAGTCAATGAGGACATGAGAACCTACATGGGGATGGTCCCACCCTGTCACTGAAGACGTGTAATGAGACTGTCAACAGGGCAACCTTGGTGTGCTGAGTGAGATCATGTCTCAGGTGTCATGTTCCGGCAGGTGTCATTACAACATTTGTACACAGGTTGGCCTCTGAAATTCCCACTGCATCTGGGAACATCATAGCCTCTGTGTTGATTATTCTCGCAGCTATTCTCCACGCACTGACCATCAATATGTTGTGAGCAATGCAATTCAGCGTGTGAACTGACAGGGTCCTAACATGTGTGGACTTTTCATGGACATTATCAGAGGTTGCTGGTTCTGCTCAAGTCCCGTACCTAATCCCTGCATATGGCCCTGGGACACTGTCACACTTTGTCGTTCATGCATAAATAAGACTCAGACAAGGGATGGGCCATGATTTTGGTATTCAAAGGCAATTTAACAAATATGGTACAATTAAAGGGCAGATGATGCTATACAATGTATTTGGGTATGCATTGATGAAGCACATGACAAAATACCCTCTGAGGAATGAGAGGTTTGGTAAAGCAAGTGTGGTACATATGTAGCCACAGGGAATATTTAGGGTGACGCACAGACAGATGCCAGTCAGGCTGACAGGATGCAGGGTGAATCAGGATCCAGCAATTTCACAAGTTAAATAATCAGTGGTCTGACTAAGACTGTTTGGAGGACTAACTAGACAGTTGACATGTAAAACTGTGTTCGTCCTGTGTTTTTGAAGGTGACACATGAACCCAAGGGCTGTGTTACACGGCTTCATTACTAGCAATGCTTAACGGTGTATTTAACAAAATGGCAACTTCTATGCTGTTTGAGGCATCAGCAGGGGCAGTGCATGTTGAAATGGGTGGTGTGCATGGAGGTGATCACAGGTGTGGGCTGCATCAGTTTCTCACAAGTCCTGTAGGTGAGATTTGCATTCAAATGGCCAACAGTACCTTTCACACGGGAAGCAATCTACAGGTGCTAACAGGGCTTAGAAACTACAAGCCAGTGTATTAATTGACCTGACGTCCATGCAGTCAGATGTACTATGACAATGGTATACCATAGGAAAGGGTGTAGCACACTGGATTACTATTGTTAGTCTGTGTGTGTAGAGGAGGGAATATCGGCAGGGACCTCTTCAGACAGGTGGGTTGTGACCAGGTGCATGGGTGTGTCAGGAGTTAGGAAATGGGCTGACATGTACATGGAATGTCATGTGCGCAATGCTTGTCATATGTGTGGCACTTGTGCTGTCTATGTTCTGCTTATATGGAACTCTAGTCACAGATAGTCCTTGCAAAGATTGGATGCAGTTGGACTTACCGCTGTCAAGGGTCTGGTCATACATTCCTGTTACTGATGCAAAAGCACATCAACTGCCTCATGTATGAGGCTTTTTTTCCCCTTATTGAGTGATGGTGTCTTAGTTGTGTGCCATATGCTGCTATGAACCATGTTTCCAACATGTATGTGTGAAACAGGTGTGGTCCTCTGTTATTGGCCTTCAAAGGTGAAATGTACAGGATCTATGTCATCTACAATGTGTGTGTATGTGACGTTGTATGATACGCATCACAATTGCTCAGGGATTTTCTGTGTCCTGATCGGTATATCAGCAATGCTTCATGAGGCAACACTCTTATTCTGATAGTTAGAGATGAAGGTGAGCAAAAATGATTAGCCAGACCATGTTATGGTGATTATTATCGGTGTTTATTTACATTAGTTAATAAAGTGGTGATGGTGATTATATTTAAAAGAAATTGTTCACAATATGTTGGCGCCTACGCAATCCAGCGGCAGTGTTTTGTTGTTCCCCCTCATGTTGCAGGCCACCATCCTCCTCTTCCTCCTCTTCAGGCATGTGTGGCTCTGGTTCCAGGAGGGGAATGTTCCTTCTTATGCAAATCTTGTGCAGGATGACACATGTTAGAATGATCTTACAGATAATTTCAGGGGAATATAGGAGGCTAACACCAGTGATGTTGAGGCACCTGAATCTCGACTTGAGATTGCCGAAGGTCCTCTCCACTATGGTGCGTGTCCTCCTATGTGCGTAATTGTAGGCATGCTCTGCTGCAGTACTTGGGTTGCCAATAGATGTCATTATCCATGGCTGGATGCCATACCCCTGATCAGCTGAAAGAGAAAATGAATGGGATCATGTTGATGTAGCTAGCCCCATTGATATCACCTTGCATGGCAGTAGTTGTCTTGTGTTGTCTGTGACTCTTTTGTGTTATTGTGTCGCATCCTAGGCTTGTAGGATGTACCATCTGCATTGTGTTGTTTCCTTGGCTGAACGAGTGTTTGGTTGCTGACCAGTTGTCAGCAGTATGTTTTGGGATTTGCAGTACAGTGTCCCCTCCCTAGCATTGTGACTTGTGATACAGGTGTCCCTGTGTCTTCACTGGGGGTGAGATGATAGTTCCATACACAAGTTCAATTTGACAGTGTTGCTAACACGTTCATATCAATGTACCCTGGACATCACATACCTTCAGACTCATGCAATGGATTAATGTAAACATAATTGAGACGCTTACAATTTTCAAGGTGACATTTAGGCAAACCACTCCAAACGTTGTGATCATTGACGTCTTAACATTAGGCTGTACAGAAATTTCAGATGTGTGACAGGTTCAATGGTGACCTATGAAACATGGCTAGCGATGTCACAACCTCAGTGTGTTCCTGTCGACATGTTGCTGTTGTGCTGTATGTGTTGTGTGTCCTAGAGGATTGCTGTGCAGTGTGTATATAAGTAGGTTTTTGTACTTACCAACAAGTAGTCCATTGCCATACCGTCCATCCTGGAAGTGTTGATTGATGGTGCTGTGACGGAAGATGAATGAGTCATGGACACTCCCAGGATATTTGGCCACGATGTTGGTGATCAATCCTTGGTGATCGACAATGGCCTGCACATTGATGGAATGTGTGTGCTTCCTGTTGCAGTAGAGGTGTTCAGTTGCAGCAGGTGGCAAAAGGTGAACATGTGTGCAGTCAATTGCACCAAGGACGTGTGGGAAGCCACTAATGAGGTAGAACCCCTGTTTTGTTTCCTGCTGATTCTGCAGTGTGTTAGGTAAGCAGATGTGGTGGGGTGTGAGTGTAATGATGGCATCCAGTACTTTGGGCAGAAAGGCAGAGAATGATGGCTTAGATATTCTGGTAACCAGGGCACCATTTGTTTGAAAAGAGCCATTTGCCAGCATGTGAAGTACAGCAAGCAGCTTGGTTTCTGTTGGGATGGTGCGGGTGTCAGCAAGGTGGGTGCCAACTGTGGCTCAATGTTTGCCAGCATCTGCTGAATGGCTTGCCAGTTCAACCTGTACCTCTGGATGATGTCATGTTCCCTGAGGCCATGAAGGGTTGTTCTGGGACGGAATATCCTCTCCTGCCTTCTGCGCTGCCTTTGAATTCCCTGCTGGTGTTGTGGTAGCTGCTGTTGTTGTTGCTGGCTCTGCGTCTGTGTGCACACTGGATAAGAAGCACCTCCATGTCTCCCTTTTGCTGCTCTGCTGCTCTGCTTTTGCTTCTGTGTGTTCTGATTAAATACAGGTGTGTTTGCCCCATTTTAACGCCTGCCCTGAACCAGGCATTAAATTTTGACGCAAATCGGGCTGTGCGTCATTGTCTGGCTCCGCCTCCCGGCCGTGCGCCATTTTTGCCCGAAAGCATAAATATGATGCACGGCCGTTTAAGTCATTTTTTGGAGGGGAACGCCTACCTTGCATATGATGAACGCAAGGCGGGTTCCGCATCCAAAAAATGATGCACACGGCAGGATTTTGACATCCGCGGGCTCGGGCTTCAAAGTTTAAATACGGGGCAAGGTTTGCGCTGAATGTGCGTAAAATTTTTGACGCACATTCGGTGCAGACGGAGTATAAATATGCCCCTTAGAGAATACATACCAAAGTTTGTGTGGGCGCATAATGTGCTTAGGGTAGCATTAAAAAAATATGTTCATACATGATACAAGAGAGGTCTCCAGATGGCAGATGGAGAATGATCTTATTGGCCTCACAGTTGATTGCTGTTAATGACTGACTTTATGGATGTAGGTGCAAATAATGTCACTTGGGTTAAATTACTACAACTCCCTGAACTGAATGTGCTATATGTGGCTATGCATTGAAACCAATGTCCTAGGTGACTGTGGTTGTTTTTGGTTACTGGCAATAGGCACTCTGATTTCCCAAGTGGTATAGATGGGTGAGAAATAATTCCCCTTTACTGTGGTACCCTGCTGGTCGGGGTTGCAAGGTTGGAGGGGCTCTCAGGAGAGGATGGTATTGTTGGTATATAGAAAGTGGGACATATTTAAAAAATTTGATTTGTAACATTCTTTCAGGAACTTTTTTGTGACTTTGGGGGTCATTCCAACCTTGGCGTTAAAAGGCGGATACCGCTGTCAGAAGACCACCAACATACCGCCGCGGCCGCGGTAAACCGCCACAGTCATTCTGACCCACAACACGCAAACCGCCAAAATACAGACATCCACAAAAGTCCGCCACACCAAAGGCCAGTGAGAAACTGGCGATAACCAAACCGACATCGTCACGCCAACAGAAATACGCCCACACTATCACGACACACGAATCCACGCGGCTGTCTTTCAACCGCAGTATTCTATTGGCGGTACACACCGCCGCGCTCAAAATACACGCACATTTACAAACACAGCCACATTGGACAATTCAAAATACACACACCTGATACACATACAAACATCACTCCCACACACCCAATTAAATATAAAACACACACCCACATCACCCACAAACCTCCACTCCTAGAGAATCAGGACCATGCACAGAGAAATAGAGATCCGAGCACCCAGACGCGCATATTACCATCACCCAGCAATATTACCACGCACTTCACACAACACACCAATACACATCACCACACTTAGCACCACACAATCCACCACACACATCACCCACACCACCCCATGGCACCGCAAAGACACCCCAGGTTTTCTGAGGATGAACTCAGGGTCATGGTGGAGGAAATCGTACACCTCTTCGGAACACAGGTGCAGCACACCTCCATTGCCAGGAAGATGGAGCTATGGAGCAGAATAGTCGACAGGGTCAACGCGGTGGGACAGCACCCAAGAAACAGGGATGACATCAGGAAGCGGTGGAATGACCTACGGGGGAAGGTGCGTTCAACGGTATCCAGGTACAACATCGCGGTTCAGCGGACTGGCGGCGGACCACCACCTCCTCCCCCAGAATTTACTACATGGGAGGAGCAGGTCTTTGCGATCCTGCATCCTGAGGGCCTCGCAGGAGTATCTGGAGGAATGGACTCTGGTAAGTCTCATCTTCACTACTTCATCCCCCCACCCCACCAGCATGCCAACTCATACCCCCACCCTCACCCTCACCCCCATCACACCAACTCCTTGCCAATGTCTCACCATCACAACCCACCCATCCCAACCCCAAGCCCTGCATGCGACCACAAAGCATGGACAACCATCACCAAAGCATGCCCACTGCACATCCCCATCCCCCCCCCAAACCACCATCACAAAAGCCCCCACACAGGAATGCAAGCACTGGGGTACAAGGGTGCCCACCCATTGCACACTATGGCACACACAGATGCAATAATCATGGTTTTATACCCCTGCAGTAACCAAACGCCACATCACCGCACAGGAGGGTCCACAAATGTCCACTCCACCCCCAGAAGAGGCCCACAGTGATGACAGCACTTCTGTCGACCTGGATCTAGATGACTAGCCCGGCCCATCGGGGACCTCGGGACAGTCGGTTCCCCTCAGACAGCCACAGGCCACAGCAGACCTCCCCCTCTGGGAACACCAGCACAGCACCCACCCAGCGGGCCCATACCTCTGTCCCCAGGACACGTCAATCAGCGGTGTGTCCACCACTACAGGGCATCCAGGTTAACCCACCACCCCAACAACAACAGGGACCTGGGGGCAGTGGTAGTGGGTACACGGTCCAGGGGACAGAGGCCCAGGGAAACAGGGGAACTGGGAGGGCTGCTGTGCGACAGGGGGCGGACAGGCCCAGGGAACCCACTCTCCACGAGGCCCTCTCCTCCATCATGGGAGCCTACCATCATTCCCAGGAGACGATGGCGACGGTACTGGCCAGGTTTCGGGAGATCCAGCTCCTGCAGGAGGAACAGTATTTGGGGTTCAGGGACGAACTACGAACGTCAGTTCCGCCCTGGGCACCATTGTAGGGGCTCTGAATCTGGTAGTCACCACATTGCGGGACACTGTGGCACCACAAAGGGCCCCTGACACTAGCATGGACCAAGAACTGCCTACCACCTCTGCCGGCGCTAGTGGACATGAGGCCCCGCCACAGGACCAACAGGCCACCAGCACCCCACCCCCTGCAGAAGGAGAACCACCCCGCAAGCGGTCCCTGAGATCCAGGAAGAAGACAGAGTAAGATGCCAAGACCCCTGCCAGGAAAGGATACCTCCCTGAATGTCATCCCACTGTCCCACATTGTCACCCTGTCCATCCTTAAACTGTCCCTGCTCCACTTTTCACAGGCATTTGGACAATGCACCTGTGATACAAATAGTCTGGACTCTGCCATGGACATTCCTCCACCATCACCCCTCACCGATTTGCAACCACCCACCAATATAGAGCACTGTAATAAACACAATTATTGCACAAAACAATCAGGAGTCTGGCTGTGATTTCGAACAAATGTATTAGACATTACCGTGCCAAAATGCTTATTTAAATTGTGATGCCAACATACCAATGTCACACAGCTGTAGTCCATGGGGAAACAAAGCAGATGTCACACAGTGGGGCCCACATCTCTGAAATCAGAAGGGAAAGTCACAACTCAGTTACCATACACTGGGTGAAAACGACAGACAGTAGAAAGGTAGTAATGTTTAAGTATATGTAATATGCCGGTGTGTATTCATACCTGTGTGTCATTGGAAATACTGCTGTATTACTGTGTTCCTGTTGTCTATGTCGTCTTCTTTGGCTTCCTCGTCTTCACTCTCCACAGGCTCCACAGCTGCTACAACGCCACCATCTGGACCATCCTCCTGCAGAAAAGGCACCTGTCGTCGCAAAGCCAGGTTGTGAAGCATACAGCAGGCCACGATGATCTGGCACACCTTCTTTGGTGAGTAGAATAGGGATCCACCTGTCATATGGAGGTAGCGGAACTTGGCCTTCAGGAGGCCGAAGGTCCGCTCGATCACCCTCCTAGTTCGCCCATGGGCCTCATTGTACCGTTCCTCTGCCCTTGTCCTGGGATTCCTCACTGGGGTCAGTAGCCATGACAGGTTGGGGTAACCAGAGTCACCAATTAGCCACACACGGTGCCTCTGGAGTTGAGTCATCACATAAGGGACGCTGCTATTCCGCATGATGTACGTGTCATGCACTGAGCCAGGGAACTGTTTCTGTACACCTGTTCACTCCTGTGGGGGGGGGAACCAAAGCCACATGGGTCCCATCAATGGCACCTATGATGTTGGGGATATATCCAAGGGCATAGAAATCACCCTTCACTGTAGGCAAATCCCCCACCTCAGGGAAAACGATGTAGCTGCACATGTGTTTCAGCAGGGCAGACAACACTCTGGACAACACCTTGGAAAACATAGGCTGGGACATCCCTGATGATATGGCCACTGTTGTCTGAAATGACCCACTTGCTAGGAAATGGAGCACTGACAGCACCTGCACTAGAGGGGGGATCCCTGTGGGTTGGCGGATTGGTGACATCAGGTCTGGCTCCAGCTGGGCACACATTTCATGAATAGAGGCTCGGTCAAGCCTGTATGTCAGTATGACATGTCTTTCCTCCATTGTCGACAGGTCCACCAGCGGTCTGTACACCGGAGGATTTCTCCATCTCCTTGCATGTGCCAGCGGACAGTGCCTATGAAGGACAACAGCGAGCACAGAGTCAATCAACCCACAGGTACGTAACCACAGCTTGCACATAACACAATTCTCAATCCATTGAATGTTTTGTATGGGTGTTGATGCAAGGCCTAGGTATGTATGACACAGTAAAAATTAAGCCATGTGGGCCCCTGAAATGGCGGCTGCCTGACCTGTGAAGTGCGACAATGGGATGTGAGGTAAATGCTCTGGCGTGGCACACCATGGCGGTAGGCGGTCGAAGACCGCGGCGCAAAGCAGCATTGGTTAACATTGAACCCTATGGGTCGCAGGAGCCAATGACGATGTGCGCCGGCGGTCGTGGTACGCACCGCAGCAGTACGCACAGCCGCGGGCGTGACCGCCATTTTCTATCTGCTTAATCACTCGATACCTGATCTTCGACAGGAGAGGACCTACACTGCAAGTGCTGCTGTGACCTCGGTCTGGACGAGACAATGGCTCATGCGACTGGGGAAAGGGCCCCTGCCTTCACTGCTCAGGAGTTGGATAAACTTGTGGATGGGGTCCTCCCCCAGTACGCACTACTCTACGGTCCTCCAGACAAACAGGTAAATACACTGGGAGCATGCTTCATGGGCTATGCCTGTGTTGAGTGGGGTGGATGAAAGATGGTGGGGAGGGGAGCGATTGAGGCATGCATCAAACGACGGTGAGAGCATGTGCCACATGGCAAGAGTAGGGATGGGGGGCCAGTCACATTGAGGGTGCAGAAGGTGATGACTATTCTTCTCCCCCTGTACATTTCACATAGGTCAGCACCCACCAGAAGATCGATATTTGGCGTGCCATCGGCAAGGACGTCTGGACCCTGGGTGTCCACCACAGACAGGGCACCCACTGCCGGAAGAGATGCGAGGACATCCGCCGCTGGAGCAGGAAGACGGCGGAGGCTCAGCTGGGGATGGCCTCCCAACGTGGGAGGGGTGCCAGTCGGACTTTGACCCCCCTGATGTCCCGGATCCTGGCGGTGGCCTACCCCGATTTGGATGGGCGCGTGAGGACATCACAGCAGACACAAGGGGGTGAGTACACTCTCAATCTGTTGAATTTGCGCACAGTGGAGGTGTCTGGGTGGGGGATGAGGGCTGAGGGTATCCCTAGGCCAGGGCGATTTCTGTAGGCTAGGCCCCTCCGTAAGGCATGGCCCTGTTCCCCGCCCCCCACCTCTGTAGGATGCCATGTACAGCGATTCATGGCCAGGTGTCATCTATGTGTGCAGATGTCGTCCATAGGCTTGTAGGCCATGTCCCACAGATTGAGTAGTCGACCCCAAGTGCGCGGCGTAGTGCAGGGGGCTTCTGTGTCTGTCCTGTCCGCCAACTGTGTCGCCAATGCATGCACTCAACATGTCTTTATTCTCCCCCCACCCCTTTTTTGTGGTCTTCCTGTTCATGTGTGCATTAGCATCATCAGGCGGAGGAGAAGTGGCATCGGAGCACGAGGGAGCTGCATCCCACATGGCCATGGAGGGCCACGCAACAGACTCCGAATTCACCAGTGGGACGGAGGGCGAGGGGAGCTCCACAGCGGGGACTCGGGCAGACATCAGTGACACCGACTCGTCCTCTGAAGGGAGCTCCCTTGTGGTGGCGGCAACATCTGTGCCCCCCGCAACAACAGGTACAGCCGCCACCCACCGCACCAGCACCGGCCTCCCAGCAGCCCCTCAGCGTTTGGCCCGTGCCCGCTCACCCAGGAAGGTGGGCATCTCCTTCGCCCCAGGCACCTCAGGCCCTGCCCCAGTCACCCCTGCTGCCCTCAGTGAGGAGGTCATTGACCTCCTGAGGACGCTCACTGTTGGGCAGTCTACCATTTTGTATGCCATCCAGGGTGTAGAAAGGGAGGTGCACCAGAGTAATGCATACCTGGAGGGCATTCATTCTGGTCAGGCTGCCCTTCAGCAATCGTTCCAGACTCTGGCCTCAGCACTGATGGCAGCCATTGTCCCTGTCTCTAGCCTCCCCCCTCCAACTTCCTCCACCCATACCCTATCACCTGTACCTCTGCCTATCCCAGACACACCATCAGACCAGCCTGCACACACCTCAACACCCAAGGGAAGCTCAGCCAGACATAAGCACCACACATCACACAGGCATTCACAGAAGCAACATCCACATACAGACATACCAACACCCACTGCCTCCACTGTGTCCCCCTCCTCCTCGTCTCCCTCCTGCCTCCCTGTCATGTCTCCACTCACACCTGCATGCACAACATCTTCAGCCACTACGTCCCTCAGCAGCACACACACCAGAACCTCCCGCACACGTGCAGTCACCACCCCCACTACCATTCACACGTCCCCTGTGTCCTCTACCAGTGTGTCTGTGACCCCCTCTTCCAAGATACACAAACGCAGGCAGCCACCCACCCAACAGCCATCCACCTCACGACAGCCTACAGCCCAAGCACCTGCACCCAAAGCCACCAGACTTGCAACTCCTACAACCACAACCTCTTCCTCCACTCCCATACCCACTACACCTACCCGTCCCACTGCTCCCAAAAAGTTTTCCTGTCTAAACTCAACCTCTTTTCACCAACTCCCCCACCCCGTCCATATCATAGGACTACAGTCAGCACCTCAGCCACGACAAAACCGGCCCCTGTCATCACAGTCTGCCATGGACTGTGGAGTGCCCCACCCTCCAGGGCAGCCAGTTTGGTGCAAAGCCAAGGCACGGGCATCCCACCCCCAGAGAAACATCCCAAGATAGGCAGTGGCCGGCGTGAGAGGGTGAAAACACCAGGGACTAAAACCCCTACCATGGCTCCGGCAGGAAGTGTAGAGACAGCAGGCACACCGCCCAAGGTGGGGAAGGGCCACAGGCGATCAGGGAAGGCTGGGAAGGGCAGCACGCCCGACAACAACGCCATCAGCCCAGCTGGCCAGGAGGGCCCCGCCAGCCCCATCCCAGGTGGGCAGGAGGCCACCAACAGCCCCGGCATAGCTGCCCAGGAGGGCCCCGCCAGCCACAGGACAGATGGTCAGGAGGGCCCTGCCAGCCACAGGACAGGTGGCAAATGACCTCCCCACCATGGCCGGAACCGCTGCACTGGGCCCTTCATCTCAAGCACCGCTGCACTGGGCCCTTCATCTCAAGCACCGCTGAACTGGGCCCTTCATCTCAAGTACCGCTGCACTGGGCACCGCCGTCTCAAGCACCGCTGCACTGGGCCCTTCATCTCAAACACCGCTGCACTGGGCCCTTCATCTCAAGCACCGCTGAACTGGGCACTCCATCTCAAGCACCGCTGCACTGGGCCCTTCATCTCAAGTACCGCTGCACTGGGCACCGCCGTCTCAAGCACCGCTGAACTGGGCCCTTCATCTCAAGTACCGCTGAACTGGGCACTCCATCTCAAGCACCGCTGCACTGGGCCCTTCATCTCAAGCACCGCTGAACTGGGCCCTTCATCTCAAGTACCGCTGCACTGGGCACCGCCGTCTCAAGCACCGCTGCACTGGGCCCTTCATCTCAAACACCGCTGCACTGGGCCCTTCATCTCAAGCACCGCTGAACTGGGCCCTTCATCTCAAGCACCGCTGAACTGGGCCCTTCATCTCAAGTACTGCTGAACTGGGCACTCCATCTCAAGCACCGCTGCACTGGGCCCTTCATCTCAAGCACCGCTGCACTGGGCACAGCCGTGTCAAGTACCGCTGCAGTGGGCCCTTCATCTCAAGTACCGCTGCACTGGGCACCGCCGTCTCAAGTACCGTTGAACTTGGCCCTTCATCTCAAGCACCGCTGAACTGGGCCCTTCATCTCAAGTACCGCTGAACTGGGCACTCCATCTCAAGCACCGCTGAACTGGGCCCTTCATCTCAAGCACCGCTGGCCCATGAGCGGCAGGGGCTGGCCCGCATCTGTGTCGGGCAGGGCTGCACGAGGCACTCTGGGCACCAGGCCCCCTCCAGAACCAGTGGAGACTGTTATCCACTTGAGAGACTGTGGCTTTGCACTCCCCAGGATGTAACAGTGGGCAGCCCACCCACTGTCTGGATTTGTGAGACTGTGGCTTTGCACTCCCCAGGATGTAACAGTGGGCAGCCCACCCACTGCCTGGACTTGTGAGACTGTGGCTTTGCACTCCCCAGGATGTAACAGTGGGCAGCCAACCCACTGTCTGGACTTGTGAGACTGTGGCTTTGCACTCCCCAGGATGTAACAGTGGGCAGCCCACCCACTGTCTGGACTTGTGAGACTGTGGCTTTGCACTCCCCAGGATGTAACAGTGGGCAGCCCACCCACTGTCTGAACTTGTGAGACTGTGGCTTTGCACTCCCCAGGATGTAATAGTGGGCAGCCCACCCACTGTCTGGACTTGAGAGACTGTGGCTTTGCACCCCCCAGGATTGAACAGTGGCCATGGAGGCCCCTCGTGGATCTGGCGTCGTGCACTCATCTGGCTGAGGTGCCCCCTCTTCCCTTCCCCCTGAGGTGCCTGTAGTTTTGATATCTGATGCCCCTGCAGTGTTCTCTCCGTTGGAGTCAGGTATCCTGTGTGGGCTTTGCCCATGTGATTTGGGCCCAGTGGTCCACGAACAATGCCTGCTACAATACTCGGACTTGTACATTTATGTATATAAGAGTTTTTGATGTGTATATATATTTTTTTGGCAGTAATACAATATATTCCAATGTTTAGAATCATTTACTTTAGTATTTGCATTCTTCCGGGGGGTTTGGGGGTGTCACTCTGATGTGTTGCTATGCATTGATGTGTGTGTTGTAGTGGGTGAGGGTGAGGGTGGGTGTGTCGCGTATGTGTGTACCCGTAATATTTTCCCCTCCCCTGGGTCGTAGGTGCAGTACTCACCTTTGTCTTCTGCGCCGGCGTTCGTGCTCCTGGTAGAGGAGCAGGAAGACTACCGCTGGGAGTATGTGGGGTTCGGGTTCCATGCTGTCCTGATTCCTCGTGGGGTGTATGGAGGTGAGCGTTTTCCCTTCGAAATGGCTGTTTCCGCCGTATTTTTATCGGCGGGGCTAACGCCCCGGAAAAGGTGGCGGATTGGTAGGTTGTGATACAGTGGGGGTACATTGTCTCCCGCCTGTCTGTTGGCGGTGACTGCCGTGCTGTTAATTTGTACCGCCGTGGCGGGCGGTGTGTTGATGTGGCGGTCTCTGTTGGCGGTTTCCGCCTGGGTCGGAATTCCATTGTTTTTTCCCGCCAGCCTGTTGGCGGTTTAGCCGCTGCTTTCACTCCGACCGCCAGGGTTGGAATGACCACCTTTGTGTTCCACAAATCCCAATATTGTAAATATCTACGTTTGAGGCTTGTGCTGAATATCAAGAAGTACCAAAGAATATCCCTGAATACAATTGCCTAGAGATGAAGCTGACCCTAGGTCCCCTCAGGAAGGACAGGCAAATCTATTACATATATAGAAGCTTGGTGAATAAGACTTTAGTTAAACTTAAACAAGCATGGGAGGCAGATTTGAGGCTGTTAGGTGATAGTGACTTGATGCAACCAAACATTTTAGCCTGTTGCGAGAAAGTAAATTATTTCCATCCATCACAAGTATAAAGGTCACTAAGTTGTTAAGTCCAGTTAAAGGTTTCAGTGATTTAAACCTGAGCGTAATTTAAACCTGAGCTCAAACCTTCACAACTATTGCATAAAGCAGACAAGCTCACCTTAACAAACTGTGTAAATGATTTAAAAGTTACAAACATAAAGTTGAAAACACAATATAATAGAAATCCCACTCCAATAGAAAGAAATATAGAATAATTTAATGAACTTAATGACACAAGAATGACAACTCTCCAATGAAGGGAACTAGAAATGTGATTTTTTAAAATGTTTTAAGCACAAATAGCACCAAAAAACAATAAGCGCCAATGAGGGTCAATTGGTCGTGGTAGACTCGGACCTAGTTGTACACCAACCAGGTTTGACCCAGTTGGAGGTTTTAAGTTGGGACTTAAAGTCTGATTTAGAGTGTGGTGGATGGGGTTACTCCGTCACAAAAAAGGCAATATTGTCATCCTTTATAACACAATCCCATTATATCCTCTGGGAATTGTAATTCTACGGATGGATGGCCGTCACGTTTGTGACACAGTAACCCATCCGCCAAACTCCAAATCAGGCCCTTAGTGTCAAAAATGGAAGTCAAAATCCCAAAGAGGGCTCCAAAACATTGGATACGATCCCTGTGACGATATTGGTTTTGGCAGGAAAACTCCTAGAGGGCAAATTAAAATTCAGACTAAGGGCCTGATTTAGAGTTTGCTGGATGGGTTTCTCTGTCACAAACATGGCGGATATCCCATCCACCGTATTCTGATTCTCATAGAATATAATGGGATCAAATCATTCCCCTATTCTTCTTTTCAGAGCTCAGAATCCTCCAGCAAGTGAAAGCTGTGGACTCTGTCCAACAACAGCTTTGCGAGGCCCAATGCCTTCTCACCGAGGTCCGGCTGAAATGGTTTTGCTGTGGAGAATTCCTGAGTGGGGGAATCCGTTTGTTTGGCACAGCAAAGTGACACTTTGGATAGATCAGATTGTTAGGTTTTTACTGGAAGCCCACAAATCATGAAGTCACTGTTTTCTAACTATGATAGGAGAAGTCCAGTTAGACATCCTCAAGGGTCCCAAGATGTATATTCCTCAGAAACAAGACTTGGGGGTGAAGACTCATTTCAGCAAAAGCCCAGCAGGGTCCAGGTCAGGTCGACTAGGTACTGCTCAGCTGGGCACTTCAGGAAAAGTCCTGTAATAGCTGTTTTTGTCCTTGGTGCCACAAAGAACTCTACTTTTCTACTTTTCTGTCCTGGGAGCAAGTGGGAGCTGGTCAAGCCCTCAAGGTCTTCTCACAGAGAAAGTGCAGTCCTTCTTCTGTTCTTTTACAGGTCCACAGTGTTCTAATGAATGTGTCTTAGGTGCCACAATTATGGCTAGTACATTCTGTGGTTGGGGGTGGTTGGGGTGACTCCTGACCACTATCTAACCGATTGTGTGAAGGTTTCCAGAGGTAATCCTGCTAGGGGTGGGCATAACATGCATAATTCCCTGTAGTGTAATCACATGGAATTACATAAGAATTCCACAATAAAACACTAGAATTATGCAAGAAGACTAAGGCCCAGGTTATGGGCTTTGTGGTGCAAGGCAGCACGTCTACATGCTGTGTTTCCCTGGGTCATAGAAAAAGGGCAGGAATGTGCAGTATTTATCCAATACAGTACTTTCCTGTCTTTTTCCCCTGTACTGGTGCCATTTTGCCTGACAAGCACCAATGTAGGAACTCTTACAACATGGCGCAAGGGTACCTGCGTTGCAAGCAGGATTGTTTTTTTTGCAGGAAGGGGCACATTCCTGTGCAAAAAAAAAACAATTCTGAGAGGCTGTTCCTCTTTCTTTGTGTGGTGCAAAAGGCAGCACACATAGTAAGAGGAAATATTGAGAAGAACTAAACATATTTCTCCTTGTTACACCGCCCCTGGGGAGGTGTATCTTTTGATCCATTCCCAGGTTTACAAGTTCTTGTAAATCTGGGAGTGCATCAAATCTTTTGTTCCATTTTAGCTTGCTCAGATACAGAAGTTCAGCTTAGCCTTGGCTTACCAAGATAAACATGCCCTGTTTTATTATTCATCTTTTATTAATTTTAGCAGTACTTGCAGTTTATGCATTTTATAAGGAACGTTTTTTATGTTATAATCAGTTGCCATTCCGTGAAAATAATGTACGTCTATAATTATCATCATGTCCCTCTGCTTCACAGAATGTGAACATGTCAGGCATTTTTGTTCTAGTATCGACAATCCACGTTTGTGCACACAATCTAATGCTTAGGAACATACCCACGTCTGGATATCTGCATGAGCAATAACATAGGCCTTTTATACACACTCTGTTAGACCAAGGTCATTAGAGGGGGTTCCACCCAGGATGTTCCATCTACATTACAGGTCATTTTTCAGCAGACCACAGCCTTTGCGTCTCTGCATTGCTTAATTTTGGGACTGGAGGCCGAACTTGTTCCTAGGAAATGGGGGCGAGGACAATTCTAATGGACAAGGTTTGGGCAGATTAGATTTATCATACCTTGCTCTTTTTAGAGTAGACAATCCACCTTTAGGGAGCAGTTTGTGTATTCATCTTTACTGCAAAATATTAGGATTGTTCATATTCTCATTGCTTAGTCTCACAATCCTGATGTTGTCTATTGTCATTATCCTTGTCACTGCAGCTCATGTATTTTACAGTAGATCTCAGTCTTTTCAATAAATATATTGAAACATTTTCTGCATCTTTATCTTCGCCTGTAGGTGTGTGTGTGTGTGTGTGTGTAATAGACTATTTTGTAACAAGAGAAAAGAGTAAGATGAATCCTTTACTGCTCATGTTTTTGGGTGAGGTGCTACTAGAAAGCTGGGAGGGTTGGTTCATGAGTTACCAACTGTTGTGGGAGTGACTCAGTCACTTACAATTAGAGGTGCTATCTCCCCTAATCCAGCCGTCTTGTAGAGATACAAGGATCCTTACAACAGTGTGATCGTGGTACTGATAAGACCCTACTCTATGGTCACCCCAAACAAGTTCTAGGGTCAGCTTTTTCCCTACTGGGTTTGTTGGCTTCCTGACTGCTAGAACTAGGAAGGCGACTGTTCAGGTGTGATCCTCTTTGAAGCAAGTTAAGGCTTTAGGACAGCCAAACTGGCCATCCTACCATGGGAACAAATACACCTCCACACACGCAGGCCATTGTCTCTGTTCTGGGAGCAGTTTTCACGCCTCATCTCGGGTATTCTTCAGCTGGATGACTGTTGGTTTGATAATGCAAATTAGCCTCCAATAGCTTCAAGCAGCTGACAGGTAGATTTTCCTTAATATTAATTCAAAATCTAACTTCACCTTTAAGATTTTTTTTTTTAAATATCATAAATAGTTTTAAAATTATTTTTCTAGCTGGCCCGTAGCCTAACAGAGCAGAATTATTATTTAATATTTATTTTGTCCACCTTCCTTCCTACAGTATAAATAGCTTTTAGATGCTGGTCATTGTTAGGACATCTTTCCTTTAAATTTCTTCATGTCGTACTTTTAGATACCAACTACCAGGCTTGTGAACCACCAGGTCTATATAATAATGACTTATTAGTATTTAAAAGGAAGGTTTCCTCCAGTCTAGAAGCATAATTTTGTCAGGTCAGGCAGTAGTTTTAAAAGTGCAGAAGCTGGGTGTAACCGGGTGTCTATCGCCTTGGTTACTCTCCGTCAGCCAGAGCCGACAATACCATACCCCCGGGGCACTCCGGAGAGACTGGAGCAAGTGACGCCAGACGCTGAATGCGCCGAAACCAGACTTGAAATGGACGTCGGACACCCGAATGCGTCATCAGAGAAGCAGGAAGGAACCCTGCCATCAAGGACCGAGAGCCAGGAGACGCCGGTATTCATAGCGAACGAAGGATCCCAGGAAGCCCGCAAACCGAATCCGAAGGAGCCGGAGGACGGAGAAGCTCTATTCCCGCCACAGGAGAACAACGAGGAGAAGCCAGGGAAACACGGCGGGGCCCGCCACGTCCCAGGAGGGGCGTGGCATTCACAGGTACGATCGTACCTAGGGCTTTCTTTTGTACCGCCATGGTTACAGGGTGGGAGAAAGTTTAAGGGAACTGCAGGGAGGAGTGGGGAAAGGTGTTGCACAGAAGGGGAAGTCTTTTGAGCCCCAAATCAACTAATCCCACAAACAACTGTGATAAAACCCCTCTCCCAGATAGAGAAAGACACTAAAAAGGAGAGAAAGAGAGAATATTCACGGGAAGGTGCAATGCACTAGAAATTTAAAATACCCAACCACAACCCAGCACAACCCCATCCCCCCACTACCCCTATTAACCCTCTTAAAACCCTGTACAATTACCTCTACACTTACCTGTTGTTCCGTTCTTTCTGTTTTGGCGAACCCGGTCCGCCGTCACGGGAGAGAAGCACCGACCTTATTCCACCAAGGGACAGACTGGCTTGAGACCTCTACCCAAACACCTAAAAGAAAGGAAAAGAACACGGATTAACTCATTTGCAAGCCACCAATAAATCCAACAAAAAGAGAAAAATAAACTGTAAAATCATACCAATAAAGCAATTATCCAACCAAAAGCCCATGGCCTATAGTATTGTTCCAATATCCATCCCATATAGACTAAGAACCCATTACACTGGGCTACAGTGGTAGACCTGCATTCATGGTTGTCTTGTCACATTATGTGAAAGCACAATGGTGTTGCAGTCCATAGGTGACATTTAACTTTCCATGCCATGTATCTGTGGACACCAAATACTATGGCTTTATAGGAAGGTTAAATAGGATAATTAGGAGTAAGCCAATTTACACATATTGCAGGGATCAGAGTACATGCACTGGGACTTGGTTAGCAGTGCATCATTGCAAAGAGTTAAAAAAAAACAGCAACATAAGTTCACAAAAATGGGGTTGACCATGCTGAAAGGGATACTTTCTCACAACCATAAATTGGCATTCACTGTCAGACTTATACTTATAAAATTTTCTATCTCGCAGGGTTTACTACACTCCACAAAAGGTGTGTAAATTCACATCTGCACAGTGAGTCAGATATACAAAAGGACATGGGTGATTTAATATAGTCTTATAGCCCCCTTTCAAGGGCTATGCAGTTATTAAAGGCCCTGGAAACTAGTAATATAAGTAATAATAAGTATTTACTGCAGGCAAGAGCTCCACCGATGAAGAAATGGCTTGTGACAAAGGACTGGTACACAATGATGGAGATGGATGTGACTTAAACCTGTGGCTGTTCCCCCAAACATAACAACCTCTGGGACAGCCTCTGGGATTCAATATTTCAGATTCGAGTAGTAGACTGGGTTAGGCGATTAGTGGGCGTTTCTTGGAAGGAAATGAGTTGCAGGTCTATTACTGTATAATTATGCTGTGGAAAGAATTGGAAAGGTGGTTGATTATGCTGCATTATTGCATTAATGGCAAAGTTATTAAAAACACATACATATTTTTTTAATATATAGTTTTATTTATACATTTACTTTGCCAAAGCATATGATAGTGTGTACCTCCTTCTCCATGCCTTGCCTATGAGAAAGAGAGGATGGAAATCTACTCCATGGTCCACAATATGCCTTACGGCATGGCGAATGTGGCAAGTGTCACCTGCCACTGTACCCTGTTTGAGTAGCAGAATGAACATAAAAAATAGAAGATCTACTCATCTGACATCAAGACAGATCAACATTTTCGAGAATAAAACTCTGTATGTACATGAAAAATAGAATGAGAGTGAATAATTGTGACTTTGTGTAACATACCTGGTGCTCATGTAAAGCACTCCAATTTATTTGGGTTGAGTTCACAAGATGTTAAACTGCAACAAAGGCATGTAAATACTTTCCTATTTAGTCTGTGAATTGGGCAAGTAATATACTCTAAAAATTAACTGTTTTATATGAGCAAAAAATGGCACTTTCCTCACGGGATGAGTTGTAAAAGAGAAGAGTTCTATAAAAAGATCCTAGGCAGATATCACAGGAGTGTTTGCAAATCCAATACATTCTCTCAGTGCACAGACTTACTAATGAAATTTATGTACCCGGGCTTTAGTGTGTGAGAGTCTGGACTGTCCAAAGTCAAGATGTTGAGAGACACTACACTTGATCTCCTGCATGAAGACATTGGGGAGGATACTATACCGATCTAATGTATTTGAAACCATCTCAGAGGGGATCAACAGGAAAAGAAAAAGTCCATCTCTAACATAGGCTTTCTTTCTTTTAGTGGGACCTCGTGTGCGAGCAGAAATGGCTCAATAAGGCCTCAGCCACATGTTTCTTCATCGGTGTCACAGTGGGAGGCATTTTGGTTGGTTACTTTAGTGACAGGTACAGTTTCATGTGTTCATTATTTCTATAATGTGTTTGCATGCTCCTCCATGGGGTATACCTCTTACAGATACTAACTGCAATGGAGTTGTGCACAGTTATGTTTGTTCAGGAATTCCTGACTCTTTTATGTGTATTAGGTAGGCAGAGAGCATCTTTCTGCATGTTGGAGCATGATTGATGGTCGTTTAAGGAATGATGTTCAACAAGTGGACAGTTGTTGCTCTGACTCTCTGCTAATGTTACAGCATTCTATTGATGTTGCAGATTCACTCAAATGTAGTTCATTTACAGGATCAGGTAAACCTAATCAGGCCACCCTACATTCTCCAAAATCTTGGGGAGTTTTGATGTTGTGTAACTGCTCACATTTTGGGATGCTTGAAACACATTCAAGATCTGTTGTAAAGTATGATATGCAAATCCAAGTAATAGAGAAGTCTTTTTGCTCACTTATATTATACCAATACAAGTCAAAAAAGAGGACAAATCATCAGTGGCTATGTTTCCATGAATGACATATTTCCATCCATTTTGGAGCTATACAAATTAGTATTGAGAGCGAAACCACAGCTGTGTAGATGAGGGTCTAATATGGTTAAAGGGAAGTAACAAAATACGTGGTGCTCTACGGCCATTGCAGAATTGTGGGTACTTGTAACTACACTAAGAAATTACTGGATGGGTTTGATTAAGTAGAAAGATATGGCATAGTATGAGAGAAGCTAGTAAGGTGTTAAGCAGTGGAGATCCTAGAGGCCCATTGATACTGACCCCAGGTGAATTCCTCCCAAGACCTTGAGGTCTGTGTGATCAGAGTCGCAAGCAGGCTCGAGGGCCACAGAAAGAACAGCAGGTTAGACAGCAACAGATAAACCAAGAGAAGAATGTAAGTTGTTTTTAGAGATAGTTTGATGCTACACATTGAGATGACAAGGCAAGAAAATGGCAGTCTCAATATTAATTATGAGAAAGCAGAACATTTTGTGAAATTTAAGCATTTGTAATGAGATTTATATTTCTAAATCAGGCCCTTAGTTTGATGGAAAATGTGAGATCAATCCTTCACAGAACGTAAGGGGTTAAGTTATAGCAAAAAGCACATATACCCTCAACAATTATAATAGTCTCTTGGTATCAAGTGCTTAAAGCACATATGTTCTAACATACTCTTGAATGTTATGATGTTCATATCAATCATCCTTCATTGTACTTGTGTTTTTTTAATGATTGTGCAAATAATGTGTGAAGTACAAAGCAGAAATCACGCCAACATTTCAGTCTCTGGACTGCTAAAAAGGCAAAATCATCCTTAGGTCTATATGTTTTGGTAAACATGGTTGAATTTGCTTTAATGAAGGTTCAAATGATCTCTGATGAATGAATGCCAAAGCGATGTCTCTAGGACATTAGGATGATAACTATGTCAGCATGAGGAAGAAACAGCAGAAGTCAGTAATGTCTCCTGGCATTTGATTAGTTCAACACTGAGGACCTGTTTTAGAGTTTGGTGAAGGGGTTACTCCATCAAAAACTGTGGTGGATATCTCGTCTGCCATATTAAGCCTGCCCTTAGTATCTGTGGTGTCAAAGTATGGTGGTAGGGCTTAGAACAGAGAATACTTCAACAAACACATGACTCCAGGTAAAGAATGAAGGCACATTTGAGATGTCCCTTCTATAAAAAAAATGAAGCCTTCCCTGAATATGTTCAAAGCATAAGAAGCAATGCAAGAGACAGTACAGACACGTTTAGATAATTTTTAAAGCCGTCATAGCTCTAAAAGTAATCTGCATTATTTATTTTTTGGTCTCCCTTTTTCTCTCAGCAGCTTACCTTTCTCAAAAGGTCTTTCCTCTTGTGCAGCTACATAAATCAATGTAATAATTAAGTGTTTTCTCTCTTGAAGGATTTGGATTCAGAGCTAAAAGAAAGTCAGCTAAATCCATATTATCATTTATTTTCAACATGTGTTTGCTCATGTAACGAATACTTGATTGTGGCACAGATCACCTACCTGATGTGTGGGCATTGCAAGAAGAGAAGAAGTAGAATACCTAGGTTCTCATCTACTGCAGATTGTACTCTTGCCCTAGACATACACCTGTGCATATGTGCATTATAAACTAACGACCACAAGGCTATTCCATTTGAATCACACAGTGTCATATTAAAAGTACTGTTTGAATAATGTCATTATATTGAAAAGACTGCATAGAATTTGATACAGGAATCATGGGTATTTTTAAATATATTGATGGTACAATCCCCAGGTACCTAGTTTGCTCAGCAGTCTCATTGAGAAATATTACTTATCCAGGATATAATAATGTTTCAGATTCTTTAGTTAGCCAGAACATCATGCCTCAAACACTCTTTTCTTGAATATCACCTTGCCAATATCATAACCTTGAATGATTTAAGAAATTGCAAAGAAAAAAGGACTTTATGTGGGGTGACTAAAAACGTGTTCTATTGCCCAGGAGCAAGCAAATAATAATAGCCTTACGGTCACACCAGTTGTCATTGAATAAGTAGATGAAATATTCTTAAAAGGCCCCAATGATGTATTTCATATTTCCCAGTTGACCGATAAATGTAGTGATGAATACAGTTACGAAAACGGAATAACTATTGATAATTTTGGGGGTCCAAGGAAGAATCTTAATTGTCCAATGAAACATAAGAATTTGACTGAACTCAAAGAGGATGTGATGTGACAATGACCTCCAATTGATTATATACACCCTCTCGGACCTACAATTTGATATGGCACGCTTTCTCAAATAGCACCATCAGGCAATTGATATTTTATGGATGTTGACAGCATCACAATATCTTTTGATGGTTTATGAGGAAACACGTGGCCATAGCTCGTATAGGATACATTTTCAGGAAATAAGTGCCTGCGCACCCTTTCCCATAGAGAATAAATTATTGGTTCTTCAGTATCATGCTAATTTCATGGCAATGCAATTTCTTGCAAAGGTAGAAAAAGGTGCATCTTCTATAATGCATGCATATTCATTTCATGGCAGTGCTGCAAGTGTAATAACAATGGCATTGATGTTGCTGCAACTTCATTTGTTGAAGATGTTGCTTGTATCCCATCTGGTTCACCATGATGGCATTAAACCTGGAAACTCAGCAATCCCTGGAATGGCACCAATGATTTCAGCTCGGGTGATTTCTTCTCAGGGTAACTCAAGAATAGGAAGAGTACGTACTGGTCTAATCTGGAGACACATTGGGAGAAATGGCAGTAGGCAGCTAAACTGAATCAGCTAGGCTATGTTCCTTTACGTCATCAGACAACACATTCTTGATCTTATTTTCACCAGGCAGCATTGGCAGGATTGCATTGCAAATGCCTTTTACCTATAGCAATTGGCATAAGTGGTCTGTAGAATTATCTAAATGGCTCCTTGTCAAGAATCTATTGCTGAACTAGTTCTCCCACTCTTGGGATCCACCCATCAACAGCAGATTAATCTTCAGTAGGAGATTCAAGCAAACCCTTCTTGAATGCTAGTTTCTCTCCTTGACACTCTACAATGAAGATATAATCAATGTGTTCCTCTGCCCTTTCAGAGAGATATATGTTGTGCAGGTAAGTCCGAACCCGGAAAGAATTTCAATACACCCTGGGCTGTTTATTTTGTGTAGGTTATGGAACGAAAACTATCCTTTATTAAATAGACTAACAGTCAAGGATGTTTTAAGCATACCATTGGTTTGCTTGATAATTTAGTTTAATCCTAGAAAGAATGGGCGTGGGATTACCAGATTTAATCCCACAACAGATATACCATTAACAAATGCCCTTGTGGCAAAGCCCATGTCATTTTCAGAAACTGCTGCCTTTGCCACTAGGCACTGCAAGTCTTTTATGACTGCTTGAGCAATGTCAGCTTTTGTTTCCAAACCCACAGAAATCTATAGCATAAATTGACCACAACCATTACATATCTATGTTGATTAGCACTTGCCAAAGGGATGGTGTAGTTGAGGTACATGACATTGAAGCAGTTATTGTAATATTGCTAAAAGGCATTTTTGGTACACATTGTCACCAATTTAGTTGGTCTAGCATTCATATGATATTCATATGATTCTAATGCCAACACGAGCATCAGCTAATGCTGTTTGTGCTAAGTGTGCCATTAGGAATATGTCTACCCCTGTACCTGGTATAAAAACCATAGACACATTATTTTTGGTGTGGCTGGTCGAATATTTAGAAATAAAACCTTCAGGTGTCTTTTTCCCTTTCAATATTGCCTCTATCACCACCATACTATCTCCATTGATCTTTCTTTGAGATGGAGTCTGTTGGAAAATGGGTTATTGGTAGGGCAGGTAGGTACCTACACCTAGCAACAAGCCACAAACCTCCACATAAGTACAGTTAGGTCTCAGTAAATTAATCCCAGCTCTACCCTTGGTAGCTTGGCATCGAGCGTCAAGGCTTAACTTAGGAGACAAAGTGTAAAGCATTCAAATATCACAAAATAGTAATTAAATAAAACACAGGAAACAGTTTAAAAATCCAAAACCAATTTATAAAAATAGCTTATATTTTTATCTTTAAAATGACACAAAAACGATTAAAATCGGTTCAGGGGAACCGGAGATATGAATTTTTAAAGTATTATTATTTTCTAGCGCTTAGAAACAAAAAGCGCCAATCGGGTCATCTGGTTGCACCAGGACCGGGGCAAAGTCAAACTTTCAGGCCGACCGCGATGGAGCCCTGCTCGGCTTCAGGTCGCGGGAGGCCTCGGTTAAAAAGTTACCTTCTGACTTAGTCTCTTTTTTGATGTTTTTCTTCCCCGGGACGAACCTGCCAGTTGGATCCGACCTCCTGGAGCCCTTGTCCGGATACGCGAAGTCGGTTTCCTCGGTGGTGATTTTTACCTTCGGACTTAGTCGTTTTTTCGAGATGAAAATCCTTCGACCGGGGTAAACCTGGATCTTGATCCGACGTCCGTGGAGCCCTTCTCCGATACGATGGCTGGAAGGTCCCGGTCAACTTTTTACGTTCGGACTTAGTCTCTTTTTTGGATGTTTTTCTTTACCGGGACGAACCACGAAGTCAGGCCGGGTCGCGGTTGAGGCAAGCCGGCTAGAATTTCCACGTCGGGTCGGTCACTTTATGGAGCTTTTTTTCAAAAATTCTCCAATCTTTTCCAAACTTCTGGGGCTTCACCCAGATGTTCTTTTAAGGTTCTTTTGGGGTCCACAGCTCACCCCAAGGGTCCAGAAGTTCTGTGATGGTCCTTGGGAAGTGCGGACTTCAACTCCCAGAATACACCTGGCGCAAACTCCTTTTTGGCCACTGGACAGTGGTCAGCTGGTCACTTTTTCAGGAGTTGGTGCAGGGGACTCTGGATAGCAATTTTTCACCTGTAGCAAACAGGGAGTCCCTCCTTGAACCAGTGGAAGCCAGGCAAAGTCCTTCTTGTGGTGAAGCCCAAGTGTGCAGCTGGTGCAGTCTTTCTGAGTGCAGGGTCCAGGTGCAGGCCAGGGGTCCAGCAGGGCAGTCCTTCTTCTCCTTGTAGTTCCTTCTTCTTGAAATTTGGTGGGGATCTGAGGCGTGGGTGCAGGTCTGCCAGTTTTATCCTTGCTCCTGGGTGAAAAGCAGGGGGGCCCTGGTTCTCCAATCAGGGACAGGGTCGTCCCCCTGTGATGACCACTTCCTGGGAAGTGTGGCAAAAATCCATCCCAGAAGGCAACTGTCTCTAAAAATCCAAAATGGATGAATCTGATTTTTGGAGGAGAGATCTGGCTGAGCCCACCCACTGGTGTGGCTAAAAATCATAAACACACCCCTCTCCTGCCCTCTCCTAATCTAATCAAGGGGGCACCTAGCTGTCTGGGGTTGCAGGATGTGGGGGTGTTGCTGGGTGCTCCAGATGTCCTTCTCTGCCTTTGAAGACCAGTTTGGCAGCCCTCCCCCTTCCTGCCTCACCATCTGCTGAGGGGAGATTCTCTCCCCCAAGCACATTCCTTTGTGTGAAGCCAGGCCACTTCACACCTCATTAAAGTAGCCTGGCAGAAGCTGCTGCAGGCTGGCCAATCAGAGCACAGCAGCAAAAACAATGCAGAGCTGAAATTGGCAACTTTTTAGGTAAAGTCTAAACTTTTTACCTGAACTAGTTATATTAAATCCAACAACTGGAAGTTGTGGGATTTATTATAACAATCAATTTGATACCAAATTCTTGGTATGTAACATTTAAGGAGACTTTAAAATTTAAAATAAAGTCTGCCCATTCTAGCCTATGAAGGCCATTTACTTCAATGAGGGAAAAACGAATTTGGCTGTTTTTACCTCACCAGGGCTTATAAATCTATTTTTATAAAGTCCCTGCTTATAGTTACATGGCACCCAGCCCTAGGGGCACATAGGGCACACCTTAGGGGTGACTTATATGTAAAAATAAGGTAGTTTAAGACTTTGGAAGTACCTTTAACTCCAAAGTCGAATTTGCATATAACTTTAATTTAAAAGCAGCCAGCAAGGCAGGCTTGCTTTTAAAATGACACTGGGCACCTCAGCAATGCACCTAGGTGTGCACCACCTATGCTGTGGTCCCTAAACCTACATGCCCTACCATATACTAGGGACTTATAGGTAGGTTAACTTAGCCAATTATAATTAGCCTAATTTGCATATCCATTTTACACAGAGCACTGGCCCTGGGACTGGTAAGCAGTACCCAGGGCACAGCCAAGAGTCAGTAACCACCAGTACCTATCCAGAAAGAGTGGGGGTGATCAGGCAAAAAAAAAAGGACTTTCCTACACTGCCCCCCCCCAGATGAAAGGTGATGGGTACTAACCTACACCCTGGTAGTCCTCATCAGCTAAGTGGAAAAACCTGGAAAGGCCATCTGCATTGGCATGAGCAGTCCCAGGTCTGTGCTCCACTGTGAAGTCCATCCCCTGTAGGGAAATGGACCACCTTAACAGTTTTGGGTTCTCCCCCCTCATCTGCATCAACCATCTGAGAGGTCTGTGGTCAGTTTGTACACGGAAGTGAGTGCCAAACAAGTAAGGCCTCAACTTCTTCAGGGACCAAACCACAGCAAAGGCCTCCCTCTCAATGGCACTCCATTTTTTCTCTCTGGGGAGTAGTCGCCTGCTGATGAAGGCAACTGGGTGATCATGGCCCTCTTCATTAACTTGTGCTAACACTGCCCCAATCCCTTCCTCTGAAGCATCTGTTTGCACTACAAATTCCTTGCTATAGTCAGGGGCCAGTAACACTGGTGCTGAACACATAGCCTGTTTTAGGGTGTCAAAAGCTTTCTGACACTCTGGGGTCCAAATGACCTTCTTGGGTTGTTTCTTGGAGGTAAGCTCAGTCAGAGGGGCCACTATGGTCCCAAAATTCTGAACAAACCTCCTGTAATACCCAGTCAGGCCAAGAAAGGCCCTGACCTGAGTCTGGGTTTTTGGAGCCTCCCAATCCAGGATAGTCTGGATCTTGGGCTGGAGAGGTTGTACATGGCCTCCACCAACAAGGTGGCCCAGGTACACAACAGAACTTTGCCCTATCTGGCACTTGCTTGCCTTGATAGTCAGGCCTGCTTGAAGCAGGGCCTGAAGCACTTCCTTCAGGTGGACCAGGTGGAACTAAATACAGCTATATCATCTAGATAAGCTGCACTAAAAGTTTCCAACCCAGACAGGACTCTATTCACCAACCGTTGGAAGGTGGCAGGAGCATTTTTCATCCCGAAGGGCATCACCTTGAACTGAAAGTGGCCCTCTGGTGTGGAAAATGCTGACCTCTCCTTAGCTCTTGGACTTAAGGCAATCTGCCAATATCCTGAGGTCAGATCAAATGTGCTCAGGAATTTGGCAGCCCCCAACCTGTCAATGAGCTCATCAGCTCTAGGTATGGGGTGAGCATCAGTCCTAGTGACTGCATTTAGACCTCTGTAGTCCACACAGAATCTTAATTCTTTCTTCCCACCTTGGGGATTAGCTTTGGGTACCAGTACCACTGGACTGGACCAAGGACTATCAGAGGGCTCAATTACCTTCAGGTCCAACATCTTAGCCACTTCAGCTTTGATGTTGGCCTTGACCTGGTCAGACAGCCTGTACAGCTTGTTCTTGACAGGCAAGCTGTCACCAGTGTCAACATCATGGACACACCAATTGGTGAGTCCAGGGGTCAGGGAGAACAGAGTAGCAAACTGTCCCAAGACTTGCTTACAGTCTTGTTGTTGCTGATCTGTCAATTTGGGAGAGAGTACCACTCCCTCCACTGACCCATCTTTTTCCTTTGAGGACAGGAGGTCTGGCAGAGGTTCACCCTCCTCCTCCTTCCCTTCATCAGTGACCATCAGCATGGTCATGTCTGCCCTGTCCTGGTGGGGTTTCATCCTGTTTACATGTAGAATCCTGTGAGGATTCCTGGGGGTGCCAAGGTCCACCAAGTAGGTGACCTCACCTTTTTTCTCTAGGATTGGATAGGGCCCAGTCCATTTGGCCTGTAGTGCCCTAGGAGCCATGGGCTCCAAAACCCACACCAGCTGTCCTGGGTGATACTCAGGCATGGTAGCCTTTTGATCATGCCAGAGCTTCATGAGCTCCTGACTGGCCTCCAGGTTTCTGCTTGCCTTCTTCATATACTCAGCCATGCGAGATCGCAGGCCTAGTACATAATCCAGCACATTCTCCTTGGATTCCTTGAGAGGCTTTTCCCAAGACTCTCTCACCAAGCACAATGGGCCTCTTACAGGGTGCCCAAACAGTAACTCAAAGGGGCTGAATCCAACCCCCTTCTGTGGCACCTCCCTGTAGGCAAACAGCAGGCATGGGAGGAGGACATCCCATCTCCTCCTGAGTTTGTCAGACAAACCCATGATCATGCCCTTCAGGGTCTTATTGAATCTTTCCACCAGACCATTGGTCTGTGGATGGTAGGGTGTGCTGAACTTATAAGTAACACCACACTCCTCCCACATGGCTTTCAGATAGGCTGACATAAAGTTTGTGCCCCTATCTGAGACCACCTCCTTTGGGAATCCCACTCTGGTGAACACACCAAGTAGGGCCCTAGCCACTGTGGGAGCAGTGACTGTCCGGAGGGGTATTGCCTCAGGGTACCTGGTGGCATGGTCCACTACCACCACAATGTACCTGTTACCTGAAGCAGTTGGTGGGTCTAGGGGACCAACAATGTCAATCCCCACCCTCTCAAAGGGAGTCCCAACCACTGGCAGTGGAATTAAGGGAGCCTTTGGCTTGCCCCCTGTCTTGCCACTGGCTTGACAAGTGACACAGGAGCTGCAAAACTCCCTGACTTTTTCTGACATTTCGGGCCAAAAAAAATGGTTGACCAGCCTGCTCCAGGTCTTGGTCTGTCCCAAATGACCAGCTAAGGGGATATCATGGCTTAAGGTAAGGAGGAATTCTCTATACTTTTGGGGGACCACTACTCTCCTAGTAGCCCCTTCTTTGAGGGTCCTTGCCTCAGTGTAGAGAACTCCATCCTCCCAGTAAACCTTGTGGGTACCACTGGTATCCCCTTGTTCTTGCCTGGCAGCAGTCTGCCTCAGGCCCTCAAGAGTGGGACACTCTCTTTGTCCCTGGCACAAATCTTCTCTGGTGGGCCCACCTGCCCTTTGCAGTTCTGCCAAGTCAGGCAGAGTTTGCAGGGAAGGTGTCCCTCCCTCAGAGTTCAGATCCTCCCCCTCAGGGTTGGATTCTTCCTGACCCTCTGTACTTGTTGGGGCTGGCAAGCCAGACCCAGTGCTCTTTCTCTTTTTCTTGGAGGCTTGGCCCATTGTTCCAGGGTCCAAGTGTCCAGCATTTCCCTGTTGTGCTGCCTGTGACCTGGTCACAGCACACACCCATTCAGGGAGGTCCAGCATCTGTGCATGGACCCTTCTCTCCACTTCTGACCATTCAGATGCTTCAAGATCATTTCCCAGCAGACACTCTACTGGGAGGGCAGGAGCTACAGCTACTTTTTTAGGGCCAGTCACACCTCCCCATTCCAGACTCACCATAGCCATGGGATGGAGTTTGGTTCTGGTATCTGCATAAGTCACCTGGTGGAAGACACCAGGTAAGACCTGCTCTGGAGAAACCAGCTTTTCTGCAACCATTGTCACACTGGCTCCTGTATCTCTCAGAGCTTCCACTTCAGTCCCATTGACTTTAGGCCTCTGCCTATACCTCTGCATGATGGGAGGTAAGGTGGCCATAGTTGCAATGTCCACCCCACCCACGGATACTAAGGTGACTTCAGTGTACCCTGATTCCACCCCTGGGCCAACTTCCACCCCCAACCCTACACTAGCAATCCCCTGGGATTGCCCACCAGTGGGGGGCTTCTTGGTGCAGATAGCATCTCCTCTTTTATGTCCTGGCTGATAACAGTCAAAACACTTGCCGGCCTTAGCAAGCTCCTGAAACTTTCCTGCTTTAGCAGGATCAAAATTATTTCCCTGATACCCTTTCCCTTTAAAAGTGAATTGGCTCGGGGTTCCCCCTCCCTGAGAAGTTTTTGGGGACTCTTGTGAGGACTCTTTGGGTTTTTTGTCATCTTTCCCCTGGTTCTTCCCCTGAGAAGAACCATGTCCTCCCTTTTTCTGATCACCCCCTGGGGGTCTCTGGTTAACCCTAGTTCTTAACCAGTCATCTGCTGCCTCCCCCAGCTCTCTGGGGTTGGTCAACCTAGAGTCTACTAGATACTGGCGGAGCCTCTCTTGGACACAATTAGTTAGAAGGTGCTCCCTCATAATCAAATTGTACAGCCCCTCAAAGGTACTTACCCTGTTGCCCTGTATCCAGCCCTCCAGTGCTTTTACTGAAATGTCCACAAAGTCCACCCAGGACTGGGTGCTTGTCTTTTGGGTGTCCCTAAACTTAAGCCTATACTGCTCTGGGGTTAGACCAAACTTTTTAGTCAAGCAACTCTTCATACTGGGGTATGAGTCTGCATCCTCCCCACTCATGGTTAGGAGCCTATCCCTCCCAGAGTTGGGAACTAACTCCCAAAGGAGTGAACCCCAGTACTGAGGCTTGACTTTCCTCATCTGGAGGGCCCTCTCAAAGGCCCCCAGCCACTTATCTATGTCATCCCCCTCTACATAGGCAGGAACCACCCCTTTGGGTAATCTGGGGGCAAAACCCCCACCCAGGGACACCTCAGTTTCTTTCTCGCTGCCTCCATCTTTTTTTTCTTTGCTTGCCCACTTTTTCTTTTCTAGGGCAAGCTTATCTGCTTCCAAAGCTATGTAGGCTAGCTGGGCTTCCAGCTCTCTTTCCCTGATGGATGGGTTCTCTTCTCCTGAAAGGACCCCCTTCCTACCACTAGCTTTGGGTCTGCTCCCAGTGACTGTATCCACTGAGGACCGTTCTTCCTCTTCCTCACTTAGGCTCGGATGCCTTCCCTCCCCTGAGTGGTTAGAGTTAGCATCTTCCCCTTTTTCTTCCCCCTCTGGAGCTTCCTCTGTCTCTACCTCTTGGGCCTCAGCCCATGCTGTCAGGGATTTAATCAGGATTTGTTTCCTGAGATCAGGGGTTGCAGGCAACCCTCTCTCAATACACAACCCCCTAAGCTGGACTACTGTCAGTGTGGGTAGGCTAGCCAGATCAAGCTCCATGGTTCCCTAGTTTTGTGTCAACAAAAACTTTTTGCAAAAATTGGAAACAAGAATTTAGAAAAATTACAAAAATTCAATAATTGAAATTAATCCAAATTAATTTTAAAAAAAATTAAAATTAAAAATTAAAAACAATTTTTGCACTAGGACAATTTAAAGGATTTTTAATTTGTTTTATCTAAAACTGTAACGTGATATTGAACACAAGTACAGGATCCCGTCGCTGCTTCCAATTATGTTGGAAAATGGGTTATTGGTAGGGCAGGTAGGTACCTACACCTAGCAACAAGCCACAAACCTCCACATAAGTACAGTTAGGTCTCAGTAAATTAATCCCAGCTCTACCCTTGGTAGCTTGGCATCGAGCGTCAAGGCTTAACTTAGGAGACAAAGTGTAAAGCATTCAAATATCACAAAACAGTAATTAAATAAAACACAGGAAACAGTTTAAAAATCCAAAACCAATTTATAAAAATAGCTTATATTTTTATCTTTAAAATGACACAAAAACGATTAAAATCGGTTCAGGGGAACCGGAGATATGAATTTTTTAAGTATTATTATTTTCTAGCGCTTAGAAACAAAAAGCGCCAATCGGGTCATCTGGTTGCACCAGGACCGGGGCAAAGTCAAACTTTCAGGCCGACCGCGATGGAGCCCTGCTCGGCTACAGGTCGCGGGAGGCCTCGGTTAAAAAGTTACCTTCTGACTTAGTCTCTTTTTTGATGTTTTTCTTCCCCGGGACGAACCTGCCAGTTGGATCCGACCTCCTGGAGCCCTTGTCCGGATACGCGAAGTCGGTTTCCTCGGTGGTGATTTTTACCTTCGGACTTAGTCGTTTTTTCGAGATGAAAATCCTTCGACCGGGGTAAACCTGGATCTTGATCCGATGTCCGTGGAGCCCTTCTCGGATACGATGGCTGGAAGATCCCGGTCAACTTTTTACGTTCGGACTTAGTCTCTTTTTTGGATGTTTTTCTTTACCGGGACGAACCACGAAGTCAGGCCGGGTCGCGGTTGAGGCAAGCCGGCTAGAATTTCCGCGTCGGGTCGGTCACTTTATGGAGCTTTTTTTCAAAAATTCTCCAATCTTTTCCAAACTTCTGGGGCTTCACCCAGATGTTCTTTTAAGGTTCTTTTGGGGTCCACAGCTCACCCCAAGGGTCCAGAAGTTCTGTGATGGTCCTTGGGAAGTGCGGACTTCAACTCCCAGAATACACCTGGCGCAAACTCCTTTTTGGCCACTGGACAGTGGTCAGCTGGTCACTTTTTCAGGAGTTGGTGCAGGGGACTCTGGATAGCAATTTTTCACCTGTAGCAAACAGGGAGTCCCTCCTTGAACCAGTGGAAGCCAGGCAAAGTCCTTCTTGTGGTGAAGCCCAAGTGTGCAGCTGGTGCAGTCTTTCTGAGTGCAGGGTCCAGGTGCAGGCCAGGGGTCCAGCAGGGCAGTCCTTCTTCTCCTTGTAGTTCCTTCTTCTTGAAATTTGGTGGGGATCTGAGGCGTGGGTGCAGGTCTGCCAGTTTTATCCTTGCTCCTGGGTGAAAAGCAGGGGGGCCCTGGTTCTCCAATCAGGGACAGGGTCGTCCCCCTGTGATGACCACTTCCTGGGAAGTGTGGCAAAAATCCATCCCAGAAGGCAACAGTCTCTAAAAATCCAAAATGGATGAATCTGATTTTTGGAGGAGAGATCTGGCTGAGCCCACCCACTGGTGTGGCTAAAAATCATAAACACACCCCTCTCCTGCCCTCTCCTAATCTAATCAAGGGGGCACCTAGCTGTCTGGGGTTGCAGGATGTGGGGGTGTTGCTGGGTGCTCCAGATGTCCTTCTCTGCCTTTGAAGACCAGTTTGGCAGCCCTCCCCCTTCCTGCCTCACCATCTGCTGAGGGGAGATTCTCTCCCCCAAGCACATTCCTTTGTGTGAAGCCAGGCCACTTCACACCTCATTAAAGTAGCCTGGCAGAAGCTGCTGCAGGCTGGCCAATCAGAGCACAGTAGCAAAAACAATGCAGAGCTGAAATTGGCAACTTTTTAGGTAAAGTCTAAACTTTTTACCTGAACTAGTTATATTAAATCCAACAACTGGAAGTTGTGGGATTTATTATAACAATCAATTTGATACCAAATTCTTGGTATGTAACATTTAAGGAGACTTTAAAATTTAAAATAAAGTCTGCCCATTCTAGCCTATGAAGGCCATTTACTTCAATGAGGGAAAAACGAATTTGGCTGTTTTTACCTCACCAGGGCTTATAAATCTATTTTTATAAAGTCCCTGCTTATAGTTACATGGCACCCAGCCCTAGGGGCACATAGGGCACACCTTAGGGGTGACTTATATGTAAAAATAAGGTAGTTTAAGACTTTGGAAGTACCTTTAATTCCAAAGTCGAATTTGCATATAACTTTAATTTAAAAGCAGCCAGCAAGGCAGGCTTGCTTTTAAAATGACACTGGGCACCTCAGCAATGCACCTATGCTGTGGTCCCTAAACCTACATGCCCTACCATATACTAGGGACTTATAGGTAGGTTAACTTAGCCAATTATAATTAGCCTAATTTGCATATCCATTTTACACAGAGCACTGGCCCTGGGACTGGTAAGCAGTACCCAGGGCACAGCCAAGAGTCAGTAACAACCAGTACCTATCCAGAAAGAGTGGGGGTGATCAGGCAAAAAAAAAAAGGACTTTCCTACAGAGTCACAGCAGCAACCGGTAAAGCCAACTCACTGACATAGTTCCCTTAAGTGTGAGTTCCTTAACTTTTATGGATCATCATATGTTGTAAGTGGGTTGTTCTGTAGGACAGCCAACTTTCCCCAGATCTGTTTAGCTTTTTTTAGATCTACCTTTTAAATATTTGAATCCAGTTAATTGCCAAAGGGGAAGGCTTAGATTGCAACCTTGTACACAACATGCTGGTTCCGACATGAGTATGGAAATGGATCAGCCTTCTGAAGCACATGAATCTCAACTATTAAAATCACCTAAAGCTTTAGTGTGAGTTCATAGCACCTTGAAGCTGCCACCTTTGAAATGTCCTTGCACTGCAGTGCTAGCTGTCGAGTATTTTTATTTAGTGACAACTACACGCTATGCAGAGATGTCTGCATGGAGGATGCTCGTATGCTCATGCATGAGTAGTTTATGGTAATGTTTGGTATGCCTGTTGATAGTTGAGGATTTCTTGATTTCTAAATGTGGAATCATATTCATTTGAGGCCCATTGCACCCAGCAATGAGTGTTTTTGTAAATGCTGTTAATCTGGGTACAGGAGAAATTATGATAATCTGTTTTTCCTGTGCGACGAGAGTCAATTGTGCCCCGATTATAATCTTGCAGTGCAAATGTTTGACTTCGACCATGATTTGATTCTATCACTACCACCAATTTTTCTTTAAAAAATCCTGAAAGAGCTGATATGGTCTAAAAGTTTTTCTACGGATCTGGAGTCCAGTCTCTTAAAGAGGAGACTAATAACAGTGACTAAATCTGTAAGGTTTAAACATTCTCAGCCATACTTAGCCTGGAATCTCCCACATGGGGTGAGACATTTTTTTATCTTGTTGACACTAGATATATTGCCACTGTGAGAACTCACCTCCAAATGGGAAGGATCGTTGAACATTTGTAATTTATGCAAACTGAGGGTGCAGAACCTTAAGCATGTTGTGTTTGTCACTCCTGCTTTAGCACTTTTTAGGAAAATATGTTTGGAAAACACTCTATTGAGTTTTAACATTTACTCTGCTAGAGCGGCCCTGGAAATTTTGTACAACCCTCCAAACAAATTATTTTGTTACAGGGTTTTTAAATATTTTAAGTCCTTTTTAAATTTTTATTGTGTTTTTGTATTAGTAGGGTACAAGAGAAATGTATTTATTCTACCTTGTCTGGGTAAAGACCCATAATATTCTTAATGAGCTTTAAGGAGGAGGGGTTATAAAGCATTCTAATGTCATTATTCTGTATGTTGTTTTACGGGTGGAGCGTTTGCAACTTTTATAGTTTTCCTCTTCAATCTATATAGATTCTATGTCTAGGCTTAAATCGGTTTTTATGGTAGCTGCTGGAAATGGCCCCTCTGCAGGGTTATCCTCAGACTTTTTGCCTTCCTCCTTCTATTTTTCTGACCTCATTTTTTCTGGTTTCTAGACTCTGCGCACTTTACCACTGCTAACCAGTGCTAAAGTGCATATGCTCTATCCCTTTAAACATGGTAACCTTGGATCATACCCAATTGGACTATTTAATTTACTTACAATTCCCTAGTAATGTGCACTATATGTGCCTAGGGCCTGTAGATTAAATGCTACTAGTGTGCCTGCAGCACTGGTTGTGCCACCCACTTAAGTAGCCCCTTTACCTTGTCTCAGGCCTGCCTTTGCAAGGCCTGTGTATGCAGTTTCACTGTCACCTTGACTTGGCATTTAAAAGTACTTGCCAAGCCTAAACCTCCCCTTTCACCACATATAAATCACCTCTTATGTGTGCCCTAGGTAACCCCTAGAGCAGGGTGCTGTGTGGGTGAAAGGCAGGACATGTACCTGTGTAGTTTACATGTCCTGGTAGTGTAAAACTCCTAAATTCGTTTTTGCACTACTGTGAGGCCCGCTCCCTTCATAGGCTAACATTGGGGCTGCCCTCATACAGTATTGAAGTGGTAGCTGCTGATCTGAAAGGAGTAGGAAGGTCATATTTTAGTATGACCAGAATGGTAATACCAAATCCTGCTGACTGGTGAAGTTGGATTTAATATTACTATTCTAGAAATGGCACTTTTAGAAAGTGAGCATTTCTTTGCACTAAAATCTTTCTGTGCCTTACAATCCACATCTGGCTGGGCTTAGTTGACAGCTCCTTATGCATTCACTCAGACACACCCCAAACACAGGGTACTCAGCCTCACTTGCATACATCTGCATTTTGAATGGGTCTTCCTGGGCTGGGAGGGTGGAGGGCCTGCTCTCACACAAAGGACTGCCACACCCCCTACTGGGACCCTGGCAGACAGGATTGAACTGAAAGGGGACCTGGTGCACTTCTTAGCCACTCTTTGAAGTCTCCCCCACTTCAAAGGCACATTTGGGTATATAACAGGGCCTCTGCCCTACCTCATCAGACACTTGCTGGAGAAGAAACCTGAACCAGAACCTGTATCATGCCAAGAAGAACTGCCTGGCTGCCTAAAGGACTCACCTGACTGCTTTCTACAAAGGACTGCTGCCTTGCTGTTGCCCTGCTGCCTTGCTGAACTCTTGCCTTGCTGCTGAAGTGCTCTCCAAGGGCTTGGATAGAGCTTGCCTCCTGTTCCCTGAAGTCTCAGGACCAAAAAGACTTCTCTTTTTCATTTGGACACCTTGTGCGCTGAAAAATTAGACGCACAGCTTGCTCCGCGATAAAACATTCACCACACGCCGATCCGGAAAGACGCCACTCGACGCGACACCTGCGGTGCGACCGGAACTTTGGCGTACGGCCTCGTCTGGACAACGCCGCCTGACTCCAGAAAGGAAATCGTCGTGACGCCTGCCGTGAGGGAGAAGATTCCACACACAGCCCACCGGAATGACGCGCAGCCGGAAAACAAGCCTAGGATTCCACGCACAGACCCCGGACATCTGGTAATTCCGCGAACCACAGAAAGAGACTGTCCGTGCGCCGGAAAACAACGCACGACTTCCCCGCGTGAAAAATACCGACGCAAGTCCGTGTGTGCAGGGGAGAAACCGACGCACACACCATTTTTCCACGTATCTCTTCCTCTGCGGCCCGTTGCGGAGATTTTCCACTTTAAACCAGGTACTTTGTGCTTGAAAGAGACTTTGTTTGCTTTTTAAAGACTTAAGACACTTTGGGGGTCATTCTGACCTCGGCGGTAAAAGGCCCTTTCCGCCGGTCAGAAGACCGCCATTCTACCGCCGCGACTGCGGTAAACCGCCACGGTCATTCTGACCACCAACTGGCAAACCGCCAAAAACCCGACATCCACGGAAGACCGCCACATCAGCGGGCAGCGATAAATTGGAGATAACCTAACCTCCACCGCCACGCCAACACAAACACGCCCATGCCATTCTGACCCACGAATCCACGCGGCGGTCTTACAACCGCGGTATTCCATTGGGGGTACACACCGCCGCAGTCAAAATACACACACCCATACTAAACACAGCCACATTGGACAATTTGAAATACACACACCTGATACACATACACACACCACTCCCACACACCCAATTAACTATAAAACACACACCCACATCACCCACAAACCCCTACAACAAAAAATATCTGAGAGAAGGCGCAATACACTGAGAGAGAGCACAGGGAACGCAAAGCACAACACACACAGGAACACAACATCATCACCCACACCACATCTACGCACACATCACCACACATCACCACGCATATCACCACAAACACCACCCCACACCTCATCCACACCACCCCATGGCACCCCAAAGGCACCCCAGGTTCTCGGACCAAGAACTCAGGGTCATGGTGGAGGAAATAATCAGGGTAGAGCCCCAGCTCTTCGGCACACAGGTGCAGCACACCACTATAGCAAGGAAGGCTGAGCTAGGGCAAAGGATCGTAGACAGGGTCAACGCTGTGGGACAGCATCCCAGAAATCGGGACGACATCCGAAAGCGATGGAACGACCTACGGGGGAAGGTGCGCTCGATGGTGTCGCGACACAACATCGCTGTGCAGAAGACTGGCGGCGGACCCCAACCCATTCCACCCCAATTTACAGAATGGGAGTAAGAGGTAGTAAACATCCTGCATCCTCACGGCCTCGCTGGAGTACACGGAGGAATGGACTCTGGTAAGTCGAATCTCAACTACTTCACCCCCCCCCCAATCACCAGCATGCCAACCCACAACCCCACCCTCACCCCCAATCTCAAACCCCCCAGCACACATCCTCCCTGCCAGTGTCCCACCAGCACAACCCACCCTAAACAACACCAACCCCTGAATGCCAACACAAACCATAGACACCCATCACCAATGCATGACCACTGCACAGACCCATCCACCCCCCCCCAACCACCCTCACAACACCTCCCACAAGGGAATGTCAGCACTGGGGGACAAGGGCACTGACAATATGCACGCCATGGCAGACACAAAAAAAATAACCAAACATTTTACCCCTGCAGGGCCCGAACGCCAACACACCGCCACGGAGGGTCCAGATTTGTCCATCCCACCCCCAGAACAGCCCCCCAGTGAGGACACTAGAACCTGATGACCAGCCCGGACCATCGGGGACCTCTGGACAGTCGGTTCCCCACACACAGACACAGGCCACACCAGACCCAACCCCCTCTGGGAACACCAGCACAGCTCCCACCCAGCGGGCCCATGCCTCTGTCACTAGGACGCGTCAATCAGCGGTGTGTCCGCCACTACAGGGCACCCAGGCTGACCCAACACACCAACAACAACAGGGACCTGGGGGCAGTGGTAGTGGGCACACCGTCCAGGGGACAGAGGCCCGGGGAAACAGGGGAACTGGGAGGGCTGCTGTGCGACAGGGGGGGGAGGACAGGCCCAGGGAACCCACTCTCCAAGAGGCCCTCACCACCATCATGGGAGCATACCACCACTCCCAAGAGACAATGGCGACGGTACTGGCCAGGTTCACCGAGATCCAGGCACAGCAGGAGGAACGCTACATGGGGTTCAGCAATGAACTCAGGAACATCGCGACCGCCATGGGGACCATAGTCCAGGCCCTCGACCGGATAGAAACCACATTGCGGGACACTGTGGCACCACAAAGGGCCCCTGTCACTAGCCAGGACCAGGAACAGCCTACCACCTCCGCCAGCGCTAGTGGACAGGAGGCCCCACCACAACGACAGGCCACCAGAACCCCACCTCCTGCTGAAGAACAACCACCCCGCAAGCGGAACCTGAGATCTCACAGGAAGACAGAGTAGGATGCCAAGACCACCGCCACCACAACATACCCCCTGATGTCATCCCACTGTCCCACATTGTCACCCTGTCCAACCTTGAACTGGCCCTGCACCATCCTTCCACAGGCATATGGACAATGCACCTGTGAAACTGAGAACTGGACTCTGCCATGGACATTACTCCACCCCCTCCCATCACCTTTTTAATATCATGTACCAATATCTAGCACTAAAAATAAATCACTCATTGCACTGAAATCATTCAGGAGTCAGCCTTAATTATTTACAAATGTATTACACATTAATGTTCAATAATGGTCAGTCAATTTATGAAGACAACATACCGATGTCAAGAACCATTAGTCCATGGGCTAACCAAGCAGAAGTCACGCAGTGGGTCATACAGCCCTGAAAAGGGAAGGGAAAAGCTAAAATCAATAAAGAAGAACTGGGGGGAAATACACAAAATAGAGATGCAGGAGCCTTTAAGTAAATGTAAAATGGCGTGGGTGATTCTTACCTATGTGCTACTGAAAATACTGTTGGATGACTGTGTCCCTGTTGTCTGTGTCGTCCCCGTCATCTTCCTCCTCTTCACTCTCCACAGGCTCCACAGCTGCTACAACACCACCATCTGGACCATCCTCCTGCAGGAAAGGCACCTGGCGTCGCAATGCTAGATTGTGCAGCATACAGCAGGCCACGATGATCTGGCACACCTTCTTTGGTGAGTACATCAGGGATCCACCTGTCATATGCAGGCACCGAAACCTGGCCTTCAGGAGCCCAAAGGTTCTTTCTATGACCCTCCTAGTTCGCCCATGGGCCTCATTGTACCGTTCCTCAGCCCTGGTCCGGGGATTCCTCACTGGGGTCAATAGCCAAGGCAGGTTGGGGTAACCAGAGTCACCTAATAGCCACACACGTTGTCTCTGTAGCTGTTCCATCACATAGGGGATGCTGCTATTACGCATGACATACGCGTCATGCACTGACCCTGGGAACTTGGCATTTACATGGGAGATGTACTGGTCAGCCAAACAGACCACCTGCACATTCATAGAATGGTAATTTTTCCTGTTTCTGTACACCTGCTCATCGTCTTTTGGGGGTACTAAAGCCACATGGGTCCCATCAATGGCACCAATGATGTTGGGAATATGTCCAAGGGCATAGAAATCACCCTTCACAGTGGGCAAATCACCCTCCTCAGGGAAAACAATGTAGCTCCGCATGTGTTTCATCAAGGCTGACAACACTCTGGACAAAATCTTTGAAAACATAGGCTGAGACATTCCAGATGACATGGCCACTGTTGTCTGGAATGAGCCACTTGCCAAAAAATGGAGGACTGACAGAACCTGCACCAGAGGGGGAATTCCTGTGGGTTGGCGGATGGGGGACATCAGGGCTGGCTCCAGCTGGGCACACAGTTCATGGATAGTGGCTCGGTCAAGTCGGTATCGTAGGATAATATGGCGTTCTTCCATTGTCGACAGGTCCACCAGCGGTCGGTACACGCGAGGATTCATCCTTCTCCTCGCAAGTCCCAGCGGACGGTGCCTAGGAAGGACAACATGGAGCACTGAGTCAAGCAACCCACAGGTACGTTCCCACAGCTTGCACATTAAAATAATCGCAATGCATTGAAAGGCGTGTATGTGTGGCAATGCAAGACCTAGGCCTGTGTGACGCAGTAGAAATTAAGCCATGTGGGCACTTGAAATGGCGGCTGCCTGACCTGTGAAGTGAGACAATGGGATATGAGGTCAATGCGCTGGCGTGGCACACCGTGGCGGTAGGCGGTCGAAGACCGCTGTACGAAGGCGCATTGGTTAACATTGAAGCCTATGGGTTTCAGGAGCCAATGACGATGTGCGCCGGCGGTCGCGGTACGCACCGCCGCGGGCGTGACCGCCATTTTCTACATGAATAATCACTCGAGACCTGATCATCCACAGGAGAGGACCTATACTGCAAGTGCTGCTGTGACCTCGGTCTGGAAGTGACAATGGCTGCTGCGACTGGGGAAAGGGCCCCTGCCTTCACGTCTGAAGAGTTGGAGAAACTTGTGGATGGGGTCCTCCCCCAGTATGCGCTACTCTACGGTCCTCCAGACCAACAGGTAAGTACACTGGGTGCACATTGAATGGGCTATGCCTGTGTGGAGTGGGGTGGATGTAAGTTGGTGGGGTGGGGGGCGAATGATGAGTGCAACGCACGACAGATGAGAGAATGTGCCACATGGCAAGGTTGGGGAGGGGGGGGCATTCACATCTAACATGCAGAAAAATGACGTTTCTTTCTTTCCCATCCTGTACATGTCAAATAGGTCAGCGCCCATCAGAAAGTCGACATTTGGCGTGCCATCGCCAAGGAAGTCCGGGCCCTGGGGGTCCACACCAGACGGGGCACCCACTGCCGCAAGAGGTGGGAGGACATCCGCCGCGGAACCAGGAAGACCGCCGAGTCACTGCTGGGGATGGCCTCCCGACCTAGGAGGGGTGCCAGTCGTACCCTGACCCCCCTGATGTCCCGGATCCTGGCGGTGGCCTACCCTGATTTGGATGGGCGCTTGAGGACATCACAGCAGACACAAGGGGGTGAGTATCTGCACATTCAGCTATCTTTACGCGCAGTGGAGGCGTCTGGGTGGGGGAGGAGGGCTGTGGGTGACATTAGGCCAGGGCGCTTTCTGTAGTGTAGTCCCCTCCCTTAGACATGGCCCTGTTCCCCCGCCCCCCACCTCTGTAGGGTGACAAGCACAGCTATCCATGGTCCTGCATCACCCATGTGCGCGTTTGTTGTCCCTAGACCTGTTGGCCTAGTCAGAAGTAATGAGTAGTGTACCCCGAAAGCGCAGCTTAGTGCATGAGGCTCCTGTGTCTGTCCTCGGTGTTGACAATGCATGCACTCAACCTCTTTTTATTTCTTCCCCCACCCTTTTTCTTCAACTTCTTGTACATGTGTGCATTAGCATCATCAGGCGAAGGAGATTTGGCATCGGAGCACGAGGGAGCTGCAAGTCACAAGGCCCCGGTGGGCCCTGGAACAGACACCGAGGACACCAGTGATCCGGAGGGCGAGGGGAGCACCACAACGGGGACCGTTGGTGACAGCAGTGACACGGACACGTCCTCGGTTGGGAGCTCCCAAGCGGTGGCGGCAACATCCGGGCCCCCCGCCTCTACAGGTACAGCCGCCACCCAGCGCACCAGCACCGCCCTCCCAGCAGCCCCTCAGCCTTCGCTCCGTGCCCGCTCGCCCAAGAAGGCGGGCGTCTCCTTCGCCCCAGGCACCTCAGGCCCTGCCTCTGTTACCCCTGCTGCCCTCAGTGAGGAGGTCATTGACCTCCTTCAGACCATCATTGGTGGGCAGACTACCCTTTTGAATGCCATCCAGGGGGTGGAAAGGAAGGTGCATCGTAGCAATGCCTACCTGGAGGGCATTCATTCGGGTCAGGCTGCCCATCAACGATCGTTCAATTCTCTGGCCTCAGCACTGACGGCAGCCATTGTCCCTGTTTCCAGCCTCCCTCTTCTAACTGCCTCCACCCTGTCTCTGTCTCCTGTTCCTCAGCCTATCCTATCCACACCATCAGACCAGCCTGCACACACCTCAACACCCAAGAGCAGCTCATCCAGACACAAGCACCACAGATCCCACAAACACTCACCCAAGCAACACCCAGATGCAGACATTCCAACAGTCTCTACCACCTCTGTGTCCCCCTCCTCCTCGTCTCCCTCCTCCCTCCCTGTGACGTCTACACTCACACCTGCATGCACACCACCATCAGCCAGTGCTTCCATCCCCAGCACACCCTCCACTACAGTCCTCACACGTGCAGTCACCACCCCCACTGCCATTTACACTTCCCCTGTGTCCTCTCCCACTGTGTCTGTCACCCCCTCTTCCAAGACACACAAACGCAGGCAGCCACCCACCCAACAGACATCCACCTCACGACAGCCTACGTCACAATCACCTGCACCCAAAGACAGCACTCCTGACTCTCATACAACCACATCCTCTTCCTCCACTCCCATCACCACTACTCCTACCCTTTACCTTGGTCCTAAAAAGGTTTACCTCTCAAATCTTAACCTCTTTCCCTCCCCTGCCCCACCCCCTCCATCTGCTAAGAGTCCCAAGAGCACCTCAGCCACCACCAGCCCAGCCTCGAGTGTCACTGTGGTGCATGGGTACTGGAGTCCACCCTTTGGCGGCAGTGACACTTCAATCAGCAGCAAGGGGACAGCCAGCCCCCCCGCAGGCAAGAGGACCCGGAAACTAAAGGGCCGCCGTGAGAGGACTGACACGGCTGCCCCCAAGGAGCAAAGTACGGCCACTTCACCTGCCACAACATCCAGGGGAGGCAAGGGCCCGAGAGCCCCATCTAAGGAGCGAAAGGGCAGCAGGGCGGAGAAGTCAGCCAGCAGGAGCGCGGAGCAGGAGGGCCCCACAAGCCCCATCCCAGCTGTAAGGGAGGATACCAAAGGGCCCAGGACTCTGTCACCGAAGGGTCCAGCAACAGCACGGTCGGAGGGCGAGTGAGCAGGGAGTCCATGCCAGGTCTGGCTCTCTTGACTTACTGGACGAGCACCGCTGAACAGGGCCCCGCCGTGCAGAAGAGCACCGCTGAACAGGGCCCCGCCGTGCAGAAGAGCACCGCTGAACAGGGCCCCGCCGTGAAGACAGGTACCGCTGAACAGGGCCCCGCCGTGAAGACAGGTACCGCTGAACAGGGCCCCGCCGTGCAGAAGAGCACTGCTGAACAGGGCCCCGCCGTGAAGACAGGTACCGCTGAACAGGGCCCGCCGTGAAGACAGGTACCGCTGAACAGGGCACCGCTGTCTCAAGCACCGTTCCGCTGGGCCCTTCCTGTCAAGCACCGCTCCGCTGGGCACCGCCGTCTCAAGCACCGCTCCGCTGTGCCCTTCCTGTCAAGCACCGCTCCGCTGGGCCCTTCCTGTCAAGCACCGCTCCGCTGGGCCCTTCCTGTCAAGCACCGCTCCGCTGGGCACCGCCGTCTCAAGCACCGCTCCGCTGGGCCCTTCCTGTCAAGCACCGCTCCGGTGGGCCCTTCCTGTCAAGCACCGCTCCGCTGGGCACCGCCGTCTCAAGCACCGATCCGCTGGGCCCTTCCTGTCAAGCACCGCTCCGCTGGGCCCTTCCTGTCAAGCACCGCTCCGCTGGTCACCGCCGTCTCAAGCACCGCTCCGCTGGGCCCTTCCTGTCAAGCACCGCTCCGCTGGGCCCTTCCTGTCAAGCGCTCCGCTGGGCCCTTCCTGTCAAGAACCGCTCCGCTGGGCACTGCCGTCTCAAGCACCGCTCCGCTGTGCCCTTCCTGTCAAGCACCGCTCCGCTGGGCACCGCCGTCTCAAGCACCGCTCCACTGGGCCCTTCCTGTCAAGCACTGCTCCGCTGAGCCCTTCCTGTCAAGCACCGCTCCGCTGGGCCCTTCCTGTCAAGCACCGCTCCGCTGGGCACCGCCGTCTCAAGCACCGCTCCGCTGGGCCCTTCCTGCCAAGCACCGGTCCGCTGGGCCCTTCCTGTCAAGCACCGCTCCGCTGGGCCCTTCCTGTCAAGCACCGCTCCGCTGGGCACCGCCGTCTCAAGCACCGCTCCGCTGGGCCCTTCCTGTCAAGCACCGCTCCGCTGGGCACCGCCGTCTCAAGCACCGCTCCGCTGGGCCCTTCCTGTCAAGCACCGCTCCGGTGGGCCCTTCCTGTCAAGCACCGCTCCGCTGGGCCCTTCCTGTCAAGCACCGCTCCGCTGGGCACCGCCGTCTCAAGCACCGCTCCGCTGGGCCCTTCCTGTCAAGCACCGCTCCGCTGGGCACCGCCGTCTCAAGCACCGCTCCGCTGGGCCCTTCCTGTCAAGCACCGCTCCGCTGGGCCCTTCTTGCAAGCACTGTTCACGGTTCACTGTGCCCACCATGCATCCTCCTTGACCAGTGGAGAATGTAATCCACCTGATGGACTGTGTTTTTGCACTCCCCTTTACCTTGGTCCTAAAAAGGTTTACCTCTCAAATCTTAACCTCTTTCCCTCCCCTGACCCACCCCCTCCATCTGCTAAGAGTCCCAAGAGCACCTCAGCCACCACCAGCCCAGCCTCGAGTGTCACTGTGGTGCATGGGTACTGGAGTCCACCCTTTGGCGGCAGTGACACTTCAATCAGCAGCAAGGGGACAGCCAGCCCCCCCGCAGGCAAGAGGACCCGGAAACTAAAGGGCCGCCGTGAGAGGACTGACACGGCTGCCCCCAAGGAGCAAAGTACGGCCACTTCACCTGCCACAACATCCAGGGGAGGCAAGGGCCCGAGAGCCCCATCTAAGGAGCGAAAGGGCAGCAGGGCGGAGAAGTCAGCCAGCAGGAGCGCGGAGCAGGAGGGCCCCACAAGCCCCATCCCAGCTGTAAGGGAGGACACCAAAGGGCCCAGGACTCTGTCACCGAAGGGTCCAGCAACAGCACGGTCGGAGGGCGAGTGAGCAGGGAGTCCATGCCAGGTCTGTCTCTCTTGACTTACTGGACGAGCACCGCTGAACAGGGCCCCGCCGTGCAGAAGAGCACCGCTGAACAGGGCCCCGCCGTGCAGAAGAGCACCGCTGAACAGGGCCCCGCCGTGAAGACAGGTACCGCTGAACAGGGCCCCGCCGTGAAGACAGGTACCGCTGAACAGGGCCCCGCCGTGCAGAAGAGCACTGCTGAACAGGGCCCCGCCGTGAAGACAGGTACTGCTGAACAGGGCCCGCCGTGAAGACAGGTACCGCTGAACAGGGCACCGCCGTCTCAAGCACCGTTCCGCTGGGCCCTTCCAGTCAAGCACCGCTCCGCTGGGCACCGCCGTCTCAAGCACCGCTCCGCTGGGCCCTTCCTGTCAAGCACCGCTCCGCTGGGCACCGCCGTCTCAAGCACCGCTCCGCTGGGCCCTTCCTGTCAAGCACCGCTCCGGTGGGCCCTTCCTGTCAAGCACCGCTCCGCTGGGCACCGCCGTCTCAAGCACCGATCCGCTGGGCCCTTCCTGTCAAGCACCGCTCCGCTGGGCCCTTCCTGTCAAGCACCGCTCCGCTGGTCACCGCCGTCTCAAGCACCGCTCCGCTGGGCCCTTCCTGTCAAGCACCGCTCCGCTGGGCCCTTCCTGTCAAGCACCGCTCGGCCCTTCCTGTCAAGAACCGCTCCGCTGGGCACTGCCGTCTCAAGCACCGCTCCGCTGTGCCCTTCCTGTCAAGCACCGCTCCGCTGGGCACCGCCGTCTCAAGCACCGCTCCGCTGGGCCCTTCCTGTCAAGCACCGCTCCGCTGAGCCCTTCCTGTCAAGCACCGCTCCGCTGGGCCCTTCCTGTCAAGCACCGCTCCGCTGGGCACTGCCGTCTCAAGCACCGCTCCGCTGGGCCCTTCCTGCCAAGCACCGCTCCGCTGGGCCCTTCCTGTCAAGCACCGCTCCGCTGGGCCCTTCCTGTCAAGCACCGCTCCGCTGGGCACCGCCGTCTCAAGCACCGCTCCGCTGGGCCCTTCCTGTCAAGCACCGCTCCGCTGGGCACCGCCGTCTCAAGCACCGCTCCGCTGGGCCCTTCCTGTCAAGCACCGCTCCGCTGGGCACCGCCGTCTCAAGCACCGCTCCGCTGGGCCCTTCCTGTCAAGCACCGCTCCGGTGGGCCCTTCCTGTCAAGCACCGCTCCGCTGGGCCCTTCCTGTCAAGCACCGCTCCGCTGGGCACCGCCGTCTCAAGCACCGCTCCGCTGGGCCCTTCCTGTCAAGCACCGCTCCGCTGGGCACCGCCGTCTCAAGCACCGCTCCGCTGGGCCCTTCCTGTCAAGCACCGCTCCGCTGGGCCCTTCTTGCAAGCACTGTTCACGGTTCACTGTGCCCACCATGCATCCTCCTTGACCAGTGGAGAATGTAATCCACCTGCTGGACTGTGTTTTTGCACTCCCCAGGATGGCACAGTGGGCAATCCACCCACTGTAGAAACTTGAGAGACTGTGGCTTTGCACTCCCCAGGATGGAACAGTGGGCAATCCACCCACTGTAGAGACTTGAGAGACTGTGGCTTTGCACTCCCCAGGATGGCACAGTGGGCATGGTGGCCCCTTCATGGATCTGGCGTCGTGGACTCATGTGGCTGTGGTGCCCCCCCCTCCCTTCCCCCTGAGGTGCCTGTAGTTTTGTCACCAGATGCCCCTGCAGTGTTCTCTCCAACGGACTCAGGTCTCCTGTGTGGGCTTTGCCCTTGTGTTGATACACTTTGGCCCACGGACACTTCGCATTTCGTACGATGTGCAGGACTAATTGCCTCGGTTATCCACTGCTGTGTATATAGACTTTTTATATGATATATATATATATTTTTGCTAGTTGACCAATACTTATCAGTGGCTTTTTTGTACATAAATTTTTATTCACAATTTATTTATGTCATTGCATTTTTCCGGGGGGTTTGGGTGGTGTCACTGTGACTTGTTGCTCTGCATTGGTGTGTACATATTGGGAGGGGGGTGGGGGTCGCATATGTGTGTGCCCGTAACCCTTTCTTCCTCCCCCCTCCCGTGTGTCGTAGGTGCAGTACTCACCGTTGACGTCTGCGCCGGCGTTCGTACTCGTGGTAGATGAGCAGGTAGACGGGAGCAGGTAGGATGTTCAATTCGGGTTCCATGCTGTCCAGATTCCTCGTGGAGTGCGTAGAGGTGAGCGTTTTCCCGTTCGTAGTCTGTTTCCGCCGCGTTTTTATCGGCGGTGCTCCCGCCCCAGAAAAGGTGGCGGATTGGTGAGTTGTGATAGTATGGGCGGTACATTGTCTGCCGCCTGTCTGTTGGCGGTGACCGCCGCGCTGTTTGTTTGTACCGCCGTGGTGGTCGGAGTGGTAATTTGGCCGTCTCTGTTGGCGGTTCCCGCCAGGGTCAGAATACCATTTTTTGGACCGCCAGCCTGTTGGCGGGTTGGCCGCCGCTTTATCACCGACCGCCAGGGTTAGAATCACCCCCTTTATATCGTTTTTCAGTGGTATCTCTACAATTTCATATTGCATCTTTATTGGTTTTTGACCTGCAAATATCCAGATAAATATCATGGGGGTCATTCTGACCCCCGAGGGCGGCGGGAACCGCCAGAAGACCGTACAGCGGTCAAAAGACCGCGGCGGTCATTCTAACTTTCCCGCTGGGCTGGCGGGCGACCGCCAAAAGGCCGCCCGCCAGCCCAGCGGGAAAGCCCCAGCAACGAGGAAGCCGGCTCCAAATGGAGCCGGCGGAGTTGCTGGTGTGCGACGGTGCAGTTGCACCCGTTGCGATTTTCAGTGTCTGCCAAGCAGACACTGAAAATCTTAATGGGGCCCTGTTAGGGGGCCCCTGCAGTGCCCATGCCAGGGGCCCCACAACACCCGTTCAACCGCCAGAAACAGGATGGCGGGAAGGGGGTCGGAATCCCCATTGCTGCGAGCAGCGCCGCCGTGGAGGATTCCCTGGGGCAGCGGGAAACCGGCGGGAAACCGCCGGTTTCCCTTTTCTGACCGCGGCTTTACCGCCGCGGTCAGAATGGCCCCAGAAGCACCGCCAGCCTGTTGGCGTGCTTCTGCGGTCGTTGGCCCTGGCGGTCCATGACCGCCAGGGTCAGAATGACCCCCTATATATTTTTCTAAACACTGTGTGGTGTATTTTTATGGTGCTATATTGTGTTATTGTATGATTTATTGCACAAATACTTAACACATTGCCTTCTAAGTTAAGCCTGACTGCTCGTGCCAAGCTACCAGAGGGTGGGCACAGGATAATTTGGATTGTGTGTGACTTACCCTGACTAGAGTGAGGGTTCTTGCTTGGACAGAGGATAACCTGACTACCAACCAAAATCTAACAGTAGCCAAATTGATTATGTATTTGGGAACATATTTAAGAGTGGTTTCTATCAGGGGACTAAGGGCCAGATGTAGCAAAGCGTTTGCGACTCGCAAACGGTGAAAAACGCCGTTTGCGAGTCGCAAAAGCCTCACCGGAATGCAGAAATGCATTTTGCGAGTCGGACCCGACTCGCAAAATGCATTTCTGACTCGCTAATAGGAAGGGGTGTTCCCTTCCTATTAGCGACTCGCAATGCTATGTATATTCATTTGCGACCGCGATTGCGGTTGCAAATGAAGGTGCAGTTACCATCCACTTGAAGTGGATGGTAACCCAGGCGCAAACGGGAAGGGGTCCCCATGGGACCCCTTCCCCTTTGTGTCTGGCCATAAAAATAATTTTTCAGGGCAGGCAGTGGTCCAATGGACCACTACCTGCCCTGAAAAATACCGAAACTAAAGGTTTCGGTTTTTCTTTCAAAGTGCTGCTCGTTTTCCTTTAAGGAAAACGGGTTGCACTTTGAAAAAAAAAACTGCTTTATTTAAAAGCAGTCACGGACATGGTGGTCTGCTGTTCCCAGCAGGTCACCATCCCCGTGAGTGCCCTGAATCGCTATGGGGTCGCAAATTGAGACCCACCTCATTAATATTAATGAGGTGCGTCTTTGCGACCCCATAGCAACTCGCAGAAGGTGTCTGAGACACCTTTCTGCATTCCAAATTGCGAGTTGCAATTTGCGAGTCGCTGGGACTCGCAAATTGCAACTCGCAATTTGGAACAATGCTACATCTGGCCCTAATTGCTTGCATGATATGATGCACCTTAGTGGGTAAAGCGCAGCGTGATTGGGGTTTAGTTCAAGGTCTTTTTGTATTGAAGTTAATCATGCTGGTTTTAAATTGGAATTTTAAGGGCATTTTTGGTTGTGTTGTTCCTATATGTTTGTGTTAATTTTTATTGTGAATGGCCTGTTTATGGTAAAACTTTATAGCAAATGGTACATAACTATGTGATGTGGCATAATGTTGAGTATTTTGTTTAAGAAGCATAACATGAAATTTTCAAAAACTACTTAATTAAAATTTAATTCAAGCCCAGTGAAAACTTACAACAAATCAATAATCTGATGATTTCAACATGAAAGTCACCTCTACTGCAGTTTTCACAGAGCAGTGTCTTTATTTCTGAAAACTTTTTGAATGATGTTTAAGCATATTTGTATACAATTAGGATAATAACAATCAGTGCAGTTTTATTTCCAAAATATTAATACAATGTAGATTAATTAGTGGTGAACTGGATGGCCACTTGTAGTCTTAAATTTAACAGGAACAAGACAGAGGTACTGGTGGTGGCAAGCAATCCCCCCAAGTGGTTAGAGATGAATTGGCTAGACTATTTTGTCAGTCAACCTGACCCTAAAACTGAAATAAAGAGTCTAGAAGTCTGGCTCGACATTAAGCTCACAATGGAAAAACCAAGTTACGAAACAGGCAGCTTCAAGTTTCGGCCTATTGCAGACCCTGAGGAAACCTCTAAAATGGCTGCTGGTTTCCCCACCCAGAGTGCTTGTACAAGGCCTGGTTGTTTCACGAATTGACTATGGTAACTCCCTATTTCTGGGGAATCGTAAGTCAGTCATAAATAGAATTCAGATAACACACAATGCAGCAGCTTGATATTGCTGAAAATCCCTTTAGCTTTGAGAACCGTACACTGGCTTCCTGTACTAAGAAGAGAGGAATTCACTTCAAGGCACTTTGTATTGGTCATAGAGAAATATATATTTATATATATATTTTAATAAACTTTATTGATTTTTTTAAAGATCACATAACTATTAAAGAGTGAGTCTCAGGAATAGGTGGCATTGCATCCCACAAGTTCCATATTCAGTCATACATTATTTCAGGTTTTAGAACTAAACCCCCTGAGCAACAAAGGTTGGTTAGCCCCATAGGTGGGTCTAAGATAAGGTCTCATAATACCCATAAGATATGCAGGATGTATAATCATATAGGCCCTCATCATGACATTGGCGGTAAATCCTGCTTACCATCACGCTGACGGCTTCCAACATACCGCCATAGTGGCGGATAACCAATCGGCATATTGCGACACACACACACCAAACCAATAAAATACAGCCACATACACAAATCCGCAAGTCCAAAGGTCAGTGCTAAAGTGGCGGTCCCAACACCCATACCGTTACGCCAACAGAACAACGCCCACCACATCATGACCCACGAATCACCATGGCGGACATTCAACAGTGGTAAACCATTGGTAGCACACACCGCCACGCGTAGAATGGACACCCAAATACTAAACTACACAACATTGGCCAATTCAAACAACACATACCTGGCAACCATACACACACCACACCCACACATTCACACGGCTATAAAACACACACACATTACCCACAACCCTTTACGAATACAAGTCATTGCCACCAGACAGACATCAAGACCACTGAGACAAATACACACACACCCATGCGTCCCTCACACACTCCACTATGCACACCCCATCACACCACCTAACACCCATACACTCACACACATCACACAACACCCATGGCCACACAAAGGCACCCCCGTTTCACAGCTGAGGAGTTGTGGGTCATGGTAGAGGAAATAGTCAGGGTAGAGCCACAGCTATTTGGAGCACAGGTACAGCAGATATCCATTTCAAGGAAGATGGAGCTATGGCAGAGAATCGTGGACAGGGTGAACGCCGTGGAACAGAATCCAAGAACAAGGGACAACATTAGGAAGATGTGGAACGACCTATGGGGGAAGGTACATTCCGTGGCAGCAATGCACCAGCTCGCCATACAGAAGACTGGCGGTGGGCCCCCTCCTCCTCGCCCACAGCTCACAGCATGGGAGGAGCAAGCCTTGGCATTACTGCATCCTGAGGGACTCGCTGGAGTAGCGGGAGGACTGGACACTGGTATGTCAACATATAACAATTATCACTCCCCATATCTGCATGCCATTTCACACCCTCACTCCCATCACTCCACTCCATCCCACACACTGCACCTACACATATGACTAACCCCAATGCTAAGCCCTGCATGCCATACCAATGCATGGAAAGCCCTTCCAGCCCTGCATGGGCACCCATCACTAAAGCATGCGCAACATAGGGGAACTAACAATCCCACAGTACATCACCATACACAAACAAAGGTGGCAGGGCAACAGCAACCATAGAGGGGAAGATGGAGATGTACAACATGTCACAGGCATGAAGCATAATATATAACTTACATCCCTACAGATGCCCCAGCCAAACTCAGTGGAGAGGAGGTGCCACAACTATCCAGTCCCCCAACAGAAGATGCTCACAGTGATTACAGTAACTCTGGACTTCAGGATCTGGATAAACAACCTGGCCCATCAGGGACCACTGGATAGTCGGTCACCCCAGCCCACTAATAGTCCACCAGAGAGCCTCCCACCACCAGTTACCAACACCACAGCACCCACCCAGTGTACCCACACCTCTGTCCCCAGGACACGTCAATCAGCGGTGTGCCTACCTGTACAGGGACCCCAGCCCACACCTCATCCCCAAGACAATCAGGGACCTGGGGTCAGTGGCAATGGGCACACCGTTCAGGGAACAGGGGCACAGGGCAACAGGGACACTGGGAGGACCACTGTGTGCCAGGGGGAGGACAGGCCCAGGGAACCGACTCTCCAGGAGGCACTCACCAATGTCCTGAGGGCCTACCAACAATGCCAGGACATGATGGGCCAGATCCTGACCAATATGCAGGAGAACAAGCGGCTGCAGGAGGAACACCATCAGGAGATCCGGGAGAACTTTCAGCCCCTCAACCACACCATGACCTCCATAGCAGGGGTGCTAGCAGACATTGCTAACATCATAAGGGAATGGACTGCACATCAGCGGGCCCCTACCACTAGCCAGTCTATTGACCAGCCCTCCACTTCCACCTCCTGGAAATGAGACTCTCCTGATTGTCCCCCTTGTGTCCCACCCAGTCACCTTGTCCACTTTGAACTGCCATTGCTCCCCTTCCTAGGGCCCCTTGGACACTGGACCTGTGCTACAAACTGTCTGGAACAATACCCTAGACTCTCCTCCACCATCACCCCATTCCATTGCACTCTACCCTCAAATATATAGCACTACAATAAACAACTTGAACACGATTTGAGTAACACTGTTTTATGTGTCTTAAATGTGCATTTGTGGGAATAGTCACATCAAGTGCAAATGATCTGAACACTGTGATAGCTAACAAATAATGACCTGGAACAGTCTGTAGTGATGACATCAGGACAATGTTGTCATATCACCAACATCTAGAAAATGAGAAGCCATAGGTGACAGGAAGTTGAGATGCAAAGGAAGTGAATGCCATCATGCCACAGGCTCACAGATAAATCAATAGTTAGAGTAATGGTCAGTTCCACTGTCTCACCTGTTTGTCATTGGAAGTAATGTCGGATTACTGATGTTCTGTTGTCCTCATCCTCATCCTCTGCCTCCTCATCCTCACTGCCCTCAGGGTCCCCTGCTGCCACAGGTGTCACGACTCACGTGCTGCTTGCGCCTGGAAACCACAGATCTAGTGGCGAGGGTCTTGAAGGTTCGGCTTTGGCCCAGAAAGGGGCGACTCTTTCTAGTAGCCACGGTGCTGTAGGCAATGGAACCGCCAAGAACAGACCGTGCCCTTTAGAAATAGTGCCAGAGGGAAAAAAAACCCTAAAAGGGGAAAAAACCTCCAAACAGTGGATTCCTGAAACAAGAACAAAAACCAGGAATCAAAAAGAAACAAAAATGCAGGTAAACATAAGTTTGACAAGATTCAGAACCGAAGGCTAAGAATCAGGAGCGAAGACACAATCAGAGCAGATAGTGTTGCAGCGCAAGGAAAGGGAGAAAACAGAGCCCTTATATACCAAGAAACAGGAAATGACCAACAGGAAGTAAAAAGACACCATCTTAGATAGGGAAGAAATACATAGGACAGAATAGAACAGAAACCATAGAAAATAGAGAACAAGGAATGCTGGGAAGAAAAAGGTAACATGGGAAGGGGGAAAGACATAAAGAAAGGACAAGAAAAATGCCTCAGAAAGCAAAGAAGAAAAAGAACAGGTAAGGAGGGGTCAGAGGGAAACAGGGACGCAACAGAAAGCAGAGCGAGGCCCCAAGTAAAATCTGGGGCCTCGTGCGGTACACAAAAGGCTCGGGGCGCGCCGCGTCCTGGGGACGCGTTGCGCGGCGCGAGCCGAATGCTCGGCTCGCGCCGCGTGGTGCGGCGCGACAGTAGGTCCCCCCCCGAAGGTCCAGGTTTGAAGGGAAACAAACGATGAAAACGAGAAATCAGAAGAGGGGCGTGAACAGAAGATGCATCTTCCCAAGAGCATTCACTAAGAGGATATCCCTTCCAGTGAATCAAATACTGAAGACGTCGGTGAAAAAGGCGAGAGTCACAAATTTCCTGAACCTCATATTCAGGTACATCATTCACCAACACAGGAGGAGGACAAGGAAACTGACGAGAGAAAGGGTCAGGAACATAAGGTTTGAGCTGAGATACATGAAAGACCGGATGAATTTTCCAAGTATGAGGCAAGCGAAGACGAACAGTGACAGGATTGATCAACTGAAGAATACGGAAAGGCCCATAATAGCGAGGCGTGAACTTATTTAGAGAAAGGCGAGAGGGCAAGAATTTGGAAGAAAGCCAGACTTTCTCTTGAGGGTGATAATCTGGAGTGGGTCCACGTTTCTTATCTGCGATCTTCTTCATATATCTCTTGGTGTTCAATAAATTAGATCTAATTAGCCTATGGAGTTGCAGGAGACGTTTGGAAAAAGATGTAATTGCAGGCAGAGGAGAGGTAGATTGAGGAGAAGTAGGAAAAGAGGTAGGATGATAGCCATAGGAACAGAAAAAATGAGTGACCTTGGAGGCACTATGGACAGTATTGTTGTAGGAAAATTCAGCAATAGGAAGATAAGTGTTCCAGTTGCTTTGGGTGGAATTACAAAAACAGCAAAGGTATTGTTCTAATCCTTGGTTCAAACGCTCGGTCTGTCCATTGGTCTGAGGATGGAAACCGGATGATAGTGCTATATTGATGTTTAGTGTCTTGCAAAAATATTTCCAAAACCGGGAAATATACTGAGGTCCTCTGTCAGATATAATGGTATGTGGAAGTCCATGGAGACAGAAAATATGGTCAATAAATATCTGGCTCAATTCTTGGGATGTAGGTAACTTCTTTAGGGCAGTGAAGTGAGCCATTTTAGTGAAAGAATCAACAGTGACCATGATAACCTGGTTTCCAGATGATGGTGGAAGTGAACACATAAAGTCAGTGGAAATAGTATGTCATGGAGTTGGTGGAACCGGCAAAGGCTGTAGTAATCCTGCAGGTCTGGTACGGGGAATCTTGACTTGAGCACATATGGGACAAGCCTGGACGTATCTTTCAACATCTGATTTCCAGGTAGGTCACCAGAAAGATCGCGAAAGGAGTTCTTGTGTGGCCTTGATGCCTCTATGACCAGCAACCGGTGAATCATGGCACATCTGTAATGCCTTGTCTCGAACTCTGTTAGTAGGAAGGAATAACAGATTCTGATGATAATAGTACCCTTCTTTCTTGCAAAAAAAGGTTCTTAATTTCTCTATTTCGCTATTAGATAGGCTGGAGTACTCCAGTTGTACTTCCTCCAGAAAAGATTGAGCAACTCCAATGATCTTACTAGGCTCCAGTAGAAACTGAGACGGGGAAGGAGTACATTCTGGATAACGGCGAGACAGAGCATCAGCCAGAATGTTTTGAGATCCAGGAATATAGGTGATGTAAAAGTCATACTGACTGAAGAAAAAGGCCCAACGGGCCTGGCGACTATTCTGGCATACAAAATTACGTAGACATTGCAGATTACGGTGATCTGTTCTCACCTCGAAAGGCTCCTTGGAACCCATCAGAAACTGTCTCCATTCGATACAGGCTGTCTTCAGAGCTAACAACTCTCTTTCTAGTACTGAGTAATGTTGTTCAGCTGTAGAGAGAATATGGGACAAATAGAAAACAGGATGTTCAAGACCATCATCCTCTTGTAGTTGGAGTAAGACAGCTCCAATAGCTCTTTCGGAAGCATCGGTAACTACAATAAACTGTTTGTTGGTATCTGGGTGTCTTAAGATGGGAGCTTGAGTAAAAGCCTTCTTTAAATCTTGAAAAGCTGTTTCAGCCGCCTTAGTCCAGACAAACCCCTGCTTTAGATTTTCCTTCTTTAAAGTATGAGTTATATGGCTGGTCTGTTTAGCAAAGTCTTGAATGAATTGCCGATAAAAATTTGCTGATCCTAGGAAACATTGTGTTTCTTTAATAGAAGAGGGAGAAGGCCAATCGAGAATTGCTTGTACCTTTTCTTGGTCCATAGCTATGCCAGTGGGGCTTAAATGATAACCCAGATATTTGACTTCCGTCTTATCGAACTCACACTTTTCGGGTTTACAGGATAGTTGATGTGCTCGGAGTCTTTGAAGGACTTGTTTCACATGAGAAGAATGGAGATCGGGATGTCTGGAAAAAATAAGGATGTCGTCTAAGTAGATTACGACTGTCTGGTTCAAGAGATCGGAAAATATTGAGTCCATAAATCTTTGAAATATTGCAGGGGCATTCGTAAGACCAAAAGGTATGACTTTGTACTCAAAATGACCAAACGGTGTCCTGA